>NW_024884661.1:0-14777 GCF_019232065.1 Centrocercus urophasianus
GCGGGGAGGGGGCGGCCGCGGGGAACTACTTTCCGCGGGGGAGGGGAGGAGGAGGAGGAGTGCGGAGGTGGCGGCGCGGGGGGAGGAGAAGGGGGGGGAGGAGACGAGGGGGAGGGGAGGGGGCCCGGAAGGCGGCGGTACGGCGAGGGGCCCGGCGCGGCCTCGCGCTGTTCCCTGGGCCGGCCGCGCTGCGCTCGCTAATGCCCCGCCGCGCCGCTCGCTCCGCCGCCGCTTTATGCGCTGCGCCGCGCCGCTCTGGGATGACCCCTTCCGCGTATCGCTCCGCCGTGCCCTGCCCGCCGCCGCACCGCCGCCGCCTGGAGCGAAGCGGGAGGAGCCCGGGAGAGAACGCCGCGGGGGGAGGGCCGGAGCCGGGCCGGGGGCGCGGAGCCGGGCGGGGCGGGGGCGGGCGGGAGGCGCGGGGACTATTTGCCGTGCGGCGCGCGCACAGAACTCTCCAGAAGGGGGAGGGGGAGAGCGCGGAGGGATACGACGGTGCCGCCGCGCGTGACGCAACGATCTCGCGTGAAGCAAACGCCTCGCGTGACGCAAAACACCTCGCGAGACGTAAAGGTCTCGCGAGTAGTTGGGGCGGGAAGAAGTCTCGGCCGCGCCGCCGATGTGAGGGGCGGTGCCGCGGGAGCGCGCGGGAGTTTCGGGCAGCCTGCGCTGTGCCGAGCGCGTGGCGCGGAGACGGGCGGGGCCGGGGCTGTGCCGCTGTCGGAGCTGGGCGGCCGTGCTGGCGGCAGGTCTCCAGCTCCTGCTCCTTTTCAGCCATCGGAGGACAGCCTGGTTCCCGGTGTGTTCGTTTACAGTGAATTACAGCGGGGTTTTTAACCGCACCCGTCCGCTTGCCTTCAGATGCTGCAGCAGGGCCGCTCCCTGCCCTTCGCATTCTCACGTGAAGGGCTCGAAGGAGAGACCGGGCGGTGAAACCCTCAGCTCCGCGCCGCAGCTGTGTGCATCCACCCGCTGTGCTGCGCTCGTCCTGCAGCACCGCGAGGCCCTGGGGAGGCACAGGCTGTCTGCTCCCGCTGGCTTTGCTGCTGCTGCCCTTTCTACGACAACTTCAGGTGTTTCCTCCAGCAGCTTTAGCACACAGAGCGTCTCCCAGCACACACAGCTCTTTCGCCGTGGCTGAGCAGAGACGTGCTTCAGGCAGCAGCTTCACATCCCCCTCTCATGCTGAAAACAGCCCGTGGCTCTCAGAGTGCCGGAATGCTGTCAGGATCGCAGGAAGGGCAGCCTCCTGCTTGGCTCTTCTGCTTTGCACTGCTGCTTGGGCAGTTCTCGGGAAGCCTTCAGGTCACAAATCCTGAGGACTGGGCCCTCCTTTTTCAGAGCTCTGTGGATTTTGTCACCAAATTGGAAAACTCAGTTGAGCTCACAGTGGCAACAGGAGCAGCCTGGATTGCTGTTTGTTCCTTGTTGAGCTCTGAAAAGCCCCCTTTGAACAACAGTTCAGGTTGGATATTAGGAGGAAGTTTTTCACACAGAGCGTGGTGAGGCACTGGAACAGGCTGCCCAAGGAGGCTGTGGATGCCCCATCCCTGCAGGCATTCAAGGCCAGACTGGAGGTGGCTCTGGGCTGCTGGTTGGCGACCTGCACACAGCAGGGGGTTGGAACTGGATGAGCATTGTGATCCTTTGCAACCCAGGGCATTCTGTGATTCTGTGATTGTAGAACTCAATCCGGATAATCAACATCTGTGAAAGTAACAGTTTAAAAACGCTTTCGTTTTCATTTTTCTGCCAGGGACGTTTTTCTATTTCCTACCACATGGATGTGAGCTTCTCTAAGGAATGTAGAAAATTCATTTTCATAGTTATTGCAGAATCACAAAATGGTTTGAGTTGACCTCTAAAGGCCATCCGGTCCAACTCCCCTGCAATGAACAGGGCTGGGGTACAGCTGGATGGCAGCTGGACATGGGGCAGCACTGAGCCCCCACGGCACCCCCCACGTCACTGATTTGTGCACAGGGGACGTGGCTGCACAGGGCCAGGTGAGCTGAGAGGCTCTCAAACAGCCCCACGCTGCCACGTGCCCCACCTCGATTTCCCTTTCCCACACCACAACTCAAACCCAGAACTGACACAGCTTTGAAGCCTGATGGAAGTGAGTTCTGCAGTGATTTGCTCTCGGTCTCAGTTAAATGTGCTTAAAAACACAGAGTTGAGAACCCCAATGGATGTGTGAGGAAATTCCAAGGAGGCTGTGAGCAGCATGCGGCCAGCAAGGCATTAGGGCAACAGGAGCACAAAAAAAACTGTCCAGGAGACGGAGGTTTTTCTTCATGCATCAAAGCAATGCTGGGGGCTTCGTTTGCTCTTCTATTGGTTTTGCTTTTAAGCCATGGGTTTTTCTACAAGAAGAAAAAGGCTTTGGGGGAATTGCAGCGCACGACGATCCAAACATACGCACTGTCCTCTATGCAGGCACAGAAATTGTTGCTGTTTTGTTGATATGGTTTCCATTTCTGGCAATTGCTGCCCCATCCTCCCATGGTTGCTTTGTTTGTTCTTTCACAAGCTTGTTCTGCTTTTGGTGCAAACCAAACTAAAGCTCATTTTCATGGCACGGGGGATGTGTGCCCCAGGACCGACTCCTGCCCAGTGTCTCTCCTCCACGAACCTCCCTCAGATGCAAGTCCTGGCCAAGAAGGCAGCAGTGGTTTCCTGTAAGTGGGTGGGAGAGGAGGAACAAGGAAAGAACACGGCCACACCCCCGTGTAATTACAGCTGCGCAATGGGAGAAGGAAGCCAGGCGTGCGCAAGGTGGCACCTGGAGGACGGTGGCCAGAGGTCAATGGCTGCATGTGTGGATGGAGATCAGGGACAAGTGGTGGCCCTCTGGGGTCCGTGCTGGGACTGATGCTCTTTAACATCTTCATCAGTGACGCTGAGAGTGGGATTGAGTGCCCCGTCCCTGCAGGCAGCCAAGGTCTGGCTGGATGGGCTGTGAGCACTGCTGGGCTGCGGGTGTCCCTGTGCTCTGCAGGGGATGAACTGCACGGCCTTCGGGGGTCCCTTCCAACACGGTTCTGTGATTCTATGATTCTCTGACCTGTTACAAATGAGAAGTGGCTGGAAGGCGTGTGCACCTGCAGCATCACGCTGCTGTGATCTCACTGCACTCAGGCCCATGCTGTGCCCACTGCCCACACGGCGGGACGTGAGGAAATATGCGGATGCCTGCTTCCCTGTGCCAGGAGCTGGGTGAGAGGCAGCTCACGGCAGGAGGGCAAAGGCTCCTGGGACCTGGGGGCATTGCAGGTGTCCCGGCACAAGAATGGGAACACCTCAAAGAGCAGCAGACTGGAACAGCCCCAAAAGCAGAAGGGCTCCTCCATTTGACACGTGCACAAGAACCCACTGCCATGGGCACTGCAGGTGCTGGCAGCTTAAAGGACATCAAAAGAAGGCTGATAAATCACAGATTTATTTATTATCAAAGGGAGAAAATCTCTCAGGGAAGAAGCTCTGGTGTCACAAAAGAGTTGAGAACCCCAATGGATGTGTGAGGAAATTCCAAGGAGAGGGCAGGAGCTCCAGAGCATCCAGTGTGTGCAGACAGGAGGCAGGCACAGGGCAGAGCCTGGAAGCAAAAGCGAGATGGGCATAGAATCATAGAATCACAAGGTTGGAAACGACCTATAAGATCATCCAGTCCAACCGTCTCCTCATCACCATTGCCACCACCAGCACTAAACCACATCACACAGCATGTCATCCAGACGCCTCTTGAACACTGCCAGGGACGGCGACTCCACCTGGGCAGCCATTCCAGTGCCTGACCACTCTCTGAGAGAAAAAGTTCTTCCTTATGTCCAACCTGAACCTCCTCTGATACGACTTGCAGCCATTGCCCCGTGTCCTGCTCGTTGCCTGGGAGAAGAGGCCAAATCCCTCTTCACCACAACCTCCCTTCAGGAAGTTGTACAGCGCAATGAGGTCTCCCCTGAGCCTCCTCTTCTCCAGAAGAAATAGGGCAGAATAGAGTGGGGGATTGAAAAAGCAGGAGAGCGGCACAGCCACGGACAGGAGCTGGGAGTGAGAAACAGACCCGTGGTACAGGGCTAAAAGCAGGCACCTGCCTGTTTTGGCCAGCCTTGGCACTAGGGAGGCGCACGGCTCTCTGCCTGCATCAGGAGCCCGGGCTGTGGCAGCGCCCAGGTGGGTAAGCAAGGTGGGCAGGAGCTCCAGCCATACCCTTGGTGCCCATGAGCAGAGCCCCAGACTGCCCTGTGGCTGTGTTGGGAATGCTGTGTCAGCCTCACTGGAGGAATCCATTGCTGCTGAAGTTCTGCTTGCTTTGGAAACCCACTCGAAGCGAAAACAAGCTTGCTTTCATTTCCTTCCTCATTCTATCCTTTGTGAGTTGGCAGGGATGCTGGGGTTTTCCAGAGCCATAAACTCCTGCATGTTGTAACCTGCAGCATTCCCCCTAGCTGCCCAGGGCCCAAAGCCACAGACACCCCCCAGGTGCCCAGCATGGGAGGCTCCACGCCTTTCCTTGCCACTTACAGCTGCCAGAGCAGCTTTCATTTTCGTTTTGTTCTCCATTAGGTTTGCAGCAGCCGTGCAGCTCTGCCCTCTCCGTGCGCCGGGAGCTGGTGCCGACCCCGCGCATAGCGGTCGCATCCAGAGGAAGCGGAGGCTGTGGCTGTGCGTGCTTGAGTGCTGCTACGCCCACTGCCCTCGGCGCAGACATCGCGGTGCCGAGCATCACGGCCGCACCTCGGTGAGTGCCCACGGGTGCGGAGCAGGGTGGCGTTAGCAGGAGGGGAGGCAGAGCGGTCGGCGAGGCGCCGGTTTGGGCTGTGCTTGCGAGCTTTGGAGTGCTGACTGAGCTCCGGGCGTGCACGTCCACGCTCCGCCGCGCTGATGTGGATCTCGGGGGTCCCGGCTGCTGCCCCCCACTCCCCCTTCCTGCTCGCAGATGTCCCAGGATCCGTCGACGTCGACAAGGAGCAGCCCTGCTGCCCTGCTCGTCCCCGAGCCCCGCGCGGGGCGGGCACAGCATGCGGCATGCGTGCTGCTGGCTGTGTGCTTCGTGGTGCTGCTCCTGACTGGGGAGCCCCTGATGTCCATCACCCACCGTGCCTGCGCCCAGCTGGCGGCCCTGCAGCTCGGGGTGCTGCTCAAGGGCTGCTGCTGCCTGGCAGAGGAGATTTTCCACCTGCACTCCAGGTGAGCACCACTGGGGGATCCGCTCCCTGTCTCCGGCTCCCACCTGGCCCCTCCAGCCCAGGTGTCAGCCCACCTCTTGTCCCTCGCCCATCCAGGCACCACGGCAGCCTCTGGCAGATGCTGTGTGCCTGCTTTCCTCCACGCTGGCACCTGGCCCTGCTCCTTGTCAGCGGCTCAGCCTACCTGGACCCTCAAGAGGACGACGGGCACAGCCCCCGCCTCACCCTCGCCTGCCTGTGCCAGCTGCTGGTCCTCACCCTCGGGCTGCAGGTAAGGGGATGCTCAGCAGTGGTGTTCAGCCACCTGGCTCCGTATGTGCAGAGTGCTGCTGGGAAGGGGCTGGGCACACCCTGCCCTGCCCTCCCATCTGCAGGGCCACCACCGCTCTGGGTGCTGGCACAGGCATCGCCCTTTGTCCCCTCTGAGCCCCGCCGCTGTTTTTTTCCTCCTTTTCCCTCTGCAGAAGCTCTCAGCGGTGGAGGTGTCAGAGCTGACTGAGAGCTCCAAGAAGAACGTTGCTCACGGCCTCGCCTGGTCCTACTACGTCGGCTACCTGAAAATAGTTCTGCCACGTACGGAGCTGTTCCCCTGCACTATCACGGCTATGGATGGAAATGGCTCCCACAGCCCTGCCACTTCCACAGTGAGGAGCAGACCCCAGTGCCGCTCTCCCCCCAAACCTCGCTCTTTCTCCAGGCCTGAAGGAGTGCATGGAAGAGATCAGCAGGGCCAACCCCATGCTGCGGGCACACCGCGACGCCTGGAAGCTCCACATCCTGGTCCCACTGAACTGTGACATCTGGGATGACCTGGAGAAAGCTGACAGCAACATCCAATACCTGGCAGATCTTCCTGAGACCACCCTGACCCGGGCAGGCATCAAAAGAAGAGTCTACAGACAGAGCCTGTATGTGATCAGGGATAAGGACAACAAGGTATGCTGGGGCAGCCCTGCATCCCCAGGTGGGTGAGGCGTCCCCAGGTGCAGGCTGGGGATGGAGGCAAGGCAGAGCTGCACCGCTCAACCCATAGAACCACAGAACGGTTGGGTTGGAAGGGCCCTACGGCCCCCCAGCCTGCCCCTGCCGGCTGCCCCTCGCCAACTCAGGCTGCCCGGGGCTCCTCGCGGCACGGGGCACCTCCAGGGATGGGCGCCGGGCGCAGCACCAAGCCCTCAGCGGCGCTGCCCTCCCCACGCCGTCTCCCCGCAGCCCAGGCCCTGCGTGCTGGAGTTTGCGTCCCCGCTGCAGACGCTGTTCGCCATGGCGCAGGATGAGTGCGCAGCCTTCGGGAGGGAGCAGCGGCTGGAGCAGGCGCGGCTGTTCTACAGGACGCTGCGGGACATCCTGAGCAGCTCCAGGGAGTGCGCGGGCACGTACCGCCTCATCGCCTATGAAGGTGAGCACCGCCGCTCTGCCGAGATCCCCGCCCAGAGCCCCGCCTCAGCACGGACACGAGCGCGGCTTTGCCTTTCCTCTTTCCAGAACCGGCAGAGGCCGAGAGCCACTTCTTGTCCGGGCTGATCCTCCGGCACCTGCAGCAGCAGCAGCGCGAGGAGTACGTGGTGCACGAGGAGCAACCCCTGGTCACCGGCTCCGTGGAGCTCAGCCTGCAGGTCAGCTCCTCTGACCTGCCCCAGCCTCTGCGCAGTGACCGCCCCTGAGCCCGGCGCTCCCTGGCACCCGGGAGCCTGCAGCCCCGTGGCCGTTTGCGTTGTGCATTTCTCGCGTACGCACAAGAAAGTGTGGTGTGTGCTAATCGGGTTTTGCCTTGTGTCATATTGAGAGAGTTGAGGATGTTCAGCGTGGAGAAGGCGCAGGGGAGGCCTCACTGCAGCCTTCCAGGAGCGGTGGGAGCACGTGAACAGGAGGAGTGAAGACTTTTTACATGGGCAGACAGTGACAGGAATATGGGGAACACTTTTAAACTAAAAGAGGGGATTTAGGTTAGAAATCCTTCAGCCGGAGGGAGGCGAGGTGGTGGCACTGCTGCTCAGAGCTGTGGTGCCCCATCTCTGGAGGTGTCCCGTGCTGTGGATGGGCCCTGGGCAGCCTGAGCTGGGGGGCAGGCGACCCATGGCAGGGTGGGGCTGGGGGGCTGTGAGGTCTCTTTCAACCCAATTGTTCTGTGATTCCATGGTTCCATGACTTAATGATCACAGTCCTCTAAGGACCCTTCCAACCCAAACCCAACCCACTCTACGGTTCTATGATCTTGAAAGACCCTCCTGACTCTACATCCTGTGATCATGGAAGTGTTTTCCTTTTGGGGGTAAGTTCATGATCCCAAATCTTGGGCTCATTGGCAGTGCCCCAGTCCCGGCCACACATGTGTGTGTGTGTGCCAGGTCCCTGAGCTGACCCATCCCAGCAGTAATTACGCACACAGACATCCTCATCAGGCCTGGGCACCTCTACCCTCGGGCATCCTACAGCATGAGGAACCTCCCTGCATCTGCTCCATGCAGTCACTTTATGCTGGCAGCCTTCTGCAGCACCCAGTGTTTCTCCAGCCTCAGGTGATGTGCCAGGCCCCAGGCTGTGCGCTCTGCCTCACTCCAGCTGCAGCCCTGGCTGATTTAGGGCAAATGCTTAGAATGAAGAGAGGGCTGCGCCTGGACTCAGCCCACGGGGACATGCCTGGTCCTCTCTGCAGTGAGAACACCCCACTGAGCGTTCCCTGAGCTGCTCAGCACCCAGCAGCACCCAGCAGCACCCAGCAGCACCCACACCGTTTGCCCACACGACGCATGCCCCCCCCCACCTGATGCCAAAACCCCTTTGTCAGCAGCCTGGGGAGGCCACAGAGCTGTATGCTGCTGCTCTGTGCCTCGGTTTCCCCTTTTGCTAAAAGCAGACAGGCAGTTCAGTTGGATTGTTACCTTCTGGTGCTGCAGCACACCTATATGGATTCGATCCCTTTGGTCCCTCCCAGCTTTCAAGACTTTAGCAAAAGGATGAGGCCACCTGAGAGCTCCCAGGTGCTCAGCCTGCACTTCCAGCCTCAGGGAGGAGTCAGCCGCTGCAGGGCTGAGCACAGCTGCCCGCAGGCCATGGCTGGCTCCATCCTCTGGGCAGCCCCAGCTCCTGCCTCTCTCCAGCCTTCCTTCCCAGGACAAAGCCTGGCAGCTGCCACAGTCTATGCAATTACTGGGGCTGCATCCCCCATGCACAGAGCAGCACAGGGTGGGAAATGTCTCTCCAGGCTCCAGCGAGCTTACAGGGAGATGTGACTGCACGTTGGTCCTGCTGGGATTGGAGCTGGAACCTACGGCAGGATTCAGTAAAGCCTTAATCTGCAGCCTAATCCCTGGGCACCGCATCTGCGCAAGAGACGAAGTCGACAGATGAAAGGGTGGGGACCTCCTGCAGGGGGGAACACGCTGGTGCTGCCCTGAGGGCTCTGCTCACCCTGCGCGGGTGGGGGCAGCGGCGCTGGCCCGAATCCACCGTCCGGCCCTTGTTCTGGAGAGCGGGAGCATCTGCTGCGCTGGAAGCGTGCGGTGCCAGGGCTGAGCTCAGCAGTGGGGCGCAGCCAGCGGCAGCTGCAGGGCAGCGAAGCCAGCAGCACCACGGCCCCCAGCTGCGTGCTTCTCTCTGCAGGGATAGTCGTGCAGCAGCAGCGCGCAGCTCCCTCCTGGTCTGGGCACTGCTCCCCATTGCCGCCCTCAGCAAGGCCAGGTTGGGCTCAGCACTGGGGACAGGTGTGGGCGCAGAGGGACGGCGCGGCTTGTTCCAGCGGCTCGTGCTGACGTCTGACAGCACAGCTCACGCTGCTGCTCAAGGACAAAGGCAGGGCCAAGCAATGGCAATGGGACAGCCGTGGCTGGCCGAGCGCAGCGGGCAGGGCTGGCGCAGAGGCAGCAACGGTGAGGCTCAGCAGCGGAAGCTCCCCCAGACCTGAGCTGTTAGGGCAGCCGATGGTGCCCGCTGCTGGCTGGCACTCGCAGGGCGGTGCTGTCTGCAGCAGCCTTTGTCACCACCTCGGGCAGGGGGTACGAAAGCCCTGACACCCCTGCACACCACCTGGGTCTGGGTATGCTTCGGTACCGGGCTGCCAACAGGAGCAGAGCTGTGTGTGAGGCGCTGTCTTAAACCTGAGCACCTGAGTGTGAGTGCTGCAGGACAGGAGCACGGCCCCAAGCCAAACATCCACAGCCAAACACTTCAAGAGGTGCCCAGCACGCGCTGCAGCCCGGCTTGGTGCTCTTAGCTGCAGCAGCACACTGCTGCTGGGGGGCTTCTGCTGCTGCTCCCTGCAGTGAGCACACTGAGCTTCCCAGCCAGCCCTGCGGTGTGACTGTAGGGTCCTGTGCACCAGGGCTCAAAGAGCTGATGACCAAATTGGCACAGGGGACACACGTGGTGTTAGAGGCCTTGAATTGCTCTGCATACAACCTCTCCTTGCTGCAGCCTGTGTTTCATGCCGGAGATGTGTGGAGCACAGCCTCATCTGCAGGACCTCATCTGCAGGTCACCCATGCAGCTCTGCCAGGCTCAGACTGGAGCACAGACACTGCTGCCCTGTGCCCCTGGCCTCGTTCCGTGGGGACCATGCTGGCCCAGAGATGCCTGGCACAGCCACCAACAGCCCAGGTCACCTTCAGTAGCAGGGCTGAGCTGGCAGCACCTCACAGGGTGGCACGATCCCGGCATGCTGCGTCAGAGAGCAGCAGATCTGCTACCCTGCAAGGGCAGGCAACCCAGAAACCACCTCTGTGGCATCTACCATCAGCCGGCGATGATGGGAGAGGCCCAGCATGGAGCAGGGAAGTGATTTCATGGTCAGGATTGGATGAGCAAGGCAGAGCCAGATGTACCCTGGCTGCACAAGGACTGGGGCCAGGGCCGACTTTGGACACAGCTGCCAAGCAAGGCCGAGGCTTCCTGCAGCTCCTCCTACCCCAGCAGGTTCTGTTGTGTCTTTAAGCCCTGCTCTTGCACGTCCTCTTTGCCATGGATGAAAAGCCGGCACTGCAGCCTGCCCTGCAACCTGCACTAATGCAGCAAGTGTCAGGGACAGAGGGCTGGGAAGGGGGAGGCAAAGTGCTCCCTAATTCTTGCCTTTCTGTTTGGATACAGTGAATTTCAGATCTCTTTTCATGGAGGAATTCATGTATTAAAGATCACTACACTGGAAGTCCCAGGAATGTTAAGGCTGACTCCAGCTATACGAGCCAATAATTAAAGGAGGGGATGGAGCTAAGAGTTGCTTTAGGATTAGGATGAGAAGTGTTTTTGGCTAAGAAGCCAGTTCCAGCCCACATGGCCCCACTGGGTGCCAGAAGCCAGCCCCACATCAGGCACAGGAGACCCTCTTAGGGTGTGCAGCCTGCCAGCACTCTCGGAGCTGCCCTCTCCAGGTGTGCCTGGGGATTTTTTAACTCCTACCTGTTCTGCTCAGAACTCCCAGCTGATGCTGACATCTGTGACTCTGGGTTTGAGGAGAGAGAATTCCTCTCCTGTTTTACTGCTGGGTTTAGGGGTTGAGAGGCCAGCATCAGTATGACCGTCTGAAGCATGTTCCTGTAAAGGACACTTGGAGAGCTGGAAACATCATCCAGCTCTTCTGGGAAGCCTTGCTCCTCTGCTTGCTGCCCTGTGATGGATGGGGCATCTCAGACAGGTTGGGCTGCGCCTGCTGCATTGCTGAGCAGCAAGAAAGCTTTAAAAAGGGCAACTGGTGTTGCTCACCAACAACAGAATCTGTCCTTTACTGCAAGATGGTTCCTTCAACCTGGTTGACATCTTCAAAGACTGACATTTTCAAGTCCTCTCAAACATGTCTGGGTATCAATCCCAAGCATCGTTTAAAGGCTTTGGGATCGTTGCTGCTTGCCATGGGGAAATGACCTTTTTTTCTCTTTAAGCCTCTGCACGGTTTCTCTGGCCCACAGACCGTGCAAAAATCAGTTTTGCTCAAAGTCAGAAGAACTTGCTGAGCTATTTAAATTCATCCAGTTTGCAGTGACAAAGATGATAAAGAACGCTTGTGTGTTCACATGCCAACATCAGCAGCGTAAGGACAGACGTGACTTAAAGGAAGAACTAACTTACTTGTGAAGCTGAGCAGCTGATGCGGATGTTGGCTTTCTCCCTCCTGCTCTTGCTGGTGGTTAGTGACTGGATCATGGAAAATGTGTTGAGGTTTCCTGTTTTTGCTTACATTCCCAGGAACAACTGTCTGCTGCGTCCTGAGAGCTCGTGCCAAGCATATACCTTGGCTGTCGTGTTTCTGTCTAGTGAAAAAGACAGAATGAAGTTTGAAGCTTTAGTAGTTTTGTAGCTTCGTCCTTGGATGTTAAGGGTGGCATGGATGAAACATCTAGAGAACCCCCAAGCCTGACTTCTGTTGGCAAGAGGTAGCAAGGGTTCTCAGCTTTGCTGGTGCTCTCACACACCCAACAAACTCGTTCTGACACTTTTGGAGCAGTTGGTAAGAAATCGTAGAACAGCTGAGGCCTTAAAGATCACCCACTTCTAACCCCTGCCACGGCAGGGTTGCCACCCACCAGATCAGCCTGGCCTTGAACGCCTCCAGAGATGGAGCAACCTGTTCCTCTGAATAAAAAAATCCTTCCCATTACCTAACGTAAATCTGCTGTCTTTTAGCTTAAAGCCATTCCGCCCCGTCCTATCGCTACACACCGAGCAGAAAGTCAGTCTAAGGATAGCTAAAAAGATTCATCAGGACTTGTTTTTGTTTGTGTCCTTAGATCTCACAGCAATTAACCTCCCAAGAGCAAATCGGTCTGGCTGATAACTGTGCAGGCCCTGGGTTTTTACAGTCAGCTTCGCAGTGGTGCTCACAAGGCTGAAACACAGTGAGCAAATACGAGTGCGTGCAGCCACAGAGGGCTGTGCTGCAGCGGAGCAAAGCGTGCTGGTGTTCCTGCACAGAAAGGCGCCTGCAAGGCTGGCAAGGTGAGGAGGTCCCACGAGGAGCCCCACGCCGGAGGTGGGCAGCAGGGACGGCGGCGATGCTGTGCTGCCCTCCAGTGCTGCACGTTAGTCGCTCTCAAATTCTCAAAGCCAGCATGAAGTTCGCCCTTTCAAAGCTTGGTTCCCCAGGAAAAGCCCTTGTGCTCACACTACCTTGCTTTTTTTTTACATCTGAAAAAGCCTGTTTGAGAAGCAGGCTTATTTGAGGTGGTAGAGAAAAGCAGCAGGTTGCCCAAGGTCACTTCTCTCAGTGCTCAGAGCTTGGCATCCCCACCATAAGGTGAGCATGTATAAATTAAATTTGAGAGCTGCCAGCACAACTGACCTGATGCTCCTGCATGCTGCAACTGCAACTCGCACTTGGGCTTTTAAACTCTGGCAGAGCAAACACACACATCAATCCCAACATCCCCGTTTTTAACCAAACTGCTAGCCAAGAGTCTGAAACGCATCTTTCTCTCAATTTCTCAGACTTGCACCTGCAGTGCCTATTTCCCCAGCTGTAAGTGTTGTGGTTTAAGTTCAGCTGGCACCATCAGTGCCTGTGTTGGTCTGACAGCAGCTCTCAGCAAGACTGAGATCTCAAAGAAAGGCGCATTTCTTTTCTTACAGGAGGACAGCTTCCACCTCTGTCCCAAATGCCAGCTCCTCAGCTTAGGGCACCCAGCGAGGACAAATGGAGGGTTGAAGTGATCTCTCCAGTTACTTTCCAATGCCAAAACCAGCATTTGGTTAGGAGCAAAGCATGGGTCTCTGAGGTGCTGCTCCATGCTGTGGATAAGAACATTTGTATTTTCTAAAGGCAGATTGAGAAAACAGTTCTATGGCATAGGCATTTAGTGGGCTTGCTTCCTCCTCCAGGAGCATGGTGTGGTGTAGCTGCTGAACATTGGTGCTGGCACAGCGGGTCCTGCAAGAGCCTTTCTTGGGGCAGCTTTGTGAGAAAAGCCGTGCCAGGGGCTACAGCAGGGCCAGCCACGCACAGAGCCAGCCTGGCCTGCAGAGCAAGCTGCTGATTGATGGCAAGGAGTTTTTTGGTGCTAAAAGAAGCAGCAAAATGTAAGAGGTGCAGCCCCCCCAGAGTGACCAGCAATGCTACAAGCCAAGCTGGCTGCCAGGCTGCCCAGCCCCAGGGGAGGCACTGTCCCCAGGGGCATCACAGAAGCCAGGTGGCGCCTGAGGGGCTGGCAGTGATACCACAGGGACTTGCTATAGGTCCACCTATGGGCACTGCCATCTTAAAGGGGTCAGGTCCCACTCCATCCATTCTCCCCCCTCGGTGCACCCCTATGACACCAGTCCCTTCTCATCTCCAGACCATACCCACACAGAAAACAAGCAGGTGCCAGGTTTGAAGCCTCCTCACAGCCAACACAGCACAGGTTGAAAGACAATGTCACCTTCATGGTGCCCTAGCCTGAGTGCCAAGGGACAGCAGGATGCTGAGCCACGCATGGCCAAGTCAGGCACTGACAAATCAGCGTTTGAGTGTGCAGGGGATGAGGCACCTTGACTGCCCTTCACTGGAAAGGAAGCCTTTCTCTCCAGACCACGGCTACCTTTTAACCATGGCAAAACAGGCAGCCCTCAGGGTGATCTTGTGTCCTGCAGCGTCCCGGGCACAGACTCGGATGAGACTGATCCATATTGTTTATTACAGGTTCTAATATGCCTTATATGCATTCACCACTTTTCCCCTTTTAACTTTCCCACTGGCTTTTACACGTTAACAAACCATTCCACAAAGACTCCTGGACATGCAGGCAGGCACTCATCTATTCACAGCCGTGGGTCGTCCCTGGACGCACTCTCCCTCCAAGCAGGGCCATCACTGCACAGCCATCATGCAGCTCACTTCACTTCGTTTTCCCTCTTATAGAGGTGTCCCTGTTCTCAGCCTTGCTTTCCCATGCCATTTATCTTGCTCCACAGCTTCTGCTCTGAATTCCCACAATCATCCCCACACATCAAAACTGCCCTCGTCTGGCCATGCCCAGATCAACCAAAAGCAGCACTGAGAACTCCGCTGTGGGGGCTCATCCGAGGCTTCTTCAGGTCCCTCGCACTAAGCAACGTGAACTCACTGCACCAGGCCTCTCCCTGCATAAAGAAAACCGCTTTGTAGATACTGTGAACGGACAGAAAGTTCCTCTAACTGTAAGTCCTCCTGTTTTTCTGTGCAAAACTGGGCAAACCAGTACGAGACCTGCCAGGCAGGGCAGAGCAAACCACGCACTTCCCTTCTGTCTGTTCTCAGCGTCTGCAGTGCTCAGGGAACACTTCGTCCTGCCGGGCATTTGTTGTTGTTGGACAGCTGATACCTCGCCCAGCCCGCCAGCAGCTGTTTGAGGCCATCCGTCACACCTCGGGCACAAAGGGGAACTGCACTCGTTTTTCCAGACAGCCCCGCAGACGGAGCCGTAACTAGATTTCACCGTCATTAATCCACGGACCAAACGCTGCGGGGGGAAAGCACGGCAATCGCAGGCAAGTACATTTGTGCCCACCGGCTCGCTCTGCTCCCAGCGCCCAGCACAGGAAAAGCTGAGCAAGCGGCCCACGTGCGGCTACTGCGGCCTGAAGGACTCCATGTCCAGCAGCCCGAACCACAGCCCTGCTGACCGTCCCTACAGTCACACACCG
>NW_024884662.1:0-28594 GCF_019232065.1 Centrocercus urophasianus
GGGGAAAATGGGAGAAAATGAAGGGGAAAGGAGAAAAAAGGGGGGGGAAGGAAAAAAAAAGGAAATGGGGGGAGAAAGGGAAAACAGGGGGGGAATGGGGGAAAAAAGAGAAAATAAAGGGGAAGAAATAAAGGGGAAAAAAAGGAAGGCTGAAATTCTTCCCGAGGTGTCAAGTTCCTCCCAAAGTCTCCTAACCTCGTTCCCGTGGGTTGGGGATCCGGCTAACAAAAATAAAGACCTTCTCCCCCCCTCCCCTCCGGCCCCAAAAGTGCCGATTCTGGAAGTTTTAGGCACAAAAATAACGGGGGAAAGGAACGATCCTGGCGCTCCTTCTCTGCCGCCTTCCTTCAGCGCGGCCGTCATTCAATGGTTTGCCATTCATTGGGTCAGAGCCTGGGAATAAAGTTGAAAATTCAATATTAATACTACAAAAAAAAAATTCTTTTTTTTTTTTTTCCCCTTTTTTTTTTGGCTTCTGCTCTGCTTCATTACCCACGTTGACAAAGGAGAGACCCCTTCTTTTCTCTCCTGGGAGCAGCGAGCAATAGATTAAAACAAGCATCAATCAGGAAAAGGAGCAAGGAAACTGCTTAAAGGAGCAGGGCGGAATTCCTCCCCGCTTCCCCACTTCCCTGCACATCTCCATGGTTTCCTAAGGTATGTTTCTGGTTGATAAATGCCCCTGTATCTCTGGTCCCTTTGGGGGAACGGCTGTAAATCAGCGCTGAAAGGCAGCTCGTAAGCAGGAGGGAATGGGGTTGGGGCTGGTTTTGGGGAGCATCTCACCTCTGCGCAGCCAGAGGATGGGAGGGGGGGGTTGTAAGGGATCCCAATGGGAGCAAAAGGGCTCTGGGGTGAATTCTGCCCTATAGGATGATGCACCCAGGGGGGTTAATGCTCCCTTATAGAAAGGCACATCCAGGTTAGCCCTAAACCCACAGATAGGAGCACTGGGGGATCCCCAACCCCACCAATGTGCACTGTGCTCCCATGGACACCCTCTTAACCCCAATAAAGTCCTTCTTTTGCTTTTTTTCCCCCCTTTTTCCCCCCAGAAAATTCAATCTGTAGAGCAATGCAGATCTAGAATCGAGCCATCCTTGGATGATAAGCAAGCAGCTCATCTGCTGAAACCTGAAGGATTTAATCGCCGATACTTTCCCCCACAAGTAGGGAAAATGCAGGAAAAAAAATAATAATAATAAAAAAACCCAACCCCAAACCGCCTGGGGATGAATTATTTAATGAAAAGTTGCTACCTTCTGCAATTACAAGAAGATTACTAATGTGGGAAGGTTTTCCATTTGAGATCTTGGAGTAATAAGCATTATTTTTGTAAGCGATTATCCAATAAATCTCTCTTTAAAGGGCGATAAATCCACCTTGAAAACCAGGGGATTTAAAAAAAAATATTTCAGAGGGGCTTCCGCATTTTTCAAAATGACCATTGGAGAAAAGCAGAGGAACGCACTGAGGCTGAAGTGTTTGTTTTGCCAGAAAGGAGAGGAGGAATATTTGCAGAGCTCGAAGCGAGCGCAGGAAAGCTGGGAAAGCAGGACGGTGTTTGAGGGCTCCTTCGCAGGGAAGCAAAGTTAAATTTGCACACGAATGCTCAGGGCTGCAAAAACTCGTGTGTGCTTTGTGTTATTGGGCAGCTGGAGGAGATGCAGGCTGGGTGCAGTGACTGCTTGAGCGCCCTGCAGCTCCCCAGGGTGAAGCAGGGCACCCATCTCATGAGTAGAGCCCAAAACCAATGGTTATCAAAGACCTTTGGCCAACGCGTGGGGATGCAAACTGAATTCAGTGCACTGTTTGCTGCAGCTGGGTTAGAAAAGGCAAAGAGGTGAGGGAAAGAAAGCTAAGGGCTGAGTGCTCTGCTCCAGACCTCAACACTTTGCTTGCAAGGTCTCCATCCTCTGCGTTCCTCTTTCTTAGGGATCATTTGCAAGGGATGCTCCCAGCTTCCGTGCTGTAGAGGAGGAACGTTGCATGCAATCTGAGCATGGAGCCCTGAGGTTGGGTGAAAACACTTCCCACTTCCATCCTGCTTCTAATCCTGCATCATTTCTCACTGCAGAATGCCCTTGCAAATCCTCCCCCAGTTCTGCAGAGAGCCCAGTTGGCCACGCTGCCAGTTGATGCACGTAACCAGAGTTCTGATCTTTCTCTTAAGACAAAAAAACCCAAGAGCAAAACTCCTCTCCCCGTCCAGACACCAAACAAAAGGCAAAGTGTCACAACAGCACCGGGCTCTGCCTCTCTGCTGGGTCAGGTTTAATTTGCCCACAGTGAAGTATTAATAGGATGTAAGCTGCGTCCTTGAGCAATTACCTTATCAAAGCATAACATCTATGGAATGAGCAAAGTATTTTCATTAAACAAATCAAAATAATAAGGCTGGCAATGGCCTTGTTCATTCTTTGAACCTCTAAGTGGCTTTTGAGACATTCTGCAGCTCCACACCAACTTCTATTCCTCTTGGTTTTTCTAAAGCAGATTAACTCCTCCTTGCTGAAAGGCTCACTTCTCTTTCTGATGGGGTGCATGGACTAATTGGGTTTATCCTGCATACAACAGGAATCCTGTGCTCCCCTCCCATGTCCCATTCCACATGGGTTTTGGAGCAGAGAAGAGGCTTTCTGCCAGCAGATGACTTGCATGGAGAGCAGCACTGCATGGGGGGAGATGCTGGAGCACAACGGTGGTGCAAGCAAGAGGGGTTTTCCTCTTCAATTGAACCATCCCCATTCAGAACATTATTTTAAGGGAAAGAGAGCACCTGCCATCCAACGTGCCAAGATGCCCCTGCACTGGATGTACACTCAGATCCCTCATTATGTGGAAAAGCAGCTCACCAGCTCCCACACTGGTCCCACTCAGTGCTCTCCCCCATAAAGACGTCACTCTTCCCTGCTTGCACTGCTGGGCACACAACAAGTCATTGCACCCACAGCTGGTTGAATGCAAGGCTGAAGCCCCACTGCAGCTACAGCTCACCTCCTTCAACCTCAGGCTTTATGAAACCTCAGCCCAGAGCCAGGGAAACAACCCAACCATTAGGGTTGGAAAAGACCTCTGAGATCATCCAGTCCAACAGCCCGTCCAGCACCACTATTGCCCTGCAAGGAGCTGTGTGCATGGCAGAGACCCAACACAAAGGGCTGGTTTGGTCTTTCTTGAAGTGTAAGGAATCAGATGGAACCAAACTGCATATTTGTCTGGGTGAATTAAAGCACAATCCTCTCTTCCCAGAGGGAGAGGTTGCTTCATATTTATACATTTAGTCTTACAGGTGTAAAATAACTTCCCTTTATGCTTATATAATAATTTTTTCATTTGAATTTCAAGGCTTTATTCCCTTCTTTGGATTCAAGTCTCCTACCTGAACCTGATTCTCCATATTGCCATTAATTCCTTCATCACAGAAATGAATTCCATTTAATTCTCTATAGTGGTAGTGTTAAGGCAGATCAAAAAAATGCATTTGCAGAGACTTCTACCTCTTCTCCCGCATGGTTTCCAGATCAACTCTGTCTTGAAAATACTTGAATTCAAAACCATGGCACCATCCATCCCACCCAGTGCTCCAGCACTGAGCCCAGGTGACTGCAGCCAGCCCTACAGCCTACAAAATGAATGAGAAGAAAAAGCAACTGTAAAACCCTGCAAACATGCTGATAAAAATACATATCAGAATATTGCTGTGTTGATAGACTTGAAGCCGTAGAGCAAAGCTGCACAATTGCTGGGGTTTTTAAATTAATTTCTTTGAAAATATTAATCGCCTTACAGCTTTCTTTATTTCTGCTTTTGGTCTATGAGCTCAGGAGAGACAAACAAACTCTTTCTATACAAACTCCACCCAGGCAATGAGGAGATAATGGTGTTTCTTCTCAAATAGGTGTTCTTAGAGAATAGAAATTGGTAAAAGCAGGGTGATATTGGTTGTTGTGCACAAGCTCTAGAGGATGATGGTGGTTTTCCAGCATGTGTAGGGTCTGATGTGGCCTCACACCCTGGGCTTTAGGCTTAGGGCTGCTCCTTGGCCTGTCCTCATCCTGGATGGTAGGGGAAAAGGGCTGAATGCCTCTAAATCATCCACATCATGTTGTACGGAGTGGGATTTGAGTCGACTTTCCCCAAAGCAGAGCTCTTCCCTGGTCGTTTCCAAACCTGCAGAACCTGTATGGGTGCCCAGCAGGCAGCAGGGAGGGCTGTTGGCTCCTTTCATCCTCTGCTTTTTGTGATGCTTGCCTTGTTTCCCCGTGGGTTCTGTTTCTTCTGGACCTGTGTGAGAGCCACTGATCCCCCATTATGGTCTGTTCCTGCCTCCTAACTGCCACGCTGCAATTTAAGCAAGGCTTTACATCCCTTCTCAAAACCTCAGATGGAAATTTTGGGCCCTTCCAGCCCCTGATGAAGAAGGGATGAAATGAGCACAGGGGAAGAAAAGGTTAAACCTCAACCTTCAATTCCCTTCCATTCACACCAGGTAGCTTCTAATTACCCCCAATGGGAGAGGTCAGGAGGTGGGAGGAGGCTGCCACAATGAGGGAAAAATGTTTTATTGGCAACCGAGTTAAGGGCTCCCACCCTTGCACCCCGCTAAGGCCCTTGGTGGTAATACTTTTGGCCAGGTGTTTTTTCAATAGGAAAAAAAGAAGAAAAAAAGGCTTCTATGGGTTGGTTTTATCATGTTAATGCGAGGGTGCATTTCTTGAGACCAACTGGATGCCATTAGCTTGGGCAACATCAGAAGGGGAACTGCTGTCCCCGCTTGGCTGTAGCAATGGGTGCATCCTGAAGGTGATCCTTCTTCCATATCAGTGCCCAGAAGTGCTGGGAATGAGGGGTTATTGCCTTTTTTTTGTGCTGTGGGAAGAGCTTCTGCAAAAATGCTTTCTCATTTGGGGTTGAGCACCATTGTAAGAGCACTGTTTGCTTCCCTAACGTGAAACTCGGTGTCGTTTTGTCTTCCTTTTAAAATGTTGGGTGTTTTGGTTTTTTTTTTAGCCATTTTTCTCCTCATCCTATAATACTGATTATGCTGTGAGACAAAACATTAAAGGAGAAAAATCCCGATCTACAAAATGCATAATTTTTTTGTCTGAAGGAGATAAGTCTTCAGAAAACACAGAAGGAAATTTGCACGCGGCTCAGCCTCGTTGTGCTTAATCTCATGCAATAATCACTGCTGCTTGGGTTGGCAGTGGAATAATTAAACAGATATTAAAATTGCAATCAGCTGTCACTGGGATCTAATAGAAACGTGGGGTGATCAACATCTGCACCTCTGTCTGGAGGTGAGAAGTCAAGGGTGGGGGGTTCCATTGGCGTCACCCAGCTCCTGGATGGGTTTCCCCTCCTACTTGGGCAGACACCAGAGGAACACGGAGACGTGGCACTGAGGGATGTGGTTAGAGGGGATGGGTTGGGGTTGGACTCGATGGTCTTGGAAGCCTTTTCCAGCCCCAATGATTCTATGATTCATGTGCTCAAAGTGCTTCCATTCGGGGTCTTGTGTTAATGGGAAACCCACAGCTGGCTGATGAGTTGCTGGTTGGACTGGATGTCCAAGGTCTCCCCCAGCACTAAGGATTCTGTGATTCTGAGTCCGTGGGAGTAAGCTGTAGGACAAATCCTACCTGCGTGACGAAGATATATTGAAGATACCATCTTCATCATGCTGCTGTGTGGAAGATGCTCCCAGTTCTGGTCATCGATTCCAGGAGATGCTTCCCAAAGACATTGGCTGTCCATGAAGCCTGAAGAAGTGTTTGAGATCTGCAAGAGAGGAAACGCAGCACCAAATTCAACGCGAAGGCTTTGGGTCTGAAGAGCCCCTTGGTGGGGAGCTCGCTTTAATTTGGTGCTGGCTTTTAAACAGGAATTCTTTTCCTTGAGACCAGCTCAGGGCTGTGAGATGAAAGACAATCTAGTTGCTAATGCACCGTAAAGCAAGGGGAAAAAAATCTGCTGACAAACCCCGTAAATAAGGTAGGAGGGTTTTTTTTTCCTCCAAGAGTCAATTCTCATTTCCTGAATTTTCATTAGGAAGGAGGGGAGAGGTTTTCTTCTCTCCCATTAATTTCTCTTCGTGTTCTCTCTATAATCAACTGATTTGCTTTAATATTTGACGTAGGCGACAAAGTGTTGAAAGCACGTAATTGAATTGTTTTGCTTGCTTTCGCTATACTTAAATGTTTGCAGAGTGACCTCCTGCTTCTGGCACCATTGGAGCCTACGGAGGCCATCACAGCACGGACGGAGTTGGAAAGGGGCCCTAAAGACCACGAGGTCCAACTCCCCTGCAACGAGCAGCGACACCCATCGACGCTCAGAGCCCAACTGGAGAAGGTCCCAAAGTGCTGCAACGGATCCACGGCGCGAATAAAGGACGAGATTTCGATCTGAATTACTTTGGCCAACATCCAAAGCAACTCTTGGACTTTCGGCGCGGTCGAGGCGCTGGACGCGTGCCCGGCGTAATGGAAAGCAGGGCTGGGGCCCCCCGTTCTGCAAGCCAATATTTAACATTCACAACTTATTTCTCGGCGTTAGGAAAAACAAATTAACAAGCTCCACCCCCCCCCCAAAAAAAAAAGACTTCTTCTCCTGGAACAAAAAGAATCAAACTGCTTTATTTTTTTTTTCCCTGTTAAATGAAAATCTTTCTGTCAGAGGCACCTTTGCTGGTTTTGATTAGATTTTTTTTTTTTATTTAAAACCATTACCTCTATCATTTTTTAAGCCCATGGTTACATTAGCTCTGGATGATGCAGTATCTGTAAAAGTAGGCTCTTTTCCTCTAACATGCAGCCTTTACTTGACTGCTTCCCATTGATAGGAGATAGAGCAGCATGGAAAATAGCCTGTGCGAGGCTGGTAGAAAGGGAGGGAAGTTAGCAGGGCTGCTCAGCATATGAAATAACCCCGTGCCTTTATCGTAATCCGGGGACCCACTTTCCTGCCATCCTGAGCAGAGGTAGAGCTATCTCCAGACTGGAGGCAGGCAGATAGCCGGCGAGCCGCACTTATCGCCCAGCACAGCGGGCAGAATGGGAACTGGAAATTGCTCTAAAATAAAGTTGCTGGAGAATTAACTTCTAAAGGGTGGAAATGCTCAGAGGGGGGGTGCTGGCCACTTGCTAGCCGCGTGGAATTGAAATCAGGCTCACGCTTGGTCTAGCTCTGTTCTTGCCAAGTCCAAGGGTTCTGCTTGGAGGAGTTTTTCTCCATAAAAACCCATAAAGTGACAGATCTGATGGGTCAGGTCATGGGAATGTACTCCCAATGAAGGGAAAGGATGCTTAAAGTGTCTTTGGGTTGCTTCTGTTGCAGCCCATATTGAAACCAACACCCAACTTCCCCTCCAAAACCCCCTCCTGCACCTCGGTAGAACCACACGTGAACCCCACGCATCCTCACCAAGAGCCCCTCATCCTCCTTGCACGGTGCATTTTGCTTCCATCCCCACTCCTTTGGCAATCCCGGATGCCTCCAGGCTGTCTTCTGGAAGTCAGCAGGATTTAAGCCATGCTTAAAGCAATTTGGAGCCAGCAGAGGAGTGGGGGCTTGGCTGGGAGGGAGGGAACCCCCTGGAGTGAGATGGGGGTTTTGTGGCATGGAGGAAATCATGCTGCTGTCTTGGGGCCACAGGGTGATGAGGGCAGAGCTGCTCCACATCGACTTTTCTTTTTTTTTCCCAAGTTTTTAAATGTTGTGAGGTTTCTTTGTCCATTGGCTTGGCTCTGTTGCAGTCAGAAGATGGTTGGCTTTGTTTGTTGTTGTTGTTTTTCCCCCTCCTTTTCTCTAGAATTTAATTTGCCTTTCTTCCCAATATCAGCCTTGCAGATAAGTTTAGAAAATCACCGTGAAGATGAGGCTTATTTCACTCTGCCCCTCTCAAAGTGATGCTTCCCTGAATCAGAGAGTCATTAGAGTTGGAAAAGGACCCTGAAGGACCAAGCCCACCCCCAGTCCACCCCACCTGCCAACTGCCCACATCCCTCAGTGCCACATCTCCACACTGAACGCCTCCAGGGACGGTGACCCCACCGCCTCCTGTGCCAACCTGAACTCCTCCAGCGCAACTCAAGGCCGTTACCATTGGATGGGATCAGACCTATTGGGTCAAAAGCCAATGGCTGCTAATATACAACATTCACAAGGGTATTTCCGTGTTGAAGAGCTCTCTCAGGACAGGCTGAGATGTGCAACTTGTAGGTGTTCATACACACAGCTCAGTGTGATGTGAATTATTGGGGTGATCTGATCCCAGCGCTGAACCCTCCAGCCACCCAGCTCCGGTCAAGCCAGAAGATATTGTTATAACCCATGCACTGAGAGCAGAACAGAGAATAAACTGCTAATAAAAACTCTAGGAGATGACATATGAATGAGAACAGAGCCTGGCATATGTTTTCATTGACCTCGATGCGTTGCACCACGTTGTCCCCACACTTTCTTTTGGTGATAAATGACGGCGCGTTGCTGCTGGGAATGGAATGATCAAGCTTAGATGTCTTATTAAGATCTCTCCTTTCCAAAATGTCACGTTGCCTTGATGTTTAAAGGTCTCTGCAGTACAACAAGCAGGGCATTGTGGTGAGCAGCAGGCTCCCTGTTCCTTTTTGCTGGTCAGGGCAGCAGGACCCACAGCATCCCACTGTGAGCTCACAGCGCTGGATGTCGGATGGTGCCGTCCTCATAGCAAGATAGGGGAAATGGGGTGAGCAATAGGGTACCATTTGTTGGTCCATGCAGATTTGGTGCAGGGGGTCGGGTAGAACAAGGTGGGGTCTTCAAGGACACCCAGGTATGCTTCTCAGAGCTCTATTTGACTGCTCAGCATCTCCAGCCCCTTTGCTCTGTCCTGCATCGCCACCCAAGGGGTGGAATCTTGCTTTTTACTGTAGCTCGTGCAGGAGCAATGAGTGGCCTGAGAGCTGCGCCTGCAAACAGCTGGTTTCAAAAGCCCCTGATACAGCGATGGAGAAGTGCTGGAAAAGCTTGCTGAGCCTTTTTCCCCTTAGAAAACTCTTTGCAGAACAGGAGATGACAACAAACTGCTGTGTTCTCAACCAAGCCCCTCCAGTAGCGTAGAATCATTCAGGTTGGAAAAAACCTCGAAGATCATCCAGTCCAACATTTACCCACCCCACCGTGCCCTCTGAGCACATCCCTCAGTGCCACATCTCCACACTGCACACCTCCAAGGGCAGTGACCCCACCACCCCCTGGGCATCACCGCTCTTTCGGATGAGAAATATTCCCTAATCTCCAACCCGAACCTCCCGTGGCACAACTTCAGGCCATTACCTCCTGTCCTAACCATGATCACAGCAGCATCTTTTTCACGGTACGAGTTTAGCATGTGTTGAAATTCGGCGTGCGGATGGGGTGAGTTTTACCCCTATCTACTTCCAGCTGTCCGACATCCATAGGGATGCTTCCATCCAGGGCCGATGGAGATCGGCTCCTACCGTTGCCATCGGAAGACGCCTGCTGCCACCCCGCGGCACGGCCGGGAAGCACCGGGAGGAATGGGAGCCTTCTTCCTCTTCCTCCTCTTCCTCCTCTTCTTCTTCTTCCTCCTCTTCCTCCTCTTCCTCCTCTTCCTCCTCTTCCTCCTCTTCTTCTTCTTCCTCCTCTTCCTCCTCTTCCTTCTCTTCTTCTTCCTCCTCTTCCTCCTCTTCCTCCTCTTCTTCTTCTTCCTCCTCTTCCTCCTCTTCCTCCTCTTCTTCTTCTTCCTCCTCTTCCTCCTCTTCCTCCTCTTACTTCTCTTCTTCTTCCTCCTCTTCCTCCTCTTCCTCCTCCTCTTCCTCCTCTTCCTCCTCTTCTTCTTCTTCCTACTCTTCCTCCTCTTCCTCTGTGCCCAGAGCCCAGTCCAGCCTGACCTTGGATGTCTGCAGAGATGGAGCATCCACCACTCTCAAGGCAGCCTGTTGCCAGTGCTTCACTGCCCTTCTTGTAGAAAAACTTCTTATACTCAATCTAAATCTCCCCTCTTTCATTTTGGAATCATTTCACCTTGTCCCATCACAACCTGATGAAGAGCCCATCCCCTTCCTTCTTACATCCCCTTGAGACATCCTGGATTTTCAGGCTAAGCACAGGTGATGTAAAAGTTCTTCACGAACTGTGCAATTGCAGTTGGCTTGGACCACTGCAATGGGGATGTGTGAACAGCACGGACGCAAAGTTTTCCCCCATCCACAAGGTTTTAAAGGGTTTGCTTGGAGTGTTTTGATTCACTTTTGGGCAGTTTGTGGGTACGTGTCAGCTCCCAGCTTTGGCAAGGCAGGTCCTCATGCCCCATCCCTGCAGGCATTCAAGGCCAGGCTGGATGTGGCTCTGGGCAGCCTGGGCTGCTGGTTGGTGACCTGCACACAGCAGGGGGTTGGAACCAGATGATCAGTGTGGTCCTTTTCAACCCAGGCCATTCCATGATTCTATGATTCCATGCAATCTGTTGGATCAGATATTGATTTCACAGAATCATAGAATGGCTTGGGTTGGAAGGATCATCAAGCTCCAACCCCTGTTTGAGTTGGAACACTGAGGTTTTCACTTCTGCTCCTCACAACAAATACAAGTAGGAGAAGAATACAGTGTAGAATGTTGCATGGAATTCTTCTATACAACAGCACAGCAGAAGGGATAGGATGGCCAGCCCCAACCCACTGGGATGCCATGATGTCTCTGTGCCGCGGGCTCGCTCACGTGCCAAGGAAACCACTTATTTCCAGCCCTGGGCTTTCCAGGGAAAGAAGCAGCTCTTTGACAAGCTCCTTAATTAGCCAGAAAGTTGGGTCATAACCACTGCTGTGTCTCCCCTTGTCGTGGTTAGACTGCAGGGTGTGTGAAAAATTGCAGCAGCACAATGAGCATTTCGAGGAGTCGATGTTAATTTTAGAGAATGAAAGAAGGGATTTCTTTTTTTTTTTTTTTCTCTGTTGATAATGATTTTATTATTATTATTATTTCTTAAGACTTATGAATACCCTCAGGAAGGGAACAGAGAGGGTCTGTTTGTAAATGGCTCTAAAAACGTGACCCTGAGCACCTATGGTTGTAACAGGGCAGAATTCCATCTTAACCTTCCAGCTTGCCCAGTCACTTGCCGCTTGGGCTCAAATCTGAAGCTGCTTAAGATGGAGCAGAACGTGGTCCTGGCTGCTCAGACCTTCCCTGCAGCACCCAGAGGAGTGGGTGGCTGTGCTCTGCTGGGCCATTGGGGTGCAATGTTTGCATTACACAACTCACATTGGTGAGGGTGGCTACTTGGATGTGTGATGGTGAAGCCCAGGTCCTGCTTGTCACAGCACAAAGCTCATGGTTTTAATGGGCTAAATGTCACTTAACCCCTTTTAGCATCTTCATGTAGGGTCTCTGGACGTCCCATTGCTTGGCCTTGACTCTTCCCTGTGTCTAAGAGATGGAGCTCTGGTATCAAGGCTGATAAACCTGCTTCTAATGGGACATTTGGAAAAAGATACAGTTCTTTCCAGACCCTCTGGACTCAAGAGAGGAACATCACCCCGCACAACCCAGCTTGTACACCCCATAGCCCTTACCCCCTTCTTTAAAAAGAAGGCCAAGCTATTTTTGGAGCTTGCTTCAGCTGCCATAAGCTTCAAAGCCTTGTTTATTCAAGAGCAGTTAATAATGGTAAGAGCTGTGTGCAGACTTCTCTAAAAGGGAGTCCAGAAAAGCTGTGCTCATTCAGGAATAGTAATTACTTGTATGGCTTCGGCAGCAGTAAAAACAGCCCCGCAGTGTTTCAGGGTTGGAAGCCTTTGCCAAGCTGCTGAAGGTGAATGACTTGGGGACACGGGGGCTGTCTCATTGCATTTCTCAGTCCTTGGCTCACCCTTTCCTGGGCAGGCTGCCATCTCCTTGCAATGCTGAGCTCCTGTTCTCTGTGTCTGCAGAGCCACCGAGCTGCATCGCACCCGTCCTTGGGTCTTGGGATCAGTTGGGGGTCAAGGTGGCACAGAGAGATGGTGATTGTCCCATCCTTGGACACATACAGGGTCAGGCTGGACGGAGCTCTGAGCAAGCTGACTGAGCTGTAGATGTCCCTGTTCATTGCAGGGGAGTTGGAGCAGGTGGCTTTTTAGGGTCCCTTCCAACCCAAATGATTCTGTGTTAAGGTTAGGATCGAACTTCCCGGATGCGCTGCTGGCCTCCAGCTGCTAACAGGAGCACTTCAAGTGAAATGCAAGCATCGTGTGCTGAAATGCTGTTGGTTCTACTTTCCTTTTAGGACTTTACGTGCATGGGAATAGCTGCAGAAGGGAAGAGATGTGAGAGGATGGATAGCAATGGCCAAGCCTGGCTGGACGAAGCACATCTCCTCTGCCAGAAGTGCTGCACGCAAAGCAATGCAGCAAAACGAGTCCAGGAGTGAGGGCTCTGAGCCAAGACTTCAGTGACTGGGACAGAGCTAGCTGCCTAGGGGCAGGAGATGGGCTGCTGGTGTGTTATCACCACTGCTTGCCATGGACCAACTGCAAGGAGGGGCCCTGGGGGTGGATGCTGCTTGAGATGGAGCGTTTGTTCTTCTTTGGCCTTGGGCAGCTGTGGGGATGTGCACACAGCAAGGCTCTGCTGGCTTTGGGGGAGAAGTGGAGAATCCTGTGTCCTTGTATTGGGTGGCCCCAAATCTCTGCACTGCACAAAGCTGCAACGTGCTCTGAGCTGTGATGCTCAGCAGCATTGAAGCACTGGGTGCTGGCTGTGCCAACGTGCAGGCAGCCGACCGCCTCTGGAGCTGGGATTTCATGCTTGTGTGCTCACTGTCTTTGCTACTGGGCAAAAAAACATCAGTGAAGACTTCATCAGCCAGGCTGGGAGTTGTTCTCGTGCTCATTGCATGCCTGCATCTCCTCAGGACGAACGATGCTGCTGGGGGGGGGGCAGCAGGGCTCCCATCTGCAACGTGCAAATCCCACAGGGGAACTTTCAAAGAGCTTCTGAATAACTAGAAGTGTATTTATAGCCAGCCCCAGGACGTTTGCTGCTAATGAGATGCACACAGGGCTCAATCATGACTCAGTGCTCCACGGATATGAGTTTGCTCCTTTTAGTGGCGTGCTTTTAAACAAGGACAGAACTCTGGGCCGTGGAGCTGGTGCTCCAAATAAAGGGAATAAAAGCCTGGGAGGGTGGAGGTGTGCTTTTGTGCCATGTTTCGGGTCGGTGTTGGGCACAAGGGGGGGGGATGCAGCTGAAGGGCATCTCCCCACTGTCTGCAACGTGCAGAGGAATGGAAGCACAGTGTGAGGACACATTGCTGGGAGGTTCATGTGGATTTGGTTAGGGGCGTGAAATAGTGGTGCTGCCGGGTGCTCCCGTGCCATTTATCTCTGTCTGGGTGGATGAGGTGGGAGATGGGTGAAGGCAGCTGACAGCCCCGCCTGGTAGCTGTAACAAATATGTGAATAATGACAAGTGAAATCCCACCCAACGCACAGCCCTGCTCACCACACGCATTTCTCCACTCAATCCTGGCCCCTGCTTTGCACCTGCAGCACCTCCAGCCCTGCAGAGAGGGGCTGGGGTGTTCATCAGCCGCCGTGAGAAATGCCCTTCATTCCTCCTCGGAGCTCCTGCTTGAGGCAAACTCATTTGTTTTTCCACCAGGGGAATTTTTGGATAGGCCTCCAGTGCCAAGATTGTGTCAAAAGGGAGGGAGGGGAGCAGGTGAATTGGGAAGACAGATGTCTCACTTGTTATGTCATGTTAGTGTCAAGGCGTAGGGATCAGTGTGAATAGACATTAAGCTGGAAAACACAAGGAGGGGGGGGGGAAATAAGGTGCAGACAGAAGGAAAAAAGCATTCTCAGTGTCTGTTGTTTTGAGTTTCTGTGCCACTTGGCGCAGTGAGGGTCGCTGAAAGACAGGGAGCTGCTCAAGGCGTTGCCTTACCAAGGTGCTAACCCCTAGCAGTTGGCCAGGGGATGTGCATTGGTGCTGAGCAGCACCTTTGTCTGCTGGGGATGGAGGTGGTTGGAGCTCCTGTTTGGGGACAGGAGGCACTGAGGGCTTTTGGGTTAAGAAAATCAGAGCCTTAACAAGAAATACTTGAATTCTCTTTAAGAATGATCGCTACTTGACCTCAAGTGCTGCCTGGGCCTTAAGCAAAAGGCCAAAATCTCTATTTCCACCTTGAGTCGTAGAGTCATGAAAGTAGGAAAAGACCTCTAAGTTCATCAAGTCCAACCACCAACCCATCCCAACCACCAAACCACCTCCACCACCAACCCAAGCCCCCTATCAACCCATCCCAACCACACGCTGTGCAGCATAAGGCGCAGAGGACACAAATACCCATTGAATGGAATGGTTCCTATTTTGGAGGCGAACATCCATCAAGTGAAATCTTTCTGATTTGGTCCTGAGCAGCTCCCAGGTCGTGGCCAATGGGAGGCAAGTAGCCACTGCAATGAAGCAGTTCACCCACGCTAAGTGCCATGGGTGCTCCACTGCCACTCAGATGCCATTGACTCTGCAGGGGTTTACAGCTGTCAGCTTGAATCCCTTCTCAGAGACCTTTGCTGACTTGCAGCTGGGAACACCACCAACACAGAGGAGAGCTATCTGTGTTCCTATCTGCTCTGCGGTTGTGCTGTGGAAGTGAGCTGATACCTCCTTCAGAGAATCCACTCCATACATAAATGAGAATAACTGCAGTCATTATCCAGCTCTAATTTCTTAAAGCCACAATTCAGCAACTAAATACACACGCTTAGTTATAAGCAAGCACTACTACTTATCTGAATACATACAGGACTGGGACAGGGAATGCATCTGAAGCACAGGACACACTTGCATGGCTTGGTGGTGATGTACTCACCCCATAAAGCTTCAGTTTGCCAGTGGCTGGTTGTAGATCATGCATGTCATGAGGGGCCACCATGTGATGAGAGGAAAAATGGCTCTGCAAGAGAAAGCTTTCCCCCATCGCTGCCTCATCGAGGCTATAAAAAGTTGCCCTGATCCAAGTTTTTCTTGTGCATAGCCTCTGGCTTGGTCTGTGGTCCAGCTAAATGAGGCTTGCATTTGCATAAGTGTAAGGAAGAGGAATCATTAGCGATCTGAAGATATTTATAATGGCTTTTTGCTCTTCATCATCTCCTCTCCCTGCAGCCATGCATGTGACCCAGCCATGGCTCTGCATAGGGCTGTTATTGTGGTGTCCTGGTCACGGTGGATGCTGCTGACACATGATGGAAAGATGTCAAAGGGACCATCAAAGAGGGTTTATCACAGGGAGCCCTTGTCTGCGTGCAGCCCTTTGGACTGACATGAAATAAATTTGGGGCGGTGGGGACAAGATAAATTACAGAGCCTCCTGGTCATCAGATGAAACAGCGGAGGGGGAAAGAAAGAACAGAGGGTCCTTTGCTGGGTGAGGAGGGGGGTGCAGGGCTGACACATGAGTTGGGATGCACATGATGGGGGGCAGGAGGCCGTGTCCTGATGCACTCAGCACACGAAGCTGAAACCCTCTTTATGACCCTTTCTGGGGGTGAGATGGCTTTCTGCATTGCTTGGGGCTCGTATCCAGGTAAGAAAGAAACCTTGCCTCCCCCCAAAAGGCCATAAAATAGAGAGGGGAGATGCTTTGCCATCCTTCTGCTTGGTGGCTGTAGCACCTCCCAGCTCCCCGGGTCAGGCAGTTTGGCACTGTGCGCTGCTGTGGGGTTGAAATGAAGACAAGGATGCAGCCCCAGGCTGTAAATCACTGCTCTTCTTGCAAACCTGCCAGCTCGTGCATTAGCAAGCAACGCAGCACCACCGGGTGCTTGCAGAAAGACGTGCTTGGAGAAGAAGTGCTCTGAATCCCCAAGGTCAGCCGTGTGCTGCCCTGTTTGCTCGGGTGGTTGGTGACAAATATCAGCTAATTGCTCATAGCAGCAAGGCTTCATCCAGCACAGGAAAATCCTCCCTGCTGGTGCTTGGACGGGCTGTGCTGGTACAGGAGTTTCTTTCCTTGTGACCACGATGTCAGGAGCAGCAGCACGCGTCTGCAGGGGCGCCTGATGTTAGGGTTAGAGTTAGGCTGTGCCGCTGCATGGAACACAGCCATCATTAATGACTGCCCGCACGGCCAGCCGCAGCTGGGAACTGCGGAGAGCCGTTAGAGGCAAACTCAGAATTCAAACGTGCCACTTCCGCTTTTCTGCGCGCAAGCGCTGTGCTGCTTGGAGGAACAAACAGCATAGAGTTGGCGGACTGGCGGCGCAGAGCGGCTAAAGCGAAGGGACTCCACTTCCGCGCAATATGCTTGGGAGGACCTATCACCATAGAGAGGGGCGGCACAGAGCGGAGACAGCAAGAGCGGCGCTCTGCGCAGCTCCATGGTGCTCGGCGGGGACTCGGGTGGGTCCGGAGCTCCATTGATCGCTATGGCCCCGGGTGCAGTTCCTCACTTTGGCCACACGGAGGCATCAGAGACCGAGGCAAGAGCTTCGGCCAAAGGGCCCAATTTAATGCCAAACAAACGAGAGCACGAAGCACGGCGACACATCGATAGAGAGATGCTGACAGAAGCAGCAATGCACGGCACAGCTTGCACAAGGGAGGAAATCATGGCTCGTTCTCAGTGCTCTGGGCCGTGCTCTGCTCAGACACGCTGCTGCAGGGGGATTTCCCGGACGATTTCTGCGGTGTTTCTACTGAGAAGTGAGCAAAGCTGTTCCTCATTCCTGTAACCTCGTGCCTGTTGCTGGGCAAATCACCAACCTTCCTTTTTTCTGCCAGCTGTGTTAGGTTCTACCCAGGCATTGCTTGCGATCTGACGGGAGGGGAAATCCTCCGTAACACGAAGGCAAACGATGGAGCGGATCACGGATCACAGAAAAACGAAGTTGCTGGAGATCCGGGCTGGCGTTTATCAGGAGCACCGCCTGCTGGCTTTTGTGTGCTCAGCATGAGTCACTGGCTGCCGGTAATCCCTTGGGTGCAGAGCAGGTTATCGTGCTCCTAAAGGCAGAAGTTCGGCTGACTGCAAGCAGTGCAGGGACACAACGCGTTGGGGAGTGCTATTTCTGCACCGAGAAGCATAGACCCCAAGCAAAACATTTGCTTCGTCTCCCTTCCTGCAGAAGAAACCCGACGCGAGGGTGGCTGCGTGCGTGCAGCTCAGGTGGGCTGGGCTGCTCCTGGCAGCGGTTTTGCTGCAGCTGAGCCCCACGCAGCCCCCAACCATCACCGAAATGGGGGAGGGGATGCAAAGCCTCTATGGGGGCAGAGCTGCTGCATTTCCACATTTCCACGTTTCCACACAGGTGCTGAGGCTCCATGGGGGCAGAGCACGGATCGCTTCCCTGCTGATGCTGCTGATGCTGCTGATGACACGGGGAGAGGGGGGGGGGGGGTTGGTGCGAGGACTACAAACCCCGGCAGCTCCCACGCTCCGCCCTTCCGCTGCCGCTGCTCAGCGCGGCCCCGAGGCGGCAGCGGGCGGCCCACGCGTGGCCCCGCCATGAGCTCAGGTCAGGGGCGATGATGGGGATGGGAGGATGGGGATGGGAGGATGGGGGGGCCTGCAATGTGTGATCCGAGGGGGTGGCAGCGCTGGTGAAGCCCCGCGGTCGGGTGGCTCGCAGGGGTTGCACGCCGTGTTGTTCCTCACTCTTGCGGTTTGCACAGACCCCAGGGCTCGGTTATCCCCCGCAAGTCGCATCTCTGCTCCGCTTTGCTCTCTGCTCCTTTTCTTTGCTTCCCTTCCCCGTTCCCCAGCTCTGCCCCCAGCTGCACGGCCGCATCCCGGCTGTTGGCCCCTTTACGCCGTGCAAGGAGATGCAGCCGGGCACGGTGCGCTGCTCAGCTCCGGATGCGAGCAGGCGGGGCGTTGAGTTCCTCTCTTCTACCTTTGGATTCCCGTTGGAAAGTGCAGGAGAGCAGAGCGCAGAGAGCTCCCCTGCAGGCCGTTGTGCTTGCAGAGCATCTCGGAGCTTGCAGAATAAAGATGCTCTCATTGCCATCCAGCATCGCAGGGTGAATAAAGCCCCGCGGTTTGGGGCAAGAGCGGGGACAGCAGCTGCCCTGCGTTGTGTTTGCATGGCCACACCTCATCCACAAACTGCTGTGTGCAAACTGGTTGTGCAGCTTTAGCACACAGCTCTGCCCGCCCCTCTTTGGCACCGGCTGCTTCCTGGGCACAGCGTGGTGGATCCCGTGCCTTGAGATCAGCTGGGAGCTCCGTTAGTGGGCTTTGGGAAGCAGCCGGGATGGGAACAGGTGAGAAAACCCACAGCTGTGGGGTTGGGATGGTGTGGGAGTCACTGCAGTGCTGGCAGGATGGTCGTGCAGTCCCCCAGAAAGGTTCTTAACCCGTGGAGCTGTGCACACGTTGCACAGTAGGGCGCTCAAACAGCAAACAGAAAAGGATCAAAACACATTTTCCATCCGTTTCCCAGCACCCAGGCGAGGAGGAAAGGACAGGGAGGAAAACAAGCATGAAAAGCACTGCGGGATGGTTTGCCTGGCGCTGCCCCAGCACCGCTCCCTGTGCCAGCTTCTGTCCCCTGGCACCGCCTGCTGTCCACTCATTGGGGTTCTGTGGGCTTTGGATTGGATTTGGTGGCACTTGTGCCCCGCTGTTTCCATCTGTGCCACTGCCACCCATCCGGCACAGCTTTCAATGCCATCCTAATGCATTTGCTTTTTGCATTGCAGACAGCAGCAGGCTGCTGGGGAGCCCACGGCCGGGCTACGGGACGCTGCAGCACGACACAGACACATCCTGCATGGTACGTACAGAGCTTTGGGTGAAGGGGAACCCGTTTGTGAGCAGGCAGGGCATCCTGCTTGGAAGGAAATTGCATAAGTGAGTGCATGTTGGTGTTCCTGCAGGAGGTGACGGGGTACCGCAGCCAGACGTGGCGCACGGCCCTGTGCCATGTGTGCTGTGTGCTGAGTGCTGGGCTGCTGCTGCTGCTCTTCCACTGGAGACCCAGCCTGCACGTACGGGCCAGGTGCAAGCCTTGTGCCTTGGGGCAGGCAGATTGGGTCATCATTCGGGTGAGAACCACGGGGGGGGGGGGTTATGAGTGGGATGGGGTTCCCTGCTTGCATCCATTGGGACGCTGTGTGTGTTTGCAGGATCGATTTGGGCAGTGCTTCACTGCACGCGTGCAGACGGAGATGCTGGGTGAGGGCAGGTGAGCGAAACTCGTGTTGAATGGGTGGGAAGTGGGAGGGGAGGGGTGGGGGTTGGTGTTTGTAGAGATTGAGGTCTGTTCTGTGCCCCGAGCAGCCTGGAGCATCACCAAAGGGCCAGGCTGGAGGACCGCAAAAGCAGCATCGCTGTTGGCATGGCAGATGAGGAGGAGAGCCGGGACACCATCCGCCTGCACCAGGAGGAGGTGATGCTCACAGACCCCTCCCTGATCCCCTGTGCCCCTCACAGCCCTTTAAAAGCCCCCCGATCTCTGCTCAGCACAACGTCCTGCGCTATTATCTCTTCGAGGGGCTGCGCTACGTCTGGATGGAGAGGAGGCAGGCGTACTGCAGGGTCAGGTACTCCTCTTCCCCAAAAAACAATCCTGATCCGTCTGCTGCTCATGCACCCACACCACGGCCTCTCTGCGTGTTGCAAAGCCTTCACAAATCCTTGCACTGTGCCCCTTTTGTTCCTGCTCCCAGCCTTGGCTGAGCACGCGGAACAAGATGCTCTCTCTTTCCCAAAGGGTTTTTGTTGACGTGGACGTGCTGTGTGTTCTGCTGTGCTCCCAGTGATTCTGAATCTGTTTCTCTTCCTTCTCTTCCCCCCCCCCACTTGCTCCCAGCGCCTTGGATGAAGGCTGGACCTGTGCAGAGCTCCACCTCTGTCGGGCTGGGCTGGGCCAGCAGGACCACAGCTCCAGGTGGGCATGCAGAGCATTGGTAGGAAACAGCAATGACAGCAATCAGGGGTGGTTTTTTTTTTTTTTGCATTTCATCTCTCAGTCTGAGCCTGGAGCTCAGTTACAAGGCCTGATATACCATTACATTGTCATTTGAATACCTTCCATCTTTATTATACAGAAAAAAGATCTACGGTCCAAACCTCATCGAGGTGCCCGTCAAGTCCTATGCCAAGCTCCTGGTGGAGGAGGTGAGCACCCATGGGAGGACTGCAGACCCAGGAGCATCCCCAGTTGGCTGCAGAGCATCCTCTGCCATCCTGACCATAAACCTCTCTGCAGGTGCTCAATCCCTTCTACATCTTCCAAGTGCTCAGCATTGTGCTGTGGGTCTGTGATGCCTATTATTACTATGCTGCCTGCATCTTCCTCATCTCCACCATCTCCCTGGGGCTGTCCCTCTACGAGACGAGAAAGGTTGGTGGTTGGACCTTGGGAAATGCATCACAAAGCCCACCCTGTGTTGGGATCTGGCTTTCTGGGGGCTTTGTAGGGATCTGGCTTAGTGGAATAACCCTTTTCTGAAGCCAGCTGGCTGAGTGTGCATTGAGGTTTCGTGAAGCCATGGAATCATTAAGGTTGGATAAGACCCCTAAGATCATCCAGTCCAACTCTCCGTTCATCCTCACTATGCCTACCAACCCACATCCCCATGCTGAACACTTCCAGGGATGGTGATTCCACCACCTCTTGGGCAGCCTGCTCCAATGCATCACCAGTCCTTTAGACCACATCCCACGTATGGTCCCCAGCCTGGTGCACTCATGACCGAGGTGCTTTACTTTGCTTTTTGAGCTGCTTCTGGCTCCCCCTAACAGCTCCCTCCCTTGCAGCAAAGCACCACGCTGCGCAACATGGCCAGGATGTCCATCAGCATCCGAGTGCGCCGTGCCGACGGAGGTGAGCGTGATGCCTGTGATGCACAGGCTCCTTTGGGATGGGACCAACCCCACCTCATGGAGACGTGCTTGGCTTTTCCTGCTGGGAGCACCCCAGTGGGCTCAGATGGGTGGTGGATGGAACAGCGTTGGGGTGGTTTGGGCTCTGGGTGCAAAGGAAGGCTGCTGTCCCAGCAGAGGAGGCGATGGTGAGCTCAGCAGAGCTGGTGCCTGGGGACTGCATCAGCCTGCCCTTGGATGGAGTGCTGGTCCCCTGCGATGCTGCACTGCTGACAGGCGAGTGCATGGTCAACGAGAGCATGCTGACGGGTGAGAGCATCCTGGTGAACCCTTCCATCCTTGCATCCACGCTCTGGTGATGAATTAGCAATGCTCATCACCTCTGGGTTTTTTCCTGCAGGGGAAAGCGTGCCGGTGCTGAAGACGCCTCTCCCCGATGGTGGAGGGGCTGCAGGCACCATCTATAGCCCCAAGGAGCATCAGAGGCACACGCTGTTCTGTGGGACACACATCATCCAGGCCAGGTCCTACGTGGGGCAGGAGGTGCTGGCTGTTGTCACCCGTACAGGTAGCACCGTGCGGTCACCATTGGAGTGGTGGCTTTGAGCACATGCTGAGGTCCTCCTGCTCTTATCCCATAGGGTTTTGCACAGCCAAAGGTGACCTGATCAGCTCCATTCTCTACCCCAAACCCGTGACCTTCAAGTTCTACAAGGATGCTGTGAAGTTTGTGCTGTTCCTCGCTGTGCTGGGTAGGGAGGCATTGCCTGGAGCAGCCGAGCTCCTCGTTGTGGTAGAATCCCCATCTCTGCTTGGCTTTGTACCACAACCCATTTTTTTTTTCCTCTCTGCGCAGCTTTTATCGGCACGCTGTACAGCATCCTCATCATGATGAAAAACCAGGTAGGGGGAAAGCCACCAACCGTAAAGATCCATCAACTGAAGCTATCAGGATGCTCACCCCGTTTACGCACCTCGCCTGCCAGGTTCCCGTGGGGCAAATCATCATCCGTGCCCTCGACCTGATCACTGTCATTGTGCCGCCAGCTCTCCCAGCTGCCATGACCGTGGGCTCCATCTATGCCCAGAACAGGCTGAAGAAACGTGGCATCTTCTGCATCAGGTTGGATTTTAGGAACAATTTCTTCTCTGAAAGAACAGTGGTGCAATGGTACGGGTGGCCCAGGGGGGGTGGTGGGGGTCACCATCCCTGGAGGTGTTCCACGTGGAGATGTGACACTGAGGGATGTGGTCAGCGTGGGGTGGGTTTGGGTTGGACTGGATGATCTTAGTGCTCTTTTCCAATGTTAATAATCCTGTGGTTCTACGCTCAGCCCTCCCCGCATCAACCTGTGTGGGAAGATCCGCTTGGTGTGCTTTGACAAGGTGAGTGTTTGGGGTGGCTTCATGCTGTGGCTCCCAGCTTGGAGCCGCTCCTGCCCTACTGTGCTCATCCTACAGACAGGGACCCTGACAGAGGAAGGGTTGGATGTATGGGGGGTGATCTCCCTGGAGGACAAACGCTTCATGCCCATCATCCACGAGCCGCGCCGTCTGCCTGCCGGCCCCCTGCTCCATGCCCTGGCCGCCTGCCACAGCATCACACTGCTGCAGGGACAGCCTGTTGGGGACCCCGTGGACCTTAAGATGATGGAATCCACTGGATGGGTAAGGGGAGCGGTGGGACTGGTGTGGAGAGGGTGGTGCAATGCTTTCTGCTTGTGCGTTGCTTCCAGCGCCTGGAGATGGCTGAGGAGGATGAAGGGGAGCTGCCTGGCTTGCAGTGCTTTGGGACAAAAGTCTTGGCCGTGATGAACCCTCCACCTGAGGAAGAACAGCCACCAGGCAGGGTGAGCACCTTGCAGCATCCATTGGGGAGGTCCTGGTTGGATATTAGGCAAAACGTGATTTCCAAAGGAGTGGTGATGGGCTGCTGCAGCTGCACAGGGGGGTGGGGGGGTCACCTGGAGGTGTTAAGAGCCATGGAGATGCTGCTCTGAGAAACGCAGTAGGCATGGTGGGAGTGGGCTAGCAATTGGGCTTGTTGACCTTAGAGGTCTTTTCCAACCTTAATGATTCTGGCATGCTTTAAATGGGTGCGTTGGAGATGGTTTGGTTGGACTCAGTGATCTCAGAGGTCTTCTCCAACCTGAACGATTCTGCCATGGTTTAATTGGTTCCCCGGGGTCAGTTTGCTGGTCGGATTCAGTGATCTCAGAGGTCTTTTCCAACCTGAATGATAATATGGTGCCATAAATGGGTGCGTTGGGGATGGTTTGATGGTTGGACTTCATGGTCTCAGAGACCTTCTCCAACCTGAACGATTCTGTTGTGCTATGAATGGATGTGTTAGGGTTGGTTTGATGGTTGGACCCAATGGTCTCAGAGACCTTCTCCAACCTGAACAATTCTGTTGTGCTATAAATGGATGTGTTAGGGTTGGTTTGATGGTTGGACCCAATGGTCTCAGAGACCTTCTCCAACCTGAACAATTCTGTTATGCTATAACTGGGTGCGTTGGGGATGGTTTGATGGTTGGACTCGATCTCAGAGGTTTTCTCTGACCTCAATGGTTCAATGATTCTGTGCCCGGATTGCATCCCTGGATGCTGTGCTTCATACCCCTGGGTTGCCACGTCTTCCAGAAGCACCGCTCTCCCGTGGGCATCCTGCGCCGCTTCCCCTTCTCCTCCTCCTTACAACGCATGAGCGTCCTCGCAAAGCTGCCCGGCGACGACGCAACCTGGCTCTACATCAAAGGAGCCCCGGAGGTGGTGGCCAGCCTCTGCAGCACGGAGACAGGTGCTTTCCCACACTGCCATCCTATCCCCGTGCCTTTGGGAGCTGTTGGGAGCCCGCTGTCCCCGCGGCAGTGCCCGCGGATTTCTCCCAGGTGCTGCGGCATTACACCGCCGATGGTTTCCGCGTGCTGGCGTTGGCTTGCAGACCCATGAGCACAGTGAGGAGCTTTGAGGATGCCCTGCAGCTGACGAGGTGGGTGCACGCTGCTTTGGCTTTGGATCCCATTTGGTTTTTGGTGTGTGGTTTTGGAGGTGGTGCCACGCAGCTCGCTGTGCCCGACAGGGATGTGGCAGAGTGCAGCTTGACCTTCCTGGGCTTCTTGGTGATGAAGAACGTCCTCAAGATGGAATCAGCACCCGTGATCACACTGCTGAGGAACGCTGGCGTGCGTCCCGTCATGGTGACAGGTGGCACTGCAACAGGGGGACAGGGCTGGGGAAGGGGGGCAAGGAGAGGCCATGGGGCTGCATGAGGGCTGTGGGGCTCTGACAGCATGGGTCAGTGGTGAGGATCCACTGGGAGGTGGGGTTAGGGCTGGGGTTGGGGCTATGGGGTTAAGAGTTATGAGGCTGTAGGTTAGGGGTCACGGGTTTGGGTTCTGGGCTTAGAGGCTGAGGTTAGAATCATAGAATCATAGGGGTTGGAAGGGACCTCCAGAGATCATCGAGTCCAACTCCCCAGGGGGGTTCATTAGGGATCCCTTAATCATTAGAGATTATGAGCTAGAGTTAGGTGCTAGGGTTAGAGGCTGGGGTTGGGGTTAAGGGTTATTAGGAATCCCAGACTGTATTTTATATGCATTCCCATGATTTGTTTGCACCGTGTCCCTTTTGTGTGCCTTGCTGGTGGGTTTGGAGAGCCTGGGAGGTGTTGGCTGCTTCTGTAACCAACACCCTTAGAGCTGGGGTGAGCAAGTTGAGCAGCAAAACCCCTGTTACGCCACTGTTACACCATCAGCAGCATGAAAGTCCGTATCCAGTCAGCACTTTGATATACACTGCCTGCACAGTGCCCTGGGGATGGGTTCCAGCAAAGCCAGCAGAGCTCTAAACACCGTGCCAGCCTAAGTTTGGTTGCTCCATGGCTGCTACACCATTACTTCCATCACCGCCTGCAGGAGACAACATGCTGACAGCTGTGAACGTGGCCAGGAGCTGCTGCATGGTGGGACCAAATGAGAGGGTTGTCTTCGTCACCACTTCGCCACCCGGCCGTGACCAGCCTGCATCTCTCAAGTTCATCCCTGCAGAGCTCTCGCAGGGCGAGAAGCAGCCGGAGGTGAGCTGAGAAGCAGTCCCAAAAACGTGTTGCTTCTCCAGGAGCGTGCTGACGGGTTGCTCTGCCTGCTGCAGGATGGACAGCAGTGGGATGGCCGCCTGCACCTGGCGCTGAATGGCAAATCCTTCGCCGTGCTTCAGGAGCATTTTGCTGACCTGCTGCCCAAGGTGCGTCCCATCCCCATCCCCATCCCACCTGTGGGGTGTTGGTCACTGGGACTGAGCCATCCCCTCCTTGCAGATTCTTGTCCAAGCCACTGTGTTTGCCCGCATGTCACCCGAGCAGAAGACTCAGCTGGTGTGCAGCCTGCAGGAGCTCGAGTGAGTGCCCCAGCCCTGAGGGTTGGGGGACAGTGGGGACACTTGGGCCATTTCCTGGGCACTGGAGGTTTTCTCAGTGTGCTGATGACATCCTGCCCTTTCCCCAAGCATCCTAAATACCGAGGCTTGACCTGGAAGTCCTCAAATCCCACTGTGTCAGTGTTACGAATCCACCTTTTCTGCTTCTCCCCCAGCTACTGCGTGGGGATGTGTGGGGATGGGGCCAATGACTGCGGGGCACTGAAGGCAGCTGATGTGGGCATTTCCCTTTCGGAGGCTGAAGCATCCGTGGCATCACCCTTCACCTCCTGCCACGCCAACATTGAGTGTGTGCCCACGGTCATCCGGTGAGGGGAGAACCCACGGGGGGTTCTCAGCACCTCCATCCCCTCTTTGGGATGGGGTTTGTGGCAGGGCTGTGTTGTGCTGATGGTGGTTCTGCCTGCAGGGAAGGAAGGTGCTCGCTGGTCACCTCCTTTGGGGTCTTTAAGTACATGGCCCTGTACAGCCTGGTGCAGTTTGTGTCCGTGCTGCTGCTCTACACGGTGAGTCCATCTGTCTTGGGGATGGGATGCATCAGCAGGGCCTTGGGAGGTGGGGGAGGACCACTCTGCATCCATCAGCAATACCCAGGGATGCCTGGGCCTTTCCTACTTCTGATTTTTATCACACCACATGACCCTCTCCATAGTTGAAGGCATTCCGTTTCTTCCTCCCAGATCAACACCAACCTGAGTGACTTCCAGTTTCTCTTCTTCGACCTGATCATCACCACCACTGTGGCTGTGCTGATGGGCCGCACGGGTCCTGCCAGGGAGCTGGGAGTGCGTCGGCCCCAAGGGGCACTGATCAGCATCCCAGTGCTGGGCAGCCTGCTCCTGCAGACCACTCTGCTCATCACTGTGCAAGTCCTCAGCTACTTCATCACTGTTTCACAGAGCTGGTACGGGACCTGGCGTTGTGGGTTTGGCCATGGGGATGTCGTTGGCCAAAGTCAGCTTGGATGATGCCAGCCAAAGCCGAGGGGGTTGGCGTTAAAAGTCAACTTCAGTCATCACACTGATCCTTTGTGTTTATTCTTTAGGTACGTGCCACTGAACAGCACAGTGACAGCTCCCCAAAACCTGCCCAACTATGAGAACACGGTCCTCTTCTGCATCACTGGCTTCCAGTACCTCATTTTGGCCGTTGCCATGTCCAAGGGGTACCCATTTCGGGAGCCACTCTACACCAATGGTGAGGCCATGAGCAAGGGGAGACCCCAACCCTGCAGCTCCTGCCCCCGACCCTGCAGCTCCTTTCCCCCAACCCTTCAGCTCCTTTCCCCCAACCCTGCAGCTCCTTTCCCCCAACCCTGCAGCTCCTTTCCCCCAACCCTGCAGCTCCTTTCCCCCAGCCCTGCAGCTCCTGCCCCAACCCTCTTCTTTCTCGCCCTCAGTGCTCTTTCTGATAGTCCTCGTGCTTCTCTTCGGCCTCTTGATATGGTTGACCCTGTACCCTCTGGGTTTCCCCAAAACCCTGCTGAAGCTGCAGGACATCGATGACTTGAACTTCAAGCTGCTGCTGTTGGGAATTGCCACGCTCAATTTCTTCGCTGCCTTTGTGCTGGAGGTGGGTAGCAAAGCATTGCACTCAGGGGAGTTTTAAGACCACCATCCTCATGGATCTATCCAAGAAACCCCCCCGAAACTTGTTTTACTTCTATCTTTGCTGCAGACTGCCCTGGACTACGGATTGCTGGGCTGCTTGCGTAAGCTGCGCCAGAAGAAAGCATCCAGCAAGCTGTTCAAGAGGCTGGAGAAGGATCTGAGCCAGCAGCCATCCTGGCCGCCCCTCAACGAACCACTCTTTGCTACCCCTCGGATGTCCATCGCTGTGAGATAGCACACACCAAACTTCACTCCTCCCTGCTCTGCAGGGGAGCCCCGCACTCCTGTATTTATTTCTCCTGGTCCCACCGAGGGCAGCTGGTGCCTGGCTCCGTGTCCATCCCATGGGATGCAGCATGCAGATGAAAAAGGTCCCATCTTCCCAATGGGGAGACCCTCAGCCTCACAGCCACGAAGCCATGTGCTCCAGAAACCACACGCTTGGTCCTATGGCCCCAAAAGAAGTGGTGGGAGATGCTAGAGATGAAAACTCGGGGGTCCATCTGGGGGTGCCGCCTGCCTTCTGCCTCCAGCACCAAGCCCTCGTGGCTGGTCAGAGCTGTGAATTTAAAGGGTCCTGCTTGTGCTGCTGTTGGTGGCACCCACTGTGGCCTCAGGGCTCTGCTCACTGTGAAGGAAACCTCCCTCCCTCCCTGCTGGCCACCTCGATGTGTAGGAAATGTTTACAAACCACTCCAGCTTGCCAAGGACGTTCTGAGCCAGCTTTCAGCAGCGAGGGGCTTGGAGAATCCAATGCAGAGCCCAAACCCTTATTGCACCTCATGCATTTTTGCCCTTTGGTCCATCGGAGCAGCTGGAAGGGCATCCATCCACCCCCTTCCAGGTCAGTGGGAGGTTTTGGCATGGGACCTCAGCACACTGGTGATGCTTCTGCATGGCCTTCCAGCTGTGCCAGCAGGAGCTTTGTAGCATTAAAACCCCCTCAAATCTCTATTTTTATTTCTATTTTTAACTCCATTCCAGTGCATAAAGGGGTGGAGCAGGGTGTAGCACTTCTGGATTTCACATGGGTCTGGTGTGAGCACGTCTAATAAATTAATGCTATTTTGGTGAGAACGCGGTGAACCTCTGGGCAGGGGGATGGTGGAGGGAGGGCAGGGGGTCAGGGTGCGATTTGGGGTCATTTTCTTCTCCATTGGGGCTGGAAGATGCTGCAGAGGCAGAGGGAACCACTGGCACCACTGGGATGTCAGAACAGGCAGGAGTTGACTTTGGCCAACACCATCCCCAGTGTGTTTCCAGCTGGAATTTGCTAGAAAAAAAAAAAAAAAAGAAAAAAAAAAAAGAGAGAGAAATTAAAAAATATCTATATAATTGCTGGAAAAAAAAAAAAAAAAAAAAAAACCCAGGTGTCCTTGCCAAAATGTCTCTCCGTGCAAAACCGCTCATCGCCCAGCCTGTCTCCCTCCAGCACTGGTGTATGGAAGGCGAAGCCTGCGGCTGGAGGTGCTGTGTCTGGCATGGGGAATGCCAATCTCTGCAGGTGGGGAAGGGGAAGGGGCAGCAGGGTTGGGGGCTTGGCTGTCTCCAAGCATGGGATGTGGCGAGGCGTGAGCCCCCTCGAGCACGAGCGGTGCCTCTCTGCCCTCCTGGAGCTAGGGATTAGGTCAGGAAATGAGGCACAAGCAGAGGTAAGAGGTTTCCTGAAATCCTAGCCAGGGCTTGAGCTATTAAAGCAGGCTTCCTGAGCGGAGGGCGGGGGG
>NW_024884663.1:0-4386 GCF_019232065.1 Centrocercus urophasianus
GGTCTGGAGCTGAGAGGCGATGCTGCAGGCATGCAGCCCCTCGCACAGGCTCCTGATGTCACCCGTCTCGATCTCTGTGTTGGTCGCTTTGGCTGGAAAGAGCACAGGGAGAAAAGGGAAGTCATGCTTCTGGAAATGAAACTGCTTTCCACGGGAGAAAGACAGAGGACAGGCTGGGGACAAGAAGAGAGCTGTGCACGGTGCCTCTCCCTCCTGTCAAGAGGGCCCAGCCCGTGGGGCTCTGGTAGTGCTACAGAGGAGGGCAGAGGGCTGGAGCACGCCTGCTCCACTCACCTTGGATTCGCAGAAGGGAGCTCAGACAGGTGACAGCCAGCTGGCGGGATGCAGGCATGGTGTCACAAGTCAGAGGCGCCAGCAATCCCACCAAGGAGCCAAAGTGCTCACAGGCATCTCTTCTCTGCAGGGGTGAGAGGCAGGAACAAAGCTGTAGATGGTCCCAGCTCTCCCCAGCTTCTCCCATCTGTGTCTTCCCATGCCATGACACAGCATGCACAGCTGGGCAGAGCTCGCCTTCCAGCTCAGGGGCGCTGGGGAGGGAGCAGGGGGCATGCGGTGGGGCTCTTTACTCACTTGAAGCTCTTTACAAACAGCCAGCAGCTGGGAGCAGGTCTGCAGGGCCCTCTTGCGCTCCCACACGTTGCTTGAGACCATAGATTTCTGCAGGACCTGGGGTAGAGCATCTGTCTCACTGAGGATGTCTTTTCTTTCCCTTCCTGCCACCCCTCTCCCTGTCCCTCCTTTCCCAGCACTTTCCCTCAAGGAAGGCCTGCCCTGTTGCTCCATGTGGCCTCCTGCCTCACTGAGCACCGGCACTGCCGCCCCGCTCTCTGCAGTCACTCCTGCCTCCCAGCCCAGGAGCTTTTCCTTGGCTGTGGCCTGCCAGGGGCTGGCTCCTGCTTTCCCCCTGCAGGGCCCATTTCTCTGCCCCTTTCTGAGCTCGCAGTGAGCTGGCACGTCAGCAGGAGATTTCTCCCCCTCTGATCCTCCTCTCAGTCCCCAGATCTCTGCCCCCGCTATTGACAGGCACCATGCTTTCTCCCTTGCCCCACGACTACTCACATGGACTATGTTCTGAAAGAAGGCGCCGCTGGGCTCTGTCTCGAGCAGGACCCCCATGAGCCGGCCCAGAGCTTTCAGTGATGTTTGCTGAAGCTGAAAGCAGAAGAGGGGAGTGATGTGTAGCATCACGGCTGCTGCCAGAGCAGAGGTTGTGTGTGCTGAGGTAGGGTTTGACCGAGAGGTGGCTGGGAAAGTTATGGCAGGTTACCTGCAGGTACTGTGCTGCTTGCTGTGACTTCCTGATCTTCAGCATCATCTCTGCTGAAGGGTGTGTCACGATGTTTTTGCAGCACAGGACCAACATCTCACGCAGGTCCTTGCTTTCAGAAGAGGGCTTCAGCTTGCTGACAGGAGGAAAACAGGAAGAACAATCAGAAAGGGTCTTCACCTCTCCAGACTGGTTCAGATACCATCTGAGTTTCTCCTAATTGACAGCTACAAAGCCAATACCCCCACCCAGCTCATGCTGCTGAGCACTGCCTTCAGTTCCAGCAGCGCCCACCTCCTCCCCGGCAGCAGTGAACCACCTCCCGCGCTGGAGGGAAGGAGACCCCAGCTCTCCCTCTCTTCCCTGCCAGGGGACAGGAGCACCAGGGCCTTTCTCCCTGACCAGAACCTCAGCTTTGCTGGGCACAACAGCCCAGCCGTCTCTCCTGCTGTAGATGTGGCTCCTCCCCCCCGACCCCTCCAGGCCCTGCCCAAAATGGGGATCACCATCCTGACTTGCAACCTCAGCCCTTACCACAGCTGCTCCAGGGCCAGAACCACCTTGAGAGGCACTGGGGAGACAGGGATGCCCGAATAATACTTCTTCATCAGGTCCTGCAAGTCCCAGAGAGACAGTGTCAAAGTTGGCAAGGGGCACACAAGAGCTGTTCCACCCGGCCCTGAGACAGGCACAACTGCCACACACCAGCCCCATCACTTTCCCATGGAAGCACTGCAGGATGCAGCAGCTGGTGCACCTAGCCCGCTGCCCAGCTGCTGCCTGCCAGCACCCAAGGTCCCCACCAGCTGGAGACGTGTGGCTGCTGGAGACCTGCATGCCCCCAGGGAAGCGTTTCTTGTGGCGCAGCCCAGAACTCCTCTGCAGACAGCCCTGTCTCTAGGCACTCACCATCAGGATTTCCAGAAGCTTTCCCTTCAGGGAGGGGTTAAAGCTTGCAGAATCGCCCGCAGCTTGGAAGGCAGAGCTGCAGTCGGTGATGCTCTGCACCAGCGCGAGGTTGTTCTGCAAGTCCTGAGGAGCAAGAGAGAAGAACATTCTTTGAACTGCGGGAAGGGACACAAGGGGGCTGCAAGGGGGACACGTGGGGACAAGGCTAAGGGAAGGGCTTGGATTTTTATCTGGGCACAAACAGTTCCCCGAGGGACCTTTGGAAAGGGAAGGCCCATCTCAGCATCTCCCCATGTAGAGGGGCTGCAGCTGGGCGCTCAGACACCCTGGCACGCTTTGAGCTCTCACCCGGCAGCTGCAGCTGTAGAGCATCAGGATGTTGCCCACGATGTCTCCCTCCAGGTGGGCGAGCAGCTGTTCTTTGGTGGCACGCAGTGCCACGCTGCCGTGGGCGAGCATGAGAGCGCTGCGTGTGGCATGAGCTCTCGTGCTGTCCAGCTCCATCTGTGTGGGAAGAAATGCCTTGAGACACTCGCTAACGGCCCCCAGTGCCCCGCAATGCACCTGGGCTCCCAAGGCAGGAGCTGCAGGGAAAATAAGGCAGAAGAATGCCAAGATGGAAACCCGTAAAGCTTTACCTTCTTGCGCCTGGAAATCCTGGCATTGCGGCCTTTGCACAGCCTGGACGCAAACATGGTGAGCGTGGCCAGGACTGTGTGGAAGTTGTTCTCAGCAGCATGGCTGAGAAGAGAGATGATTCCCTGCACAAAAGAACAAGGGGCAGTTGGCACAGGCCTGAATCTACAGGTCCTCTCCTGAGGAAAATGGCAGCAGTGCGGAGGTTGAAAGGCCCCGAGCAGGGCCAGGAAAAGGCCTCTGCCCCAGGGCCAGAGCGGGGTTGCTCACAGGAGCTGGAGGAGAGCTCACCTGGGCCTCACATGGCTCCTCTGCATTTGCCTCCTCCAGGTGCTGTAGCAGCTTCTCCTGGACGTGGAGGACTCCCTTACAGGATCCCAGCACCGTGCCCAGAGCCCCGTACAGGAATGACTGCATGGGAAGGGAAGGAAGAAGCTGAGATGTGGCAGCAGCTTAACCTGCTGGCGGAGGGCCAGGTGGGAAGGACCCAAGCTCCCTGGCGGTTGCTGAGAGCAGCTGCGGGGCCGAGCTTTAGCCATCCCCGGGCAGATTGCAGGGAAAGGCCCTCTGGGGGGCACGGGCTGGGGAAGCAGCATCAGCATCCCGCGTGGGCAGAGCACCAGCCGCAGCCCCAGCCCCAGCTGGACACCTGCAGCTGCACCGCTGCGTAGAGCTGGGGGGAACTCACCTTTTCTGCAGAGTTGCTGGCAGAGCTGCTCAGCCGCTGGCTCAGCTCACAGCTCAGGGCCTCGATCCATGCCTTCTCCTCTATTGTGTCCAGCGATGCCTTCAGGAACTGTTGCAGAACAGGAGAAGACAATGTTCCCTTGCCCTTTGCCTCTTCCCTCACTCCCAAGTTGCTGCAGCCCTCTGGGGAGAGGTGCCTGGAAGAACAGTCCCTCTCCCAGCTCCCCCAGCACTCCCTCTCTCCATTCAAGCCGCCTGCTGCTCTTCTCCTAAGACCCCCCTGGGCTTGGGACAGAGCGGAAGAGGCAGCGCCACAAAGGCGTGCGGCCGCTCCGCTCTGCAGCAGCGCTTGAGAGGCTGTTCCTGTCCCACAGTGGCTCACGTGGGAGCGGGGCTACTTGGGGCAGGCAAGCACTTCTCTGCCCCGCGCCTCCCGGCAATGCTGTACCTTTAGCAGACGGCGCTCAAACTCGGCAGTGTCCGGGAAGCTCTCATTTCTCCCTGCACAGCAATAGGAAGAAAAAGACCCTGACTTGGGATCAAGGCACAGAAGAAGAGCTGCTGCAAACCTGGCTTGGCCTGGGCACTTGACACTGCCAAGCTGGGACCCGCACCTCCTCCACAATGACCTGTCCCTCCCCACAAACACTGCCTCCACTGGAACACGGAACTAAGTGCTCCAAGACTGCTGTCTGAGGGGACATGAAGGGCCCATCCATGTCCTGGAATGGGCAGATCTCTGGTGGGATAGGTCCCCGGGCCTCAGTGCTGACTCCCAGGAATGGGAACAGCAGCAGAGCAAGAATTGGGCTGCAGGCAGTGCTTCCCCTCTGCCATGCTACAGAGCTGCATTTTCACTCCCCCCC
>NW_024884663.1:4486-10475 GCF_019232065.1 Centrocercus urophasianus
CTTCCCTTCCCTTCCCTTCCCTTCCCTTCCCTTCCCTTCCCTTCCCTGCCTCTGCCTCTTCTTCCCCTCCAGTGCTTTACCTTCAAGACACTGCAGCAGCAGGGGGATTTCAGTAGCCCACATGGCCCCCACAGCTCTGTGGAACCTGCTGTGGAGGTTTTTCATCAGCAGTAAGGCAGCAGCTTGGAGTTGGCTGCCTGCAACAGGGCTGCCTGCCACCACCTGAGGGAGAGCAAGAAAAAGCAGGGTCACTTCTACAGCAAGAGCAATGGCTTCCCCCCAGAATGGAAGCAGCTCAGCTCTGCTCTGGCAGGCAAGGAGCAGCCAACAGCTTTGCCCATGGCCATGCTGCTTCCTCCTGGCTGCTCGTGGCACCGGCCTCTGGAGCATGTACTCACCAGCAGTCGTGCCAGCAGTGTCTGGGGAGTCAGCAGTGGGCCTGCAAAGAGAAAAATGTGCTGAGTAAGACTCCAAGACACTGCGTGCCCAGCCACACGCACCTCCGCTGTCCCTTCTGGGTGCTACCACAGGTCAGCAGAGCTCACTGGGGGAGTTTTTGCTCCTACCTTGAAACATGGAGCTGACGAAATGGTGATCCAGATGTTCTATCGGCCGTCCTGTCAGCTCCTCTCTCTCAGCCAGGGCACAGACACAGCGGGAGACTGGGATCAGCATGCCTGTGTACTGCGCTGGCACCACAAACAACAGCAGCCGCGGCCACAGGAGCTGTAGGGAACGAGGCAGTTGAGCAGGTCAGCATTCCCGCTTCCGCTCAGAGATGAAGAGGACTCTGTGAATTTCCCTGAGTCCTGTGTGCTTCAGAGCACACTGGAGGAGAGACCTGGGGTCTTGGAATGGGACGAGGAACACGTGGTGCAAAGGCAGGGAGCAGCAGCAGGGCAGAGCGTGACTTACTTTGGACATCCCTCTCACAGAGACGTCCAGTGATCCCAGGATGTCCATGCACAGCTCCTGGAGAGCTCCTTCTTCCTGGGCTTCCCGGGCAGAAAGGTTTCCGGTTGCCTGCACAAGAATGGTGTTGAAACACTGCTTATGCTCAGTTCTCAGGAGCCTCTCAGGAGGCTCAGGTGTGGACCCAGCGGTGCTTCTGTATACCAGCCCCTGAGCAGCACGGGTCTTCCAAAAGAAGATGCTGCCCACTGCCCTTACCCTTCTTCCTGTGGCGCGGCTGAACTCCCTGAAGAGGTGCCCCACCACATCCCAGGCTGAGCAGCTCCGGGAGTTAGAACTGAGCAGATCCTTGATGAAGTACAGAATAGCCGTCCTCACCTGCAAGGGGTCAATTATGGGTGTGATTTTCCTGGTCAGAAGGCAAAGGGAAGCCACCTGCTCATCGGGGCAGCCCTTTGGGCATGAGCAGAGACACCAAGAGCAGCGGAGAGGCTTTAGCTACTGAGGTGAGGACCAGGCCTTAGCACCAGGCTGTGCACTTTCCATGCACAGCACAGGGACCTCCCTGCTCCACTCTGCCTGCTCTCCCCACAGGAGCCATCATGACCGTCTGGTCAATGCCCCAGCACCTCTCTAGTCACCCCAGCCCTGCCCGTGCTGGCAGCAGCATCACCACCCCAACAGCGCTTTCTTTTCCCAAACCAGCTCACCCGGATGCTGGGGTCACTGCACAGACGCTGCACAGCCTCGACGACCTGGGGCAGCATCTCCGTCATCATGGGCTCTGCAAGAGATGCACAGAAGCATGAGCGGAGCCACAACGCAGATGGCAGAAGGGAGCCCTGGAAGTCCCAAGGCGTGGTACTGACCACCCCGTGGTACTGACCATCAGAGCGAGCCAGAGCACCCAGCAGACCCAGGGCTGCCACGCATCCAGGCTCCCAGTCATCGCCCAGCTGCGACTGCAGAAACAGGATGGTTTCCTCTGGGCAGATCCGGGCTGCAGGGAGGAAATCCCACGCTATGTTAGCAAGAACCTCACGCCCATTCCTGAGCTTTGTGAGAGAGGTTTTGGCCAGGGCAGCGTCAAGCATCGCCAAAGCCCCTCTCCTTACCCTGCAGCATGATGCAGTGGGTCAGCTGCGCACGATCAGCCTCGCTGTGCTGCTTGCTGTCGTCATAGAGCTGTGGGAACAAGGTCCATTTGATACAATCACATCAGCACTGAGGACGGAAAAGACACTGTGCTGCCCGCTCTCGTCTCCCTGGGCACTCTCGGGAAGAGGTCAGACAGACAAAAGCCAGCCCACCCCACCCCGCAGCATCCCCGGGAGTACATGCATGGCTCTGGAACAGCCTTGAGCATGCAGGAGCTAAGGCTGAGCCTCCTTATTCCGGGGCTCGCAGCTTTGCAGCCAACTTAGCCACAAGGGAAACTGCTGTGGGCGCAAGGATAGGCTCCCCTTACCTGGTAAAACACGGCTGTGGTGACGTCCAGAAACTTGTCCCCTGGGATTAGAGACTCAATGCCCCCTAAGGCCTCCAGGAAGATAGTGAGGCTCTGCAAGAGAGCAGGAGAGGAAGAAAGGGATGAAGCCACATCTAGCCACTCGGGAGTGGAGAAACTGTTTCCCAATTCCCAACTGTTTCTCTGCAGGGAGAAGCTCCTGCACAGGCGTTCTTGTTTATCCCCCACCTCCCAGCGGCACCAAGAGAGTCTCTCTGCTCTCAATCGAGCCGTGTTTGGGCACCATTTGCAGGCATTTCCCACCCAGCAGCCCACTTCTCCCCCATCAGATGCAACTGGATGTGGTCCTCCCAATTGTTAGCATAGAGCTCCTCAGGCACTCAGAGCCCCACAGTGGTGGTGAAGCCCCAGGAGATCCCATCCCCATCCCCAGGAGATGAGCCCCAGTGATTCTTGGTTCCCTCCTGGCTCCTGTCCGGGTTGTTCCTTCTCTGACTGAAGAGCTCAGGAAGCCTCAGACCTCCCTTGAACACCCATTCCTTCTTTCTCCAAGGGCTCCCCACCTCCTCCCTGACCCCTCGTGGCATTTGCACGGGCCCCACGTCTACCCTGAGCCCTGCGCAATGTCTCTCACCTTGGCCAACCTGCAGGTGTCTTGGATCTCCTGACACGGGTGAACGAGCCAGAGGAGCTGCTCCCAGACCTGCTCTTGGTGCTGCTCCTCTTGCAGGAGAACCTCCAACATGGCAGCCACAGCCCCAAGGACGGCCTGTTTGTCCTGGAGAGGATGGCAGAGGCCCAGCATCAAAGACTGAAGGTCTGCCCTTCCTACGCAGAGGGCTTTCCCTTTCCCTTCCCCTTCCCCACACCCCCATGCCCAGCAGGAGATGGGCTTGCTCTGGAGGGCAGGCAGCTTTTCCCCATACCCTCATCCCCAGCTCTTCCTGCCACAGTGCTGTGACATGCAGCTGCTCCCTGGCACAGAGCCACTTCAGGGCCCTTTGCAGAGCCAGCTCACTCCCTCTCATCACCCATCGGCTCTCAGCCCACTGGGCACAAGACAGAGCTGCCGACATGGGTGCCCCTGCTGCCATCCTGGGCTGGGAATGCAGCAGTGCTCACCTTTTCCTCCTGGCAGTCTTGCCAGTTCCACACCACAGAGAAGAGCAGCTCGTGAAGGTTCTCATAGCTCTGCTCTTTCTCCATGGCAGTCCAGGGGCATTGCATTCCTGAGGACAAGTAATTCTTGACTCCATCCAGCCACTGTTTCAAAACTGAAAAAAACAAAATAAAAATAATTAAAAAATAATATTTATTTATTTGTTTGTTTGTTTGTTTATTTTTTTTAAGAGAGTGAGAGAAAATGGAGTCTGTGAGGGTCTGCAGCAGGGCTGCTCTGGGGCCGGCACTCACCAGCACAAGCGATGCGCAGGATCTGGCCACTCTTCACCTGGCCCACCACACTGCGCAGGCCTGCCAGCAACAGCCACACAAAGGGGATGCACTGTGGAGCTGCAGAAAGGAAGGAGAGGGCCACAGTCAGAGCCCCGGCAGCAAGGGAGGAGGGGCTGCAGCCCTGCATCCCCCAGCTCAATGCAGATCACACTCAGAGGGCAGAGACCCCTTTCCCAGTTGTTCTAGATGTCAGGAGGTTGAGGGTACTCTACCATAGGTGCTGAAGAGTTTGCTCAGGGTGATGAGCACAAACTCCTTGGACATGTCCCCCGTGGCCTTCAGGTGGCTCTGGAGCTCAGCCATCACCAAGGTGAAGTGCGTCCGAGCCAGAGCCACCAGGACATTGCTGGCAGCTGTCTTGACATTGCTGGTCACGCCCTGGAAGAGAGTCACTGGTGACACGCGGCCCAGGAGACTGCCTGAGGCCCTTGGAAGAGCTAAGCCACCACCATCCGCCAGCAGAACACCAGCGTGGGCAGGCGGTTCCCTTTGCCTTTGGGAGTGAGCCCTCACCTGGGCTGCCGTCAGGTCCCGGGACACCTCTGCCAGCAGCCGGTTCACCACTCCGCACGGCGGGCGGCTGCTGTCTTGGCACAGGGCGCTCTCCAGCTCACAGTACGCCTGCGCTCGGTCACCCTGGGGACAAGGATCAGTCACGCTCGCTTTGCCCGCTGCCACCCATCGCTCTGTGGATGTGCTGCCGGGCCTGGCACCCACGGGACCGTGGCCCTGGGCCAGGAGGGCAAGGGTTGGTGGTTGGATGTCCCCAACTCACCTCCTGATCTTGCAGGCGCTGAAGTAGTAAGGTCGCGGCGCAGGTAGGGACAGGGCTTGACACCCTGCTTCTCTCCCTGCGAAGCGTACGCCTGGGCATGCAGCCCACACAAGCAAAGAGACCTGGAAGGAAAGAGCAGAGCAGCTGCTGCAGGTGTTGCTTAGAGCCAGGGCCTAGCATCCGGCCAGCTGTGGGAGGAACGCTCCTCCAGCTCCACAGCACGAGGCTGCGTGTGGTTGGTGGGGGCAGGGGAGGGAGCTTTCCCCTTGCTGGGGTACTGGGGAAACCACGGTGAGCAGCTGCACTGGGCAGAGCAAGGACAGTGCTGCTGGCACAATGTCCTAAACAGACACTGGAGGCACACGTGTGCTCGGGCAGCATCATGATGTCCAGAGAGGTGGAGAGACTCACCTCGAAGGGCTCTCAGCCTCTCCATGATAGCAGGATGCCTCCAGATAGACGCAAAGCTCTCTCTGGTTCCACTTCCTGCGGGTCCCACAAGCGGACTGAGCCACCGCTCCCACCGCTCCACAAGGGTGTATGAGGCAGCCACTGTGACACCACACTGCAGTGTTACCTCACAGAGAATGAATGACACAGCCCGGGCTGGGGAGCAGACAGGTCCCCAGGGCAACCCTGCAGGCCCTCAAACACAGCACGTTTGTGTGACGCAATCGGCTCTGGGGTTCCGGTTCCATGCTGACGCAGGGAATGACCTCAGCGGGTGATGGAGAGCCCCTGCCAGGGAGCAGCTGCTGGGCACCGTTGCCCGGCATTGTCTTAGTGACTGGGGACTCCATGCCAGGAGGCACTGAGGCCCCCATCTGCTGCCCAGACAACCTCTCCAGAGAGCTTGGCTGTCTCCTGGGGGCACGTGTCAGAGATGTTAAGGAGACTCCACCGCATCTGATCAAAAATGAATACATTAATACTAGAAAAAAAAACTTCTTTATGGTGAATGTAACAGAACAGCGGAACGGGCTGCCCAGAGAGGCTGTGGGGTCTCCCTCTCTGGAGACATTCAAAACCTGCCCGGACACATTCGTGTCTGACCTAATCTAGGTGTTCCCAGCAGGGGGATTAGATTAGATGAGCTTTTGAGGTTTCTTCCAATCCCCGACATTTGGTGACTGTGATTCTGTAACTGGTATGGAGAAGAGACAGCAGCTATTGAAATAAAGACTTGGTAAAAAAAAAAAACAAAAAACCCCTACTATTTATTTATGTATGTATTTATTTATTTATTTATAATAATAGTACAATTTTTAAGCTCATCTTCTCTTTTCTCATTCTCTTCTCTTCTTTTCTCCTTTTCTCCTTTTCTCCTTTGCTCCAACCTTGGCCAGTTGCTCACCACCCTCACGGGAAAGAATTCCTTC
>NW_024884664.1:0-26500 GCF_019232065.1 Centrocercus urophasianus
GAAAACTCAAATATGGAGAGAAGAAAAAAAAATAATAATTAAAAGTAATAACAATAATAATTCAGTTAACCTGCACAGTGATACCCAGGGTTGTGAGAACAGCCCAGTGATTTTTGAGAACTGGTCAACTCGTGAGCCTGAGATTTAGGTTCACCATCTCACAGTGGAGCTTTACTGCAGTACGTGGATGCTACAGTAACAAAGGACTGTGTGCAATGGACTGTGAGCTTGCTGAATTTCGTGATTTAAATGGCTATCAAGTTTCTCAACAGAAAGCACAACTGATCAAAGAGAAGGAAGCAACTTGCTGAACACCCAGAACGCCAAGGCAGAGCTGCCTCCAAGCCAGCAGTGTGCGACTGCATGGAGACTGTCTGTGCAAGTTGGTCAGACCTACAGGAGGAACCGTTGGACGATGCTGAGGAGTCCTGCATTCATCGATGGAAGCAGTTTTGTGAAGACAAGGAAACCGTAAGGCAGGACATGCAGTAACTGCTACTGACAGGGTAATTGAAGCAAAACCATTACCTGTGGGGACTTCCACTCAGAAGGCTGAAATAATTGCCTTGACAAGAACCTTAAATATATGGACAGATGCTAAATATGCTTTTGGGGTGGTACCCACTTGTGGTACCATCTGGAAAGAGCAAGGATTGCTTACACACAAGGAAAACAAATTCGGCATGATGTAAATCTACCAAAGAACATCATGTCTGTTATACATTGTAAAGGACATCAGAAGAGTGACACTGTACAGGAAACTGGAAATATGATGGTGGATCAGGTGGCAAAACAGGCAGCTGAAGGAAAAGAAATTGGTGAACGGCTTTAATTCCAGACGGTAAACTTGAAATACCTGAACCTTAGTCAGAACCTATAAGGTACTCTAGAAAGGATAGGAATCTAATGAATGAAGGGAAGAGAGCCAGCTGACAGATGGGTGCATACCCAGATGGACACACTGTTGTGCCCGTTAGTATTTTATAGAATTTGGTTCTAAGGGAACATAATAAAGCATGGGGGGTACAGACACCAGAAAGTAACTGTACAATCCTAGTACCAGGAACAGGGTGCAAGTGGGGCTTGTTGGAAAGGGAACCTTCCAGGACAACAATTGCAAATTGATTTTTTTTGAACTGCCAGGAAAAAGGAGGGTTTTGACATATGCTAGTTCTAACCAATACCCTTTCAGGGTGACCAGAAGCATTCCCTTGCAGGACCAATAGAGCCAAGGAAGTAACCAAGGTTCTTTTGCAGGAGATTATTCCAAGGTTTGGGTGTCCTGCAACAATACCCTTCAACCAGGGAATTCATTTTATTGCAGAGATTGTCCAACAGGGCAGCAAGCATTGGGAATAAATTGGCAATTGCACATAGCACACAGACCACAGGCGAGTGGTCAGGGGAAAAGACGAAGTGTCTGATTAAATCACAGGTTGTAAAACTGGGCCAGGAAGCTGGACTATCCTGACCACAGTTGTTGCCTTTGGCTCTCCTTAGTACCAGAACAAAACCTAGAGCCAAAGAGGGGTTAAGTCCTTTCAAAATACTGTACAGAAGGCCTTATGTTGTACAAAAGGGGATTTCTACCCAAGTAGGGAGCGAAATACTAACTGAGCATGTGATAACTCTACAGGAATGGCTTTGAGAAAAAGAGAAACTGGTTCTAGGAACTAGAGCCCAAGGCCTTGATATGGCTCGATAATACGTATGTAACAAATCTCTTTAAGATTCGCCCCTGGAACCAGGGTGGGTAGGTCTGTTCCAGGTGCTGCTAACATCCCACACAGCAGTGAAAGCGTTGTGGATACATCATACTAGAGTTAAGAAGGTCCATCGAACACAATGAGAACTGAAATCAGCTGGACCCTCAAAATTGTGAATCCCAAGGACAGAAATGTGGGCTTTTGTAACTGTTAGAAATGTTGATTTGATGAGTGCAGCATTTGATGTAAATACTTATGTATCTCTTGTGACAAACATCATGGCATATCAGTATTGTTTGGTATGCGGGCAAGCTAAGGATTTAAACTTTTCTCTTGTTGTTCCTGATGATTTTAAGGCAAGAAATCAAACTGTTGCAGGGTTTGAGTCACTGTCCTGGTGGGTGATAATCAACAAGAATGTAGATTGGGTTAACTACATCTGTTATAATCAATGGAGATTTACAAATTATACAAAGAGTGCAATAAAGAGAATTGCAGGACGGTTATATGCCACAAGTAGGGTGGCCTGAGAAAACAGGATCTCCTAAGATATGATAAAAGAGTGTATATGTAACGCTGGGTACCCGTTGTTGCACCTTCATCCCAATAACACAGCTCTGGATGACATAATAACGAAGGCATTGCAAGGGCTTGGTGCCACCCTTGTCAATGAAGTGGCAGAAAAATCAGGAATGGATACTTCTGTCACTGGATGGTTGGAGTTCTGGTTTGGTGAATGGAAAGCGGTGACTGTATCCACATTTACTTCTTTGATAGTAGCAGCAGGAGCCTTGATGGCCACTGGTTGCTGTGTTATCCCCTTTGTGAGGGGACTAGTAGAGTGATTGGTAGACAGAACACTATTGAATCAAACACCAATGGAGCCATTACATTTGGATAAAATTATGGTATTAGAGGAGATGGGAGATAAAGCAAGTGAAGACGAGGGAGATGTCTATAAAAGTGAACCCTAAAGAATTGCAGAAATCAACAATGTATAAAAAAGAAAAAGGAGGGAATTGTGGGAATCAAGTGTTGTTTCTGCATTAGAATTGTATAATGTTATTTTTGTTTTATGATCTCCGCTGTCGTGGTTCTTTTTGGGAGTTCTTCTACTTAGCCTGGGGAGGATCTCTAATATGTTTAGATTACTTATTGTATAGACGAACCTTCCCAGGAACGCACACTCTGTATATAGGTGTATATATGTATATTTTGTCATACACACTGCAAGAATATCCTGCAGGAGAGCAAACCAGAGAACAAGCCATGGCATGCCCGAGGAAGCGCCTGAAGAAACAGTGGGAAGGCCTGACATCATCCCCCAGTGTTCTTTGTTTAACGATGATGACTTTAAAGAAAATCACCATATCAGTAGGACAAGGAGAGCACCGAGACATCTTGGATGATTACTGACTGGCACCAGATAAATAGCAATTGTAAATTCTTCTGATAAGATTGTGAACCTGGAGTACCCAGCCATTGGGGATACAGGGGAGGGGGAGGCAAAGGGGAGAAAACAGGGTATAAAGGCTGTCATGTTGTGTCCATAGGCGCACTCCTACTTGCGGGATGCCCACCATTGCAATCGCGAATAAATTCTGCTTTTATCAGAGATACCGTCCTGACAAAATTACTTGGATATTTCCAACACACTCCACAGCAATAACCCCCCAGGGATGCTCCCACTGAAGGGACCATGTTGAGTCCTGAAAACGCTGTGACAGTCAGTCATGCCAACACATGCTTCGGGAGCCCTTAATCTATGGGTTATTCACACTGTAGACCCTCACATCCCTTTAGGAGCCATTCCAGCCCATCATGTCATTGGGTGCATAGGGAACCCTTAATCCATGGATCGACAGGCTAGACCTTACATTTGTGTCACTCTCTTAATTAGGCAGCTCTTATTACCCAACCTATACAGCAGTCATGCTGGCTAAAGAGCCTTAAGATGATTTCTTTATTAGTGAGTTGCCCACCCAACTGCTTTAATGGCTCCTTGATCTCAGCAAAATAAGTCAACCTTGAGTAAAAATACATATCCATGACTTTTGTTCACAGCAGTGGGATAGAGTCTGGAATTTCCCAATGTTTCCAACCAGGGCTTTGGTTCAATCCCATTTAGTGGTGTGCAATGCATTAATGGGAGTGTTCTGCTCTATATCCCATGGGTATTCCATATCCAGGCATTCCATGGAGACCCAAGCAAGAATTTCCAGTGCCTTCACGGCAAAAATCCCTTTGTGAAATCAGGACAGAAATGAGATGGGGTTGGATGGTTGGAAGAAGAGAGGTGCTCCCTGAGGATATCCCTGATGGTTTCCAGCCCAGTGTGGTGGCACCTTGGGCTACCCTTCTTCTAAGGGAGTGTCCAGCTGGAACCTGACCCTGACCCTTGGGGCTTAATGCAAGGCATAAAAGTAAGAAAACAAACCCTATAAGGCACACTGATGGGACAGAGGGGACAGCAACGAAAGAACACAAGTGAAACTGCTGGGTTCATGGAATCCACCAACCCACAAACCTGATTCACAAACATCCTATTAGTCATTGCTACTGTCTAATTACAGTGATTAATCAATTTAAAAATTACCCAAGAAGAATCCTTTGTGCCCATTTTCTTTCCAAGCCACTGGGCTGAGCCTGATGCAGCACAAGGGGAAAAAAATCCCCATGCACACCCCAGAAGCGCCTGTCTGCCGTCTGCAATGGTTAGAGTGGAGCCAGCTGACTCCAGCTTCCTCTGCAACAGGTTTGGGGCTTCATCAGCCATGCAAATTATAGAGTAGTGCACTGTCTGAAAGCCAAATTTTGACTCAGCTCAGAGAAGGCCTTAGAAGCCTTAGAGGAAGGGTGGAGATGGAGAAGGCAGCCAAATCCATTCATAATATTTACAGTAAATGGGCCTCTTTACTGTTATTTAGTATACAGTCAGTCTAATTATTTTTGAAGTTTTAATTTAAAGAACCTTCTTTATCTGCCTTTCCTGCTGCACCCCTCAAAGGTGTGGGAAACTGTTCTTTTTTTCTCAAAGCAGCAAAATGGGAATTCCTCCTCCTCCTGTGCCATGCTGCACCCTGCTCGGATGGAGTGGGAAGGAAAAGGGGAGTGGGGATAGGGACACCCCTCTGGGATGGTAGGTGGTTTTCAAGGGGGTTTAAGCCAACCTCCTCACAAGACCCCATTTATACCATGTGTGTCCCCACTGCATCCCAAAGACTCTGGGATGCTCCAGCTGGGCATTCCATATGAGCCAGTATGATCTCATTTTAATGTCATTCTGGGAGATTTCAGCAAGCCCCAATGATCACAGAATCACTGAGGTTGGAAAAGACCCCCAAGATCTCCAAGCCCAACCCCAATCCATCCCCACTATGCCCACTGACCACATCCCTAAGTGCCATATCTCCACATTTCTTAAACACCAACCATTGGGGGGTGGTGCTGGCCCCAGATCCTGTCAGTGAGCCAACATCTCCCTGCCTGGATCCAGCAGAGAATACCCCTTCTGCACCTCAACCCAACCCAGAGACCTTCAGAGAAAAGAGAAACCAGCAGACAAAGAGCTCCTGGCTTCCAGCTAGGCAAATCAGCTCTGAGCTTGTCAAAACTCCCACCCTGATGACAGCACCTTGCCTGTCACCCTTCCAGCACAGCCATAAATCGTGGCCATTGAAGCCATAGCAGGTCATGGTCCTCCCAAATGCAGCCCCCAGCCCTCCCAGATCACAGAATCATTAAGGAGGAAAAGACCATTAAGATCACCCAGTCCAACCCCAACCCATCACCATCAATCCAACCCTGAAGCACAAACTGGGGAATTCGGTTCCAGAAATGTGCTGGAGCATGAAGATGTGAGGGCTCCCCAAGTGTCATCCCCCTTCTGACAACACAGAATCATGTGGGTTGCACTCTAGAAGGGTTGTAAAGGCCTTTCTAAACCCAGTGGGGCACTATTTCCACATATATACCCAACACTCAGATTTGTGCTGGGATCTGATCTTGAGTGCATTCTACACACACACACACAGCATCCCATTGCAATCATGAAAAAAATCCCTCCCTGCAGCATGCTGACCTGCAGTTCTCTCCAAAGTTATAGCAAGAGTGAAAACAAGTGTTTCCCTAAAAACAATAATAATAATAATTTTTTTTTATAAGCCCACCACCCACCCTGCTCCACATTCCTTCCTAGAGGGCAGGGAAAGGCTTCTGCAAAACATGGAAACGTGAAACAAAAGTCCTTTTCACACTGCTGTGCCCCTGCTGGCCCCACTGCGTAACCACTATGATAACAGTAGAGCGGGGTTGGCACTTGGAGCATTTACTGCATTCCTGACAATACATTCCACTCCTGGATCTGCTGCGGAGCAGCCCTCTCCTCCTTCATTCCTACCAGCTGGCTTTACAGCCTCATTGCTGCCGTGGGGCCAGGGCCCTGGAAGGGGGGAAAAGCACCCTGCACCAGACCGGAGACAGTATGCAGACAGAGCAAGTTAATGATTACTGCTGTCTGCCTCAGTAATCTAATCACGAATGCTCCTAGGAGCATGTGGGAAAGCCCTGGTGCTCAGTGGGGCTGGGGCACGGAGACAGATGGACAGACAGACGAACCAGCCCAGAACCCCCAAATTGGCCAACCAAGAGCCCAAGGGCCAATGAAGGATTCTAGGATGGAGTTGACTAAGCAAGAGCTGCCTGGCCGTGCAGCCCTCCCCACACCTCTCATTTTGTTCAGGATTAATAATGCAGGGCACTTAGAAACAGTATTATGTTCATTGAGTAATTAACCCTTCCAGTGCTGTGGCGGAGCTGGCACCTCCATTCTGCGAGAGCTGGGGCCAGTGGCTTGTCCCAAGCCATAGAGCAGACAGGAATGAAAAACCCCAAAAGTTGCTTGCTCCCAGGTAAAGAACCCCAACAGCTGCTTGCTCTGTGCTGGAGGTGTCTTTGCCTAGCAGCATGGTGGCACCAAGGCCACCTGCCCCCACATCCCAGCTCTACTCCTACGCACCATGCCAACTCCCCAGCCTGTCCCGCAAACTGCAGGCAACGGCAGTGACACCACATTTTCTACTCTGGCTCTTATGGGGCTGTGACAAAGTGCAGCAAACCCACAGGACTCTGGGCATGAAGATTTATGGGTTTGTTCCTTCTCGTGAGCTCCAGCATCTCAGCTTGGCTTCCAAAAAAAATGAATCCATCGCTTCAAACACAGTGATGCAACCTCAGCTCCCCACTCCTTTTTCAAATAAAACTGCCACTATCCAATTCCTGCTTGAAGGATGGCTTCATGGGTTTATCCACTTGCTCTGTTCCAAAAAATTGAGGGTGCAGCAACCCTATAGGGCTTCCATATGGAGCAGCACATCCTGGGAATTTGTAGCACACCATGGCAGTGCCATTGGTTCCACCACTGTGAGTCAACCATGTGTGAGCCAATTCCTTCAGTTGTAAAAGAAAAGGGTGTTTGGACTTCCCCCACCTCCCTGAAATCTGCATTCTCATCCTTAAAAATGAGATTTGGGAGATTTGGGATGGAGGGGATGGGATATGGGGTGGCTCTGCCCCATGGAGCCATGTGGCTGCAAGGCACACCGCCATGAGCAGTGTACTCACTGAATCAGCATTGGCATCCCTAGAAACAAAATCTACGCAGAAAGAAAATTACTATACATCGACTTCGGCTGCCTTATTGTGTACACAACTACGGATGTACTTGCAACAATGCTCCAATGGCTCAACAGACAGAGTGATTCATTTCAGGCAGAAATCTGTCTTCCCACCTGCCCAGCAAAAAGGGAAAATCATGAGGGGCTGTGCTTCACTCTAAAACGTCACTAAAAGTCATAGAGTCACAGAATCATGAAGGTTGGAAAAGACCTCCAAGATCCCCAAGCCCACCTCCACCCCCACCACACCTACTGACCATGCCCCCAAGTGCCACATCTCCATGGTTATCAAACACCTCCAGAAATAGGGACTTTCAAGAAAATGGTTGATGTGGCCTGTGCTGGATGCTCCACTCCATCCCCAAGGTGGTTATGGGTACTCATGAGCTGGGAGAGTGATGGAACATTAGGATTGTGAAAGCATAAGAAGAGACTGAGGAGAAAATGGGGGAAAATGGACAGTGAGGTTCAGAAACAGGGAGAGGAGATGAATGAGAAAAGGGAAAAATGGGCAAGAAACGAGCTGTTAACTGCCAACCATCCCCAGGTTCACTCCAACATCCTCCAACACCATGGTCACAACTTGGGGACCTGGAACCATGATGGATTCAACGCAGTGAGGTTAGAAAGGTAGAAAAGGGCTGAGCCAGCTCTTACCGAGCTTCTCCCTCTCTATTTTTTTTATTTTTTGCAAGTTAAAACCAAGATAATGTCACTGGGTGGGGACCAGTCTGGAGAGCTGAGCAGTCAAACCAAAATGCACCTCCATGCCAAGTGCTTCCCAGCCTCACGGTTTCGAGAAGGAAGCTGAGAGAAGCCATGAAACGATCCCTCAGTGCACTGAGATGTGTGGCCAGGTGGAGCGTTCAGGCAGAGGTGACCCCACTAGTAAAATATTTTTCAATGGAATGAAAATAAAACAGAGCACTCAGGCTGCAAGCTGGGCTCTGTAGGGCTGCATCCCTACTCTGCTTCTCCTTTCTCCTCCTCCTTGGCACTTCCTTCCTCTCTCTAGTAACACTGTTTTCTCACATTTCTTTTTTTTTCCCCCTTTCTTGGCTCTTGTCACCTAAAGCCTAATGTAATTTTGTGTCCTGTCCCAATGTTTCATGTTCATTAACAGGGTTAAAGTTATCATCATGCATTTCAACGGAGACTCAAAAAGAGGTGAAAATAGCAAAAAGCAATGGAAGAGAACACTGGGTCAGATCACAGAATCATAGAATGTCCTGGGTTGAAAAGGACCACGATGATCATCTAGTTTCAACCCCCCTCCTATGTGCAGGGTCTTCAACCACTGGACCAGGCTGCCCAGAGCCACATCCAGCCTGGCCTTGAATGCCTCCAGGGATGGGGCATGCAGAACATCTTTGGGCAACCTGTTCCAGTGTGTCACCACCCTCTGTGTGAAAAACTTCCTCCTAATATCTAAATTAAACATCCCATGTCTCAGTTTAAAACCATTCCCCCTTGTCCTATCACTATTCATCCTCGTAAACAGCCATTCCCGCTCCTATTTATAAGCTCCCTTCAAGTACTGGAAGGCCACAATGAGGTCTTCCCAGAGCCTTCCCTTCTCCAAGCTGAATAAGCCCAGTTCCCTCAACCTTTACTCATAGCAGAGGTGCTCCAGTCCTCCGATCATCTCAGTGCCCTTCTCTGCACCTGTTCCAAGAGCTCTCAAGATCTTCCCCCAGTTTGTATAAATACCTGGGATTGCCCCGATCAAAGTGCAGCACCCTGCACTTCACCTTCTTGAACCTCATTAGGTTTTCATGGGACCACTTCTCCAGCCTGTCCAGGTCCCTCTGGATGGCTTCCCTTCCTTCCAATATATTGACTGCACCGCTCAGCTTGGTGTCATCCGCAAACTTGCTGAGGGTGCTCTCGATGCCATTGTCTATGTCACTGATGAAGATGTTGAAGAGCACTGGTCCCAAGACCAACCCCAGAGGGACACCGCTTGTGACTGGCCTCCACCCTGACACAGAGCCATTGATCACAACCCTTTGGCTGCATCCAGCCAGCTAATTCCTAATCCATCGAACAGTCCATCCTTCAAATCCATACCTCTCCAATTTAGAGAGAAGGATGTGGTGAGGGACCATGTGAAAGGCTTTGCAGAAGTCCACGTAGATGACATCCACCACCCTTCCCCCGTCCACTGAAAACGTCACTCCATCATAGAAGGCCACCAGATTGGTCAGGCACGATTTGCCCTTGCTGAAGCCATGCTGGCTGTCTCGAATCACCTCTTGATCTCGTATGTGCCTTAACACAGCTTCTAGGAGGATCTGCACCATGATCTTCCCAGGCAGAGGTGAAGTTCACTGGCCTGTAGTTCCCCAGGTCTTCCTTTCTCCCTTTCTTAAAAATGGGAGTAATGTTTCCCTTTTTCCAGTCACCAGGGACTTCACTGGACAGCCATGATTTTTCAAAGAGCGGCTCGGCAACCACATCAGCCATCTCTCTCAGAACCCTAAGATGGGTATCATCCGGCCCCATGGACTTAATACACGTTCAATTTCATGAAGAGGATTCAGACTTGTTCCACCGTTACAGTGGGACAGAAACCACTCCCCACACCCTCACCTAGAGGCTCAGGGTCCTGACAGACACAGGAAGCCTGATCACCTGTGAAGACTGAGGCAAAGCACTCACTGAGTATCACAGCTTTTTCTGTCTGAGGAAGCCAGCTCCCCATTACGTTTCATCAGAGGGGGAACACTCTCCTTGACCTGTCTCCTGCCTATGTACCTGTAGAACCCCTTCTTGTTATCTTTCACATCCCTCACCAAGTTCAGCTCCATCTGCGCCTTGGCTTGCCTAATCCTATCTCTACACACACGGATAACAGCCCTGTGTTCCTCCCAGGATACACTACACTGCTTCTACTTCCTGTACATTTCCCTCTTTTTCCTCAGTTTAAGCTGCAGGTCCTTGCACAGCCACGATGGGTCGATGGGTCGCCTGCCTCCCCTGCTCAACTTCTTTTGTTGGGGGATGGAGAGTTGTTGTGCTCTCAGAAGGGTGTCCTTAAAGAGCTGCCAGCTTTCTGTGCCCATGCCCTTAGGTACAGTTTCCCAGGGGACACCACTCAGCAGTTCCTTGAGCAGTCGGAATTTTGCTCTCCTAAAGCACAGGGTCCTAGCTCTGCTTTTTGCCAGGCCCACATTCTTCAAGATCACAAACTTCACCAAAGCATGGTCACTATAGCCCAGGCTGTCTCCAATCTTAACCTCTCTAACGCTCTCCTCTGCATTTGTGAGCACCAAGTCCAGTAAGTCTTCACCTCAGGTTGGTCCATCTATATAGAAGTTCCGCACAAACATGCACAAGAACTTCTTTACAGTGAGGTGACGGAGCACTGGAACAGGCTGCCCAGGGAGGTTGTGGAGTCTCCTTCTCTGGAGATGTTCAAGACCTGCCTTGATGCCTACCTGTGCAACCTGGTGTAGGGAACCTGCTTTGACAGGGGGGTTGGACTCGATGATCTCTGGAAGTCCCTTCCAACCCCTACAATTCTGTGATTCTGTGATTCTGTGATTACCTGGACCAGAAAGTTGTCCTCGACAGACTCCAGGAATCTCCTGGATTGTCTGCCACCCACCATGCGGCTATCCCAGTAGATTTCCAGGTGGTTGAAATCCCCCATCAGGACAAGATCCTGTGAATGCAACACCTCCTGCAGCTGAAGCAAGAAGGCCTCGTCAACAGCCTCCCCCTGATCAGGTGGCGTGTAGCAGACCCCAACCTCTAGATGCCCTTTACTGGACTGATCCTTGATTTTTACCCATAAGCTCTCAACCTGATCATGGCTGTTCCTCAGACACAACTCTTCGCAATCTATCCACTTACTAACATAGAGGGCAACTCCCCCACCCCTCCTACCCTGTCCCTTCTGAAAAGCCTGTAGTCCTCAATCAGGGTATTCCAATTGTGGCATTCATCCCACCATGTTTCCGTAATAGCAATTAGGTCATACTTTCACAACTGCACCACAGTTTCTAGCTCCTCCTGTTTGTTTCCCATGCTGCACACATTGGTATAGAGGCAGTTCAGTTTAGCTATTGGCCTCGTTGCCTTCTCGGAGGAGCCCTCCCTAGTACCTCCAGGACAAGCCTGGGGTTTTCCCTTACCACCTCCCAAGGTGACAGCGTTCCCACACACTTCTCTGTCACCCAATACACCCCCTTCCCCCATCATATGTAGTTTAAAGCCTTGTTAACCAGCCCAGCCAGCTTGCTCCCAAGAATATTTGTGGCCCTTCTAGTCAGTCGGCTCCCATCTGCTGTCAGCATTCCCCCTTTCTCAAGGCTGCGTCCCAAACCATAGTACTCAAAGCCCTGAGCGCAACACCATTTGCAAAGCCATTCATCCATCATGTCTACCCTCCTTCTTTTGTCTGGATCTCAGTCACCAACTGAGAGGACAGAGGAGAACACTACTTGTGCTCCTGATCCCTTCAGCTGTCTTCCCAGAACCCTGAAATCCCTTTTGATCACCCGAGAACTTCTTCTGCCTACCTCTTCATTTCCAATGTGGAAAACCAGTAATGGATAATAATCAGAGGGCTTAACCAGGCGAGCGATGTTCCTAGCAACATCTCTCACCCGGGCACCAGGCAGGCAACACACCTCCCTGTGGGACAGGTCTTACCAGCATATCAGGCCTTCGGTTTCCCTCAGAAGGGAGTCCCCTATGACAGCCCTTCTTATTTTCCTGACTGACTTTGTAGCAAAACGGGGACCAGTCTGAGTAGCCTTGGGCAACCTCTCCTGCATGGATGGACTTTCACCGACATCCACATCCCCCAGCCTGTCCAGCTCCAGAGCCTCAAACCTGTTATGTAAGGGCACCTGGGAAAGTGGGACAGGCTGAGGGGCAGTCTGCTTGTTGCCCCGAACAGGGACTTGTTTCCATCCCTCGCTGTCTTTGAGGTCGCCCCTTCCCACCTGACTGAGACAGCAGATGATCCCTGTCATGGTTTTGTGATATTTGGCTTTCGGTATTCCACATCATAACATCATGTGGGGCACTGGGACTTTAACTGTCAATGCTCAAGTCCTGGGTACCTGCCCTGAAGAGAAGAACTACATTCCCCAGGGGACCTTGCGGTCAGGGAGAGGAGGTTTAACTCCTGGCAAGGTCACCTGATTGCTCTTTCTCGCCTGCCCTTCGTCATGGACACTGCTCCCGTCTCCCTGCTGCTCAACTGGACTGCACATCTCACCTCAGCGTTGTGCTGAGGCCTATCCACCTTTCGGACATTCTCTCTCTCTCTCATTATATTTGATTTATTAGCTTCAATTCTGATTATATTGTATTATAGTGTGTTATCTTGCTTCTGATAATATACTTAGTAAATTAGTTTGTTTCTCCTCAGATCGTTGCCGCTGTTTTTTAATTATTTTGGGGTCCCCTGTTTCCTTTTTTCCGGAGGCGCGGATCTGCGGATCCCTCCTCCCCGCTCGTCACGGAACCGGGCCGAACCAGCCCTTAAACCGTTGACATTCTTGATGGAGAATGCGGGCAAAGGCTGTTTTTTAGCTTTTTAGGACGAATCTCTCTCTGCTCTCAGAGAGCTTCGTTGGGAAAGTTTATCTTTTTCACCGGTGCTCACTGAAAACTTGACCTTGAAAGTCTAGGCGGACTGCCAGTGTTCTGGGATATTTGTAAACTTTGAGCACTGCTATCTTGCTTCTGTAAAGAGAGAAAAAAATGATACTGTTTTCTCTTTTAAACCTGTTTGCAGAGGGAGCTGCTAATTTCACAGCCCGTAAACTGTTGACAATCCCCCACTGCTTGATGATCATTTGCTCCGCCCCCTTCCTGTAGGGATGGCAGAGTGCAACTCCACCAATGAATCCCCTTCCCACAATCCCGGATGCTCCTCAGCCTTCCTCCTTTATCTCTACCACCAGGCTGAGCAGATCATCCACCTGCTCACACCGCACGCAGGTGGTATCCCTGCTGCCCTGCTGTAGCAGTGACAGGGCCAGGCATTCTCTGCAGCCTGAGACCTGAACTGCAGCATGGACATTTATGCTTTCTGTTTGGGTCTCCACGTTCCTTTTAGCAGCAGCTCGCTGCCATGTGGTGACCATGGTTGCGCCTGGGTGTGTCCAGACAGCAAAGACCTGTTAAGTGACCTGTTAAGTGCAAAGTCCTAAGCCCCCTCCTATATGGCAAGGTGCCTGCTCACTGATTCGCTTGGGATTTGCCCTGAAAATCACGCTCCACACAGCGAGGTAACAACCCACCTCCCTGTGTAGTCTCACAAATAGGTGGCTTACCTAAGTGATTCACACACCCTAACTCCTCCTCTCCATCCATGCTCTCCAAGGCTTTTTCTAGGCAGAGGGCGTGGATGCAGAGCCGTTGCCCTGGCAACGCCCACTTCATGTCAGCCAATCTCGTGAGAACCGCCGACCTGCTCTATTGCCTCAGGGATCCCTGGATGAAGGAACCGACTGAAACCCCCCTGTACCTTGTGATCAGTCGCTGCGGTTCTGGCTGGGACAGCTCTGAAGCAGCTAACCTCGGCGATCAAGATCAGATCACCTTTCCTGTGCCACCCTATTCCTAAGAAGCAGCCAGCGGCCGTTGAAGGACAAACCAATGAGATTTCGACAAGAAGGCTGTACATGCAGTGTTTTTTTATTTGCATGCCAGTGCTAAAACGGAGACCGTGCCTCAGAGGTTAATAATATCCCAGTGCTGAAAATAAACTGGGAAGGAAGTTCTTTTGTGACAGTGGGCAGGCGGCCAGGCCGCAGTGTGGGCCATTCAATCTGCTGGGGGCTGGCACTGCACAGGGCCTGGCTTCCAATGTCTGCCTCAGGCCAAAGGGAGGGTTTGGGGACCCCAATGCATCCCTATATTTGTCATACATACTCCACCACCATGACTGCAGTGCTGGAATTTGGAAATGGCATCCCAGTTACCCATGGCAGGTTAATGTCACTGTTCCCATAGTTTAACTGATACCTGCACACAGACAGCGGGGATGAAATGGCTCCGGCCCTGTACAAGTGTTTGTGTCCTGTCTCAGTTTCAATGTCCCCAATGACTGAGGTTCCACCACTCACTGAGACATTTTACTTTCCAGTCAGAGCAGTTTCAGTTGCTTGCCAGTACAGATACACACCCTTTCTCAGCTCTACGCTTCCAAATCCACCTTTCTACCCTCCTTCCCCTAAAAAGCTCCAGATTGCAGGAGAAAACTCAACGGCCCCAAAGCCACATAGAATCACAGAATCATGTTTGGTTGGGAAAATCCCAAAATGGACTGCAGCTGGGAAGCGGGATGTTGCAATGTGATGCCATCTTTTGGGTTTTAATCCATCCTGGGAGAACATCTCAGAGAGTATCCTAATCATAGAATCATTGAGGTTGGCAAAGACCTCTCTAAGACCATCAAGTCCAACCATTCATTGACCCACCTCCACCATGCTTACTGTGTCCCCAACACCCCACTGATCCAGAGCAGTTCAAAGCCACCACTCAATGAGTGCTGATCTCCCTTGGGCTCCCACAGGTTGAGTGCCCCATAAAACCCCTCCAGAGCAGTTGGGGCCAGGCCAGCATGCCACGGTCAGCTGATGCTGAGCAGCCCAAGGCTCCTTGCCTGGCAGGCAGCCTGCTGCACATCCGCTTCAGCGCTGCTATCCTGCATTAACCACTGACAACCTCCACCCTGCAGTATACATATAACCAAAAAACAAACAAATAAATAAATAAATAAATAAAAGGACGACGTAGCCTCACAAATAAACCAAGAATAAGTGACCTAAAAAGAAATTTTAAAAAAATATATAATCCCAAGCAATTATCATAGAATCATAGAATCGTAAGGTTGGAAATGACCTGCAAGATCATCTGGTCCAACCATCCTCCCATTATAATTGCTACCACAAGCACGGAACCATATCTCGCAGCTCCTCACCCAGATGCCTCTTGAACACTGCCAGGGATGGCGACTCCACCACCTCCCTGGGCAGACATTCCAGTGCCTGACCACTCTGAGAGAAAGTTTTTCCTGATGTCTAATCTAAATCTCCCCTGGCACAACTTGTGGCCGTTTATTTGGGTCTTGTTTGTTGCCTGGGAAAAGAGGCCAAACCCTTCCTTATCACAACCTCCCTTCAGGAAGTTGTAGAGTGCAATGAGGTCTCCCCCGCGCCTCCTCTTCTCCAGACTGAACAATCCCAGCTCCCTCAGCTGTTCCTCATAAGACTTGCGCTCCAGACCCCTCACCAGTTTTGTTACCCTTCTCTGGACACGTTCCAGGGCCTCAATGTCTTTTTGGTAGCAAGGGGCCCCAAACTGAACACAGTACTTGAGGTGCAGCCTCACCAGTGCTGAGTACAGAGGGATGATTACCTCCTTGCTCCTGCTGGCCACACTATTTCTAATGCAGGCCAGGATGGCGTTGGTCCTCTTGGCCACCTGGGCACACTGCCGGCTCACATTCAGCCGAGCATCAATCAACACCCCCAGGTCCCTTTCCTCTTCAATTGTTTATCCCTGGGACAAATATACAACCCAAACTGCACAGGAAGATGTCTCAATTTCAGATTATAATAGGATGCCCATTTGCAAATAAAGGCATTTCACTGGAGGTTATAAACCCTGCACTAGGGGAGGTGGAAGAGGAATCAGAGCCACATGGGACTGCTGGCGGATAGCTGTGGATCTGGGCAAGTTGCTGGTCCCTGATAGCAGATACCACCAGGGATCAGAGGCATAGTGCAACATTCCAGGCCTTCCCATCATCCCATAATGAAATGTCACTCAGCTGTGTGCCGTGAGGACAAAGCAGATCTGAAGGAAATGTCCATCAGACCACGTGAAGTCTGTTCCCTACCTCCAACCTCTACAGGTCCTTCCCCATCTCCTCCAACATCCCATGGAGAGCTCATCCCTGTGCTGGGACCACCCCATTGGGTTTTCAGCTGCTCGGGGAATTGTGTCCACTGCATCTCCCAGAGCCACTGTTTGGAAGCAGAGTCCTAACCAAACCCATTTACTGGGAGCAAGTTTCAAATCCAGGAAAAGCCAACTTCCGTCTCCTATTTGCAGGAATTATTTTTATCTCCAGAGGGATATTTTTACTTCATGTCAGGGAGACAAAAAGCTGGGAGCACCCAGAATGGCTTTGGGTTGGAAGGGATCCTAAAGACCATCTAGAACAACCATCCTGGTGGGCAACGCAAGAACCACCCATAAAAATAAGGAGAAGAAAAAAACATAAATACACGGCCACCAGATCAGTCAGAGGCTTTCTAAATCCAGCTACAGGAGGCGTTGCAATCACAAGCACTCGTCCTGCTGAAGGACTTCAACCACCCAGACATCTGCTGGAAAAGTAGCACAACAAGCTGTAGGCAATCCAGGAGGCTCCTGGAATGCATTGAGGATAACTTCCTGAGTCAAGTAATAGACAGCCCCACCAGGGGGGATGCAACAATAGATAGATTGCTCACCAATGTAAATGAACCGATCAGTGACATCAGGATTGGAGGCTGCCTGGGCTGTAGTGACCATGCTATAGTTGAGTTCATGCTTTGGAGGGACATGAGACGGGTGAAGAGTAAAATTAGGAAGTTAAACTTTAGGAAAGCTAACTTCCAGCTCTTCAGTAATTTGATCAACAAAACACACTGGGAAACTGTACTCATGTGCAAGGGTGCAGAGCCGAGCAGGCAGATCTTTAAAGAGGTTTTATTCAGGGTGTGAGAGCTCTCCATCCCCAGGTGTAGCAAGTCAGGAAAGGACCTGTGTGGCTGAACCGGGAACTGCTGGTCAAACAGGAGAGCAAGAAGAAAATCCACAGGCAGTGGAAACAGGGGCACGTATCATGGGAAGAGCATAAGGAAGCCACTAGGCTGTGTAGGGATGGGGTCAGGAAAGCCAAGGCCCAGCTTGAAATGAACTTGGCTAGGGATGCCAAAAAGAAAAAGAAAGGCGTGCCTCAACCAGAAGAGAAAATTCCAGGAGGGCATACCCACACTTGTTAGTGACACAGGCAAGCTGGTAACAACAGACAAGGAGAAGGCTGAGGTACTTAACAACTTTTTCACCTCCATCTTTCCTAATAACTGCTCACCACACAGCCCTCAAATGTTTGGTTTGATAGGAGGGGATTGGAGAAGCAATGTCCTTCCCACTTTAAGTGAAGATCAAGTTCGTGACCACCTGAGGAACGTAAAGATCTACAAGTCTATGGGTCCTGATGGGATGCATCCCAGAGTCCTGAGGGAATTGGCTGATGTGGTTGCCAAGCCACTCACTATGATATTTCAAAACTCATGGCAATCAGGTGAAGTCCCTGGTGACTGGAAAAAAGGTAACATCATAACCATTTTTAAGAAGGGTAAAAAAGATGACCCTGAGAACTACCAACCTGTCAGTCTCACCTCTGTGCTGGGGAAGACCATGGAACAGATCCTCCTGGAAGCTATGATAAAGCACATGGAAGGCAGGGAGGTGATACAAGAGAACCAGGATGGCTTCACCAAGGGCAAATCCTGCTTGACTAACCTAGTGACCTTTTATGATGGTGTTACTGCATCAATGGACAAGGGGAAAACCACTGATGTCATCTATCTCGACTTCAGTAAAACCTTTGACATAGTATCCCACAACGTCCTTTTCTCCAAATTGGAAAGATATGAATTTGATGGATGGACTGTTTGATGGTTGAAGAACTGGCTGCAGGATCGAGTCCAGAGAGTGGTGGTCAGTGTCTCAATGTCTGGATGGAGATTGATGATGAGTGGTGTCCCCCAGGGGCCGGTGCTGGGGCCGGTACTCTAATATCTTCATCAGTGACATTGACAGTGGGGTCAAGTGCACCCTCAGCAAGTTTGCTGATGACACCAAGCTGTGGGGTGCAGTGGACACACCAGAGGGACCTAGACAGGCTTGAGCAGTGGGCCCAGGTGAACCTCATGAGGTTCAACAAATCCAAGTTCTAGGTCTTGCACCAGGATCGAGGCAACATCTACTACCAATACAAGTTGGGGGATGAAAGGGTTGAACCCTCTGCTGAAAAGGACCCCCAGGTACTGGTGGATGGGAAGCTGGCCTGGAAAGCCAACCGTACCCTGGGCTGCATCAAAAGAAGCATGGCCAGAATGTCGAGGGAGGTGATCCTGCCCCTCTACTCTGCACTGATGAGGCCTCACCTGGAGTACTGCATCCAGATGTGGAGTCCTCAGTACAAGAGAGACATAGACCTGTTGGAGTGCGTCCAGAGAAGGGTCACAAAAATGATCCAAGGGATGGAACACCTCTCCTATGAGGACAGACTGAGAGAGCTGGGGCTGTTCAGCCTGGAGAAGAGAAGGCTGCAAGACGACCTGAGAGCAGCCTTTTCGGTATCTAAAGGAGAGCTACAGGAAAGAAGAGGACAGACTCTTTAACAGGGTCTGTGGTGATAGAACAAGGGGAAATCAAGCTCAGGGAGAGTAGATTTAAATTGGATATAAGGAAAAATTATTTTACAGTGAGGGTGGTGAGGCACTGGAACATGTTATCTAGTTATGTAGTTGATGCCCTGTCTTTGGAGATTTTCAAGGCAAGGCTGGATAAGGCCCTGGGCAACCTGATCTAGCTGTGGTGTCCCTGTTCATTACAGGGGAATTGGACTAGATGGCCTTCAGAGATCACTTCCAACTCTAAGGATTCTATGATTCTATGAAATCCTGTACAAGGCAGTAAATTGGGGGACATGGGCTATAGAGTGGGACAGCCGGGGCTGTGCCATGAGACAACGTGAGAGGATATGGATGTGCTGACACTGCTCAACATTCAGCCATGCTGCACGCACCCTGCACAGGTTCTTTCCTCTGGTTCCGATCTCTGGAACTAACTTCATCTCCACCCTTTTTTTCTCTTTTCCCCTTTCCCTTCCCTATGTCCCCTCCCCTAGCATTCTGTCCCCTTCCACGCTGCCACTGATGACATGAAAACACAACTCCACCTCATAGGAGGTAACCCCAAGCATTTCACCCATCCCTTTGTGATTCTGCATGTGGCCACCTGTCTGCTTCCCATCACTGGTACCCAACTGATACCCAGTTTGGTATGCAGCTGGTACCCAAGTGGTCCATGCACACATGATGCTGCAAAGCTGCATCCCTCCACCACATCCCTCCTGGCTCAGTTTTTAAACCCACAGAAATGGTTTCATTGCTTTTTTTAAAGCCCCCTCCTTGTAAGGCAGTCCCAAACTCTGGGATGTCCAAGAACAGAGGAGCATGAGTTTCTCCACAGGGAATCTGCAACCCACAACTGCCTTGAAGAGCTCCAAATGAGCCCTGACTCCTCAATGCCTCCTTCAAACACCCCCTTCTGCTAACTCAGGCATGTCCAAATCACATCCCAGGGGCTGCATGCAGCCCAGTACGGCTGTCAATGTGGTCCACCTCCTCTCCATGTTATAATGGCAGCAGCTCTTCTCTGCAGAGGGGCCGTAGGCATGCACCCATTGCTCAGCAACAGCTAAACTGTCAGTGCACTATTAACAATGTGTCAACTGAAAACAGGACACGGAGAGGGCAGTGCTGTGCAGTGCTGACTCAAGTGATGGCCAATAACTGTATGCATGTTGATACATTGGCTAAACAGTGAACAGTGAAGAATATGCAGCTGTGCTTTCCGTTTTGATAAATAAATTAGAAAATATAGTCATAGAATCCTTAGAGTTGGAAGGGACCTTTAAAGGTCATCTAGTCCAACTTCCCTGCAATGAACAAGGACATCCACAGGTCTATCAGGTTGCTCAGAGCCCCCTCCAGTCTGACCTTGAAAGTCTCCAAGGACGAGGCATCCACCACCTCTCAGGATAACCTGTTTCAGTGCCTCACTACCCTCACTGGAAAAGGCTTATTCCTTTTATTCAACCTAAATAACCACTCTTGAAGTTTGAAACCACATCTTCTTGTCCCATCACAACAGACTGTCCCCTTTTAGGTACTGAAAGGTTGTTCTCAGGTCACCTCGGAGCGTTCTCTTCTTCAGGCTGAACAGCCCCAGCTATTTTAGTTGGTCCTTGTAGGAGAAGTGTTCCATCCCTTGGATCATTTTTTAGCCCTCCTCTGGATGTGCTCCAGGAGGTCTATTTCTCTCCTGTACTGAGAACTCCACATCTGGATGCAGTACTCCAGGTGAGATCTCACCAGCACACAGTAGAGGTCACCTTATTCGCCCTGCTGGCCACACTGCTTTTGATGCAGCCCAGAATATGGTTAGCTTTCTGGGCCGTGAGGGTTGCCCAACCCTGTAGGGTTTGCCACGACTCAGGTGCAAGACATTGCACTTGGATTTGTTGAACCTCATGAGGTTCTTCTGGGCCCACTGCTCAGCCTATTTGGGTCTCTCTGGATAGCATCCCATCCCTTGGGACTGCACTACACAGCTTGGGGTTTCAAGGTTGCAAAAAAAAAAAAAATAAATAAATAAATCAATTTACATTTGCAAGACCATTTTCTGTTAATACATGACTTGCAAATTTTCATATGGAATGTACAGAGTTGCAATCAGATTCTAATCATGTCCCTTTGCCAGACTTTCATAATCCTTATCTTAGCAAAGAAAAATATCCTCACTTCACAATCACACCTTATTTATCTCATCTCTTTTTCACAGTACACACATTTTGAACAATGATTTTCAAGAAGTATCTACAGGAAGAGTAAAATTTCAACAAAAATCTCTGATGAGCACCTTGAGACATCACTGAGAATTTCAGCCACTCCCATAAAACCAGACTAGTGTGTTAGTTTCACAAAAACAATGTCAAATATCCCACTGGTTTTATGGCTTTTTCCTCTCTTTTTTTTTTTTTTAATGTTTTAAGAAAAAAAAATAAAATTAAAAAGTTGTATTACTTATATATTAACAATTGTGTATATTTTGCAAGGACTGCTCTGAAAGTAACGACTCTTGTTTTATTATGTTGGCCCATAACATCAAAGCCAGATATTGGTGGTATGGCAGTAGAGGCTGAACCTTCCCACCAATATCTCATTACATGTTGTTGCCATGTGACAGATGACAGAAGAGGGGCAGTCTAATAGAATGGCATCTGACATGGCTGTCTGTATGCAGCAAAGGTGTGTCATTGAATTCCTCCATGCAGAAAAAATGGCACCCATTGACATTTACCAATGCTTACTGAATGTTTATGGAGACCAAACAGTGGATGTGAGCACAGTGAAGCAGTGGGTGGTGCGTTTCAGCAGTGGCAACAGCAACAGTGGGTCGCCTCCACTGGGGCACTGTTATGAGCAAGCACAGCATGCAGGCTTTTGTTCATCGCTGGTGGAAATGCAGAGCTAATGGTGGCAAGTGTGCTGAAAAAGTGTGTTTTGTAGCTGAGAATTTGCTCTATCAAATAGTGCTGTTGTGCTGTTTGTATTTGTTGTAGTTTTCACTGAAAGTTAGGAGGCATTGCTTTTGGAGCAATCTTTGTAGATGCAGCCCTATGCAATTCCTCTTCACTCAGTGTGGTCCAGGCAAGCCAAAAGGTTGGACATCCATGTGCTAACTTAAATATGTCAGAAAAAAAAAAAAAAAAAAAAAGGAGTAAATTAGCTTTTGATAATTGCTGCAAATGGTGTTTATTTTCCTTTCTTGACTTCGTCCCTCCAGTTGGGAATTTTCAGAACTGCACTTCTGTGTGCAGAGCAGAGATGCCTGTAAATCAGAGTAAATGCAAAACAAATGCTCTTTCACATCAAGGCGCTCATCTTTGTTTCATGGCCTGTGTAGTTAACCATGTCTCTCCATGAGTCAACTCTCTTATCAGCTCCTCAGGGGGGGGGAGAAGGAACCTTCTTTTTGGTGTTTGTTCATCACAGCCCCAGAGCAGCCCCTCCCAGCCCTGGGGAGCATGCCAGGTGATTTCCTGCAGCCCAGGCCCAACTCCCTCCTTCCCTTCAGCACAGAGCAACCAGATGAGATCTTATCAATCACTGGCCCTTGAAGAAAACACCCTGCTAAAAGCAAGTGCTTCCTCTGCTTGTTTTGTGTGATATCCTGTGGAACTGAGCTCTCTCCTCCCCTCCACAATAAGTACATTTCAGGAAGAAAAAAGAAAAAGAAACAGCAACCAAAGCAAAAGCATCTAACAACATCCTTATTGTATTTTTTTTTGCTTCTCGTTTCCTTTCTTTTTCCAGTCCCTTTTTTCTTCCCTAAAGCCAGAGGCTCTGATGACAAAAAAAAAGGAAAACACAATGCTAAAAAAGAAAATATGCAGCAACAAGTTGCTCCGTTCCCTCTCCCCTTCCATTTGATTAATTCTCATTAGGGTCCTTGGACAAATAATATGCTCCCCTCTCAAATAACAGCTGGGGTATATGTTACACCCAAAGAAAAACAGAGCTCGCTTTAAAGACATCCACACCAAACGTCATTCCTGGAGAGAGGGACCAGCACAGCCTCATGTGCGTATGCGGCCAACATATTTCTGGAATTCCATCTCAGGGCAATGCACTGTGTCAGTGCTCCATAAATCGTAAATCAGGGAGACATCCTGACAAAGGAAGCACCTTCAAACACCATGAGGAGATGCGGGTACAAGGTGTCAGACACTTGGCGAGCACACATGGTTGCTTTCATCCTGGCAGTGTCAACACATAGACACAGATCTGGGAGGGAAATGGGGTGCTGGAAGATCTGCACATTGGGAAAAAACAAGGAGGGCTGGATAAACTGTTCTAAAAACTAAAAAATGCTGTGATGGCACCTACAAGCTGAAGGAGGTGGGAAATGGAGAAAGCCAAATTTTTGAGAGAAATGCAATACTCTGCAAAGATGCATGAAATGTTAGGTGCTGGTAACAACCCTAACAAGCAGAGCCCAAGGCAGTGCCCAGGTATGGTTCTTGTCCCAGGGATGGGACAGCAGTGCTACCACTGCTAGCCAAAGGACACCACTCTTTTCTGCAAGGGACCACCACACTGCTCCAAAAATGCATGCACCTGACCAAAGCAGAGTCAGCACCATTCAGACTTCCAACACACCTTGCTCTGAAATCAATGGGGCATATGGCTGGAATACTAAGGAAACACCAACTTCTGGGGACAGACAGCTTTCCCTGGCATTTCAACACATACTCTGCACATGAAATTAAACCAAATTCTCCCTTGAAGCATGCTTTTTTCAACGACACACATCCCCAAAACCCTTGACCAAGGGACCCAACAGGAAATGGCTGGAGACAATGGAGTAGAGTCAAGGAGAGATGTCTTACCTGAGAGCCCCCCAGGGGCTAGACAATTAGTTCCCCCTGTTTCAGTGGAGGAAGGCACAGAGTCTGGACAACCTGCTGTAACAGAGGGAAAGAAGGAATCAGTGTACATGCATTACTTTGCAGGCTCCAAGCAATGCTGCAAGCAACGTGCACATTTCAGTGTTCAACAGGAAACAATTACTAATTGGCTGCACAGACACAGCAGTTCATCAAGAGGCATCCACTCTAACTCATCACCTCAATCAAGGCTCTGCACTGTGCATAATCACTAGCTCTGTGCTATCCATTCCCAGGCCTTTGGACCTCTTCATCCCCAGCCATGCAAGCATCTGCTCTCCCTGCTCCAGGTGACAACAGCCAAAATCCAACACTGGTCCCCTGTTCCTACAGCTTTTTGGTCACAGCCACAGGGGACAGCCTGAGTGGGGATAAAGACAATAAAAAAGATCCACCAAGTTCACCCAAACTCTCAGATCATCGAATCACAAAATGTCGGATTGGAAGGGCCCTCAGAGATCATCCAGTCCGTTGACAGGTTGCTGGAGGAATTTGGCTTCATTAGGGTGATGTCCCTAATGACATCCCTTTGCTTAGTGCTCTATCTCAAAGCAAAGGCCACCACCAGGTGAGCCCAGATAGTTCTCTGCCCACTGATAAGTCATTTTTCCAGACTTCATCCCTGAAATCTCAATGAAATAAAAAGCCCTGTGTGCATAACCTTCTTTTATCAGAGTGAAGTTGCAGCCCTCACAGGAATGTACAGGTTAACAGGATACACTTAATCACAATGAAAACAATTGAGGGGACAGGAAATGGACTTACTTGTGAAACACTGTACAGTATACACTCTAAATGCCTTGAAGTGCTTTCTGTTCTTTGAAGAAATTTGCTATTTTATTTTATTTAACCCTTTACAACCCAGACAGAAGATTCCCTGTACTGTGTCCCTGAGACAACTTCAGCTGCTTGGATTACAGATTCTGTCTGCATGTAGAATCATCCTACAGGTCCCTGATGAGACAGACTCGGAGCCTCCCAAAACACTACAAAACACACAGGGGAAAGGCACAGCATCCCTTCATCACTGCTTTACAGCTCTCAGCTTCCAGCCTTGCAAGGTGTCAGCTGCCTCTGAGAGGTTACCCAACCTCTAGCTCCTGCATGTATCAATGCCATGGGAGAGCACTGCCAAAACATCAGCAACTCCTGTCCCACACAGGGATGAGACAAAGTATTGGATTATTGGGGGACGCTGGATTTCAATTATTTGGGGGCACCACTGCCCATCTTGCTCCCAACACAACTCGTGCTCTGCACAAAGCCAAAGAGAATGGTAGAGAATGGTTTGGGTTGGAAGATCGCCTAGTCAAAACCCAAGGTGAATGGACATCAAATCCACACCAACAAAGTCAACACATCGGCTCCACTCCTGCTTTCCTCAAGCTAATGACATAGTCCCTCTGAACCTTCACCACCTCCAAGAACATGGTAATCCCACAACGTACTGGAGAACCAGAACCCGTGTTGGTTCACTCAGAGCTCCATATTTCCATCACTGTTATATGGTATGGTTGGACTTGATGACCTTGGAGGTCTTTCCAGCCTTAATGACTCTATGAGAAGGCATGGTGGGGGTGGGTCGATGGCCAGACATGACCTCAGAGGTCTTTCCAACCTCAGTGATTCTACAATGGAGAAATGTTAGAAGCATGTTCCCAGCTCCATGGACAATGCTACTTCTATCAAATGCCCAACGGATATCTAATAACTAATTTGTTCAAGTCATGGTTTTGTGATATTTGGCTTTCGGTATTCCACATCATAACATCATGTGGGGCACTGGGACTTTAACTGTCAATGCTCAAGTCCTGGGTACCTGCCCTGAAGAGAAGAAGAACTACATTCCCCAGGGGACCTTGCGGTCAGCGAGAGGAGGTTTAACTCCTGGCAAGGTCACCTGATTGCTCTTTCTCGCCTGCCCTTCGTCATGGACACTGCTCCCGTCTCCCTGCTGCTCAACTGGACTGCACATCTCACCTCAGCGTTGTGCTGAGGCCTATCCACCTTTCGGACATTCTCTCTCTCTCTCATTATATTTGATTTATTAGCTTCAATTCTGATTATATTGTATTATAGTGTGTTATCTTGCATTCCGATAATATACTTAGTAAATTAGTTTGTTTCTCCTCAGATCGATGCTGCTGTTTTAATTATTTTGGGGTCCCCTGTTTCCTTTTTTCTGGAGGCGCGGATCTGCGGATCCCTCCTCCCCGCTCGTCACGGAACCGGGCCGAACCAGCCCCTAAACCGTTGACATTCTTGGTGGAGAATGCGGGCAAAGGCTGTTTTTTAGCTTTTTAGGACGAATCTCTCTCTGCTCTCGGAGAGCTTCGTTGGGAAAGTTTATCTTTTTCACCGGTGCTCACTGAAAACTTGACCTTGAAAGTCTAGGCGGACTGCCAATGTTCTGGGATATTTGTAAACTTTGAGCACTGCTATCTTGCTTCTGTAAAGAGAAAAAAAATGATTTCACTTTCTCTTTTAAACCTGTTTGCAGAGGGATCTGCTAATTTCACAGAACTTGGGATTTTTAAACGGGTTCCCAGTCGCTCCTTTGAATCCTTTATGCAGTTTTTGAATGCTCACCTGATCGCATTGTTAATCTCCCTGAATTTACTGTTTATTATTTCAGTCAGTTTTTATATTTATTGTATTTTGAGGAAGCCTTCCCCCAAACCTGTAAGAGGACGGAAAACGAAACGAATCTCAACTCAGTGTCATGGTTCTATGTTTTTGTTTTTGTTTTTTGTTTTTGGGTTTCAGTATTCCACATCAAAACATCATGTAGTGTA
>NW_024884665.1:0-19665 GCF_019232065.1 Centrocercus urophasianus
TTTTTTGCTTTAGCAGCAGCACGACAAGCAACAGCCCACCCAAACACGACGCTATAGGGCAGCAGGGCCCTCAAACTCACCGCTCAGCGCTGACGTTGTGTTCTCCAGGGCATGGCACACAGCCACCAGCATGCCTGCGGGCAGACGGACAGGGCTCAGAGCCAACGCAGGAAGAGAGAAAAGCCCTAAAACCTCTCACGAAGACCCTGAGTTAAAAGGGAACGGGGGCAGCCGTGCCATCACCAGGACCTGAACTCTCTTAGGGTCGGCACTGGGAGCTCCCCATTTGCCTGCTGTGTCCCCCCACCTCCTCGACCCTTCTCCTGTCCTGTGCATTCATTAGAATCCCAAAATTCTTCCTTTTTTTCTTCTTTTTTTTTTTTTTGTGGGAAACATTCCCTTTTTGCTGGGGGGGAAACATTCCCTTTTTGGGAAACCCATCTGGCTCTGAGGGTTTAACCTCAGAGATGAGCGCAGCAGCAGCAGCGCTTCCCGCAGACCCCTCTCTGACCCAATTACTGCACGGGGTTAATCAACCCATGCAGAAAGCTCCAGCTGAAGGCAACGAGCAGGGCACCAACCCCGGGCTCCCAGCTCAATATCCCTCCTCCTGGCTGCTCCCCACGCACACACTGATACTCCCTGCCTACATCAACCCGAGGGGACTCCGTGTGTTATCTGGGAAGTGGCTCATCCCTGTGTCACCAGGCAGACTCAGTGTCCCCTCCTGCCACCCCCAGAACCCGCTGTGCTGCCTCACCCCGCTGCTGCTGGGGCTGGATGAGCCCCGCTGGCCCCATGAGGTCACCCCGGCCCTATTTGCTGCTCCACTTCCCTTCCTATCACCTCTTGCTTTCTATTTAGCAAGGGCTTTGTATTTAGGATGCCGGTGTTCTTCCCCAGCGACCCCCATGAATCTGGTTTTAATGCATCACCAAGTGAGCCCAAACCCCACGTTCTGGCCTTTGGGATGACCCTGACACCAACAAGTGAGGATCCCCTGGGATAAGACACACGATGCCCAGGACGCAGAGCTGCCAGTGTCCCCACCATAACATCTATGGCCAACGCTTCTCCTCTACAAGCACCACCAATCCCATCACGGCCCCAAAGGGCTCCAGCCACGCTGCTCCCATCCCATTTCCCCACAGATCCCAGCCCTGCTGAACCAACTCCTCCACACCCCATTGCACACTGAGATGAGGCAGCAGCTCACAGGTTGGAAGAGACCTCCAAGTCCAACTCCAACCCCTCCAACCATCCCCACCAACCGCGTCCCCCCAGTGCCACATCTCCACGGTTCCTCAGCTCCCCCATGGATGGGGTGACCCTCCTTGTCCAAGAACCCCCATTATCTCCAGGCTCCTTCCAGCCCCACATTCTCCCTCCTAATCAGCTTTGCTCATAGTTCCCCTCGGCTTTGCAGCTTAGCCCTCTGCAGCCACCAGGTGCATCTGCAGTAGCAGGGGGAGGAGGTGGCAGCTCCCTGGGTGCTTGCAGCCATCGCTCCCACCTCTTGTTTACAAGGTTTGGGGAAGCACTCCCAGCGGGATGCAGGGTCTGGATTTCAAACAGAGGGGGACTTGGGGCTGACAGAAGTCAGATGGGCCCAGGGAGGGAAGCCAAGAGCTGGCTATGGGGAGCGGAGGGGACCTGGGTGTCCCCAGACTGAGCCAAATGCATTAAGTTAGGTTAGGGTTAGTTTCTAGCAGTAGGGTCTAGGGCCAAGGGCTAGGGTAGGGTTGGGGTCTATAGGGTAGGGTTGGGGTCTATAGGGTAGGATCCAGGGGGTAGGGTTTAGGGTCTATGGGTAGGGTCTACAGATTGAGGTCTACAGGTACAGGCTAGGGGCTGCATTTTAGGTTCTACAGGTTGGGTCTAGGGTTGAGGTCTAGGGGTTAGGTTTTAGGGTCTACAGGTAGGGTTTAGGCTCTACAGGTAGAGCCTACAAGTAGGGTATAGAGGCTAGGGTCTAGGGTTGGGGTCTACAGGTTAGGTTTTAGGGTCTACATGAAGGGTTTAGGGTCTATGGGCAGAGTTTACAGCCAAGGGCTAGGCACTAGGGCTGGGGTCTATGGGTAGAGGTCTAGAATTTCGTTTTAGGACTACGGATAGGGTTCAGTCTATGGGTAGGGTTTAGGGTCCAGGGTTGGGATCTATGGGTAGGGTCTATAGTTGAAGTCTATGAGTAGGGTCTATAGGTAGAGTCTAGGGATTAGGGTTTGGGGTCTACGGTAGGGTTTGGGGTCTACGATAGGGTGGCTGCTTGCATGAGGGATGGAAGCTGCTCGCCCCAGCCTTCCCCTGGCAGCCCCGCAGCTGGAGCCCTTTGGCCACCACGGGGCAGAGCACACCGCGCTGCGCTCCCCCGGCCCCCCGGCCCCGAGCGGGCAGCTCCCAGCCCCTTTCCTTCGGAGCAGCAAAGCGAACGAGGAAAGCACGGAAAGCAACCTCGCGCCCCAGCAAATAACACCTTCGGAGCTGCACTCCGTGCCCCGCGATCCCGTTCCTCTCCGCCCCTTTTCCCCCAACGAAGCGGCACTGGGCGAGCGCCCGTCCTGCTCGGTGCAAACCGACGCGCGCTCCTTAATTAATCCTCCCCTACCATAAATTACGAGGCTCCCCGAGGCCGTACCCAGCAAACCGCCGCGATCCCACAAGCAGCGGAGCAAACAACTCCGCGAGCGAGCGACGGCAACCTCGGGAGGTGGTGGTGGCGGTGGTGGTGGGGTGAGGGGGGGGGGACACGAACAACCCACCACACCCCATAGCAGCAGGGATGTCCCCCCCGGACCCGGGCTCAGGGATGCTCTGTTCTCCCCACTTCGCAACAAAAAACAAAGTTTCCTTTTCTCGCCGGGTATCGATGCTTGCGGGAAGCTCGCTGCCCCAAACGGGTTACGGGGTCGGGGAAGTAAAGGAGGAAGGGGGGGGAGAGGGGGGAGCAGCCAACACACCCCCTCCTCACACTCCCTCCCTTCCCGACCCCAACACGTACCCAGCGCCAGCGCGGCCGCCTCTCCCGGCATTCTGGTGGCGGTGGCGGCGGTGGTGGCGGCGGAGGTTGGCGGTGCGCAGCGCCCAGTGCGGCCGAGGGGCCGGGCTCCGCGCCGGCGGAAATGGGCGCGGATTCCCCGCCGGCCCCGGGGCGGAGCTACGCGGCCCCCGGCCCCGCGGTGCCCGGTTCCGAGCTCCCCCCGACGGCAGCGTTCGGTGCGCGCCGTCCCGTTTCTCTCGGCGGATCGTTCCTTTCGTTATGGGGTGGGAGGTGGGGAAATGGGGAAGGGAGGTGGTGGTGGTGGTGGTGGTGGTGGTTGGGGGGGTGGGGTGGGGGGGAGAAGGTTTGAAGGTTCGAACCGGTCCTTCCCTCCTTGCTCCTATCTGCTCCATCGCGCTGCCGGATTGCTTCACCGACCGCAAAGTGCATTCCTGCAGCTGCTGCTGGCCGCCGGCCCACGCCCCTTCCTCCCCGCTGCGAATCTCACCTCGGTGATCCAAGCCTTTGTCATCCTTCAATCAGTGGGGCCGCGGACGAGGCCACCTGGGAACCAGGGGGAAGGCAGGGAGATGGGAACGCGGCCCCCACTCCCACCTCTGCCTCCCTCCCCCCTTCCCCCTCCCCAACCCCGTCACTGGAGTCCCCCTGGTGGCAAACGTGGCCTTGCGGAGCGCTGTCCCCAGGTGCTGTGACGTGACCTGCAGATGGGGCTGGCCTGGTGGTGTGTGGCGGGGACATACGTGGGGGGACCCTTTGGGGACCGTTAGGGGACACCCTTTGGCAGCAACCGTTTGGGGGACACCCTTCGGAGATGCTTTGGGGACACTTGGGGGCACCCCTTTGGTAACACCCCTTTGAGAACAGCTTGGGGACAATATTTGGGGACGCTTTGGCGACACCCCTTTGGTAACACCCCTTGGGGAGCCTTTGGGAACACCTTGAGGAGGCTCTTTGGGGACCCTTTGGGGACGCCCTTTGTGGACCCCTGGGGGGCACTCTTTGGGAACACTTTGGGGACAATATTTGGGGATGCTTTCCCCTTTGGGAAAACCCCTTGGGGACCCTCTGGGGGCACTTTGGGATTTAACCAGCCTTTGGGAACACAACGGGGTGGCTCTTTGGGCACCCTCTGATAATACCTTGGGAACATCCCTTGGGGACCCATTGGGAACCCTTTGGAACACCCTGTGGGGACACTTTGGGGATGCCCTTTAAGAACACCTTGGGAACCATTTGGGGACACCCTTTGGAAATGTTTTTGGGACAGCCTTTGGGAACACTCCTTGGGGACCCTTTGGAAACACTCTTTGGGGACACCCTTTGGAGACACTCTGGGGACAGCCTTTGGGAACACTCCTTGGGGACACTTTGGGGACGCTCTTTGGAGACCCTTTGGGAACACAGTTTGAGAACCCCTTGGGAACACCCCTTGGGAACCATGTGGGGACACCCTTTGGAAATGTTTTGGGGACAGCCTTTGGGGCCCCTTTGGGAACACGCTTTGGGGACACGGTGGGCACCCTTTGGGGACCCTTTGGGAACACCTTTTGAGGACGCTCTTTTGGAACACCTTGGGGACCCTTTGGGGACACCCTTAAAGAACACCTTGGGCACACCCTTGAGGCACACCCTGGGGACCCTTTGGGCACACCTTGGGGACCCCCCGCGTGGGGCCGGCGCCGCAGGAGCACCCAGCAGCCACGCGGCAGCCCGGGAGCTGCTCCCAGCCCTGTGGTTTGAGCAGAGCCGAAACTTCCAGGCGTTCCCAGGCGATACCATCTGCTCTTAGCACTTGAAAGCAGCTCCACCGCACAAATGAGGGGCTGGGAAAGCCTTGTTCCCAACGCTGCTGATCCCAAATACCTGACACCAAGTCACAGTCAGAGCGGTTCAGCGCAGCACTCACCGAGTTCCCCAAATCCCATTTTTCCAGCCCAGCCCAGCCGTGCTGTTCCCTTCACGCTCACCTTTCTCCCCTCCGGCGTGCGGAGAGCCCCGATATTTGTTTGTAAATAGATGCTTCCTCCTTTGCAATATTCCTCCCACTCCTGGCGTGAATCACTCGTGGAAGCAGCTGCTGCCTCCGCGAAAACTGGAATTATGGCAATTTGGGGTGAATCAGGGCAGGTGATGGGTCAGAGGCGGGGAAGGAGTGCAGTGGGGCCGGGTAACGTGGAGGGGGATGCTCTCCAGAGAAGCAGTGGGCAGGCCACCACAAGGGAGGCACAATCTTTTCTCCATATGTGAGGATGCTCTGCAAAAGAGCAGCGGGATCACAGGGCAAAGAAACTTGGCTTGGAGTCACACGCCAGCTGGGTGATGGGAGAATGCTGCTTAAAAGGAAGAAATTCCTTTGTTTTTTGTGCTCCCCCCCTTCGTTCTCATCGGTTGCCCCTGAGCACCGTTAAAGAGAAGGAGCAATCCTACAAAGCAAAGCAAACTGGCACTGGGGCTGCAGCTCCAGGGCTGTTAATGCCTCGGCTGCAGCGCGCAATGCACGTTTCCATGCTCTTCCCACTGTTAGAAAACCACAAAAACAATTATTGAATTGTTCCTCCCAGATGCTGGCAAGGTGCTTCTCATCCTTCGCAAATTGCTCTTTGTCCGCTGCTCCTTCTGGGGGATGAGATGAAATGGGGATCTGTTGGCTCTGAGTGGGGTTGGGGGGCAGATCCTGCCTTGCAAAGCTGCAAACTGAATGCAGGGCTCTGCTGGACCCAACTGCCCCGTTCAAGGCAAAAACCCTGAGAAAGGGCAACTAAAAAATCCTTGTTTTTCACTGAGTTGGGAGGATGGGATTTTTAATTATTATTTTTTGGTAAGATTATTTTTCCTTTTGCCTTGCAGGCAGTTAGGGAGGCTGGAGGACAATGGTTGGGTAGAAACCCAAGTGATGGCACGGCGTGGATGGGGCACCTCGGGGGCCCTTTGTGGTCACTTGGAGACCCTTTGGGAACTCGTTGGGAACATTCCTTGGGGATCCTTTGGGAGCATCTTGAGAACATCCTTTGGAGATCCTTTGGGAACGTCTTGGGAACATTCTTTTGTGGCCCCTTGAAGAACCCTTTGGGGACCTTTGGGTGGACACCCTTTGGGAGCACTCTGGGGACGCTCTCTGGGGATCCCATGGGGAATCTTTGGGAACACCTTGGGGACACTCTTGGGGCACCCTTTGGGATACTCTGGGGGGACCCCTTGGGGACCCTTTTGGGATACCCTGGGGACACTCTTTGGGCACCCTTTAGGAAGACTCTTTGGGGACCCCTCGGGGAATCCTTGGGAACATTCTTTGGGGAACCCTTTGGGAACCCATTGGGGACCCCCATGCGTGGCTGGTGCCACAGGAGCACCCAGAAGCCATCACCCACAACAAAATGTACCCAATATCCAGAGCTGGGAACACCCAGACCTCACTCACACCCCTGAGAGCTGAGGGGAACACTGCTGGCTTCGGAGGAACCGCTTGGCAACGCGGGGCCATCTCCACCACAGAGATGCCTTTAATCTCTGCTTAAAACATTCTGACGTGGCGGGGAAAAAGGAAAAGCAAAAAAGCCCATCGATATCCTGCCCCGAAGCAGCGTGCAACAAGGGGGCTGTGTGCTTGTGTCCTGCATAAAAGGCTCCGTCCTCCTGTTTGTTTTGGAGGGGAACGTGAAAATTGGGCACACGGCGCTCCTCGCGCCCTCCGCCTCCCTCGCCCCGTTCCTCGCACAAACCCAAATTGTAGCTGCTGGGCTGGTTTTGGCTGCTGCTTTGAAGGCAGAAATCAATCAGGCAGCCAGCAACCGTCCCCCCCTGTTTATTTTCTTTCTGCACGGGGTTGGGAGAAATTAAACATTGCGCCCAAGGTCAGCGCCGCAGCGTTGGTTGCATGGCAGCTCCCATTTCCCTCCTGCACCCACCCTGCAGTGTGCACCCCTTCTGTCATTCCCCCATCTCAAATGTTGCCCCCCTGACATTTCCTCCTGCAAAAACAAAAAGCAAAAAAAGCAAAAAACTGGGCCTTCTTGCATTTTTTTTTTTCCTGGCTTTATCTTGCAGCAACCGGTTCTGTTTTTCTGCTGGCTTAAAGGGCTCTTTCATAGCTGCTATTTTCCCCTGTGAATGTACATTTCATTCAAGTCCTTTTTTTTTTTTTCCTTCCCTTTTTTTTTTTTTCCTAAATAACTTCTTGGGGTTTTGTTCCTCCCCAGACATTTTCTTTAGCTCCCCTAATGATGTTTGGGGACCTTCTTTGCACAAAGGCTCTATAAATATAGGATTTTTCACCTACTTCCAACCCAGCCCTTCTCGCGGCCACTAAAAGGCCTTTGTTGGCTGCACCAGCAGAGCTGGCACCTCGCAGCCTAAAGTCAACAGCGCAGTGAGCACTCAGAGCTCCTATTCTATCGGTGTATTTTCAGCCAGTGGGCGCGGGGCTGGGAGAAGGTGCAGCAAAACCCCTCCGTGGGTGCAAACGTGGAGGGAGAAGGGCCGGCGGCAGGTCCCTACGCCAGGTGCTTTGGCTGCTGTAGGGTTTTGGGATCCCCGTGACCGCTGCGGTCACTGCTGGGACATAGGGGGCATTGAGGCGAGTCGCTGCCTGGCGCTCGTGCTGCACGTTGGGCCGTGCCCTTAAAAATCCTGAGGTTTTGGGTGGTTTTATTCACCTGTGTGGGGTTATCCCACGAGCTGCGAGCGGGGCAGGAGGGGTCTGGGGTGGGGGTTTGTTGTCAGAGCAGCACCCAAAGCGCCGACGGGACGCTGCTCCAGTGAGACTTGCAGGCTCTGGAGGCCTCCCCGTGCCCTTTGTCCTCTTCCAGGGTAAAAGGAGCTCGGTGCCCACTGGGGGAAAGCAAGCAGAGGAACCAGGACCTGCAGCAAACAGGAGCCTTCTGTCCCCAGGCCACCACCCCGCCAGGCGCAGCCGCGCAGCACATGCCCCAACTCGATGCATTTGCCCTCGTTCCGCTTTGTTTCTCCCTCGGCTGCATTGTGCAGAGAGCTGAGTCAGCAGGACCCCCCCCCCCCCCCCCCCCCCCCCCCCTCCACAGCCCTCCCTTGTGCAGCACTTCTGTGCCAACGAACCCACGAGGGAGAGGAGGGGGGTGGGGGGGACGTGGGAATGCAGTCCCATAGAGGAGCAGCCCGGGGGGGAGGCTGCGAGCGCTGCGCCCACGGCGCTGACTCAGCCCCTCTTGGGAGGAGGAGATGAAGGCGAAGGATGGCAGTGGGGACACTGTGACTCAACCATCTGGAATGGCAGGAATTCTTTCCGCTGGCCCTACCTGCCCCGGGAACTGGCACACAGGTAGAACTGGTCCAGTTGTTCTCCTCCGGGATGGGAGACCCCGCGGGGGATCGGATGCTCCTTGAGCTCCGTGGGCTTGTAGCGCCGAGCGTTCCTCACCGAGACAAGCATCAGGGAGAGAGCTTTGGGTCTGCGCCGACGCACGGTGAGTGTCAGTGCCTTTAGAGCCCACAGCCTCGTGTTTGGGTGTAACACGCGCAGAGAGGGTGGGAAAAACCTATGGATAGGGAGGGGAAGAGGTGAGGGCAGCTGTGGGACTGTGCTGGATGCTTTGGACAAAGCCTGGGTGGCTTTGGTTGGTGGCACTGGGAGGTTGGGTTGGTGACACTGGGAGGTTGGGTTGGTGGCATCCGGAGGATGGGTTGGCAGCACTGCAGTGCTGGGTTGGTGACATTGGGAGGATGGTTTGGTGGCATTGGGAGAGGGTTGGTGGCACTGCAAGGGTGGGTTGGTGATGCCGGGAGGTTGGGTTGGTGTTACCAGGAAGTTGAGTTGGTGTCATTGGGAGAATGGGTTGGTGACATCGGAAGGATGGGTTGGTGGCATTGCAAAGATGGGTTGGTGACAATGGTACGATGGGTTGATGGCTTTGGGAGGATGGGTTGGTGATACCAGGAAGTTGGGTTGGTGGCATTGGGAGGATGGGTTGGCAGCACTGCAGTGCTGGGTTGGTGACACAGGGAGAATGGGTTGGTGACATTGGGAGATTGGGTTGGTGGCACTGCAAGGGTGGGTTGGTGACATTGGGGGGGATGCGTTGGTGGCACTGGGAGGATGGTTTGATGGCACTTGGAGGTTGGGTTGTTGACATCAGGTGGCTGGCTTGGTAACACCAGGAAGTTGAGTTGGGGACAATGGGATGATGGGTTGGTGGCACTGCAATCCTGGGTTGGTGACACCAGGAAGTTGGGTTGGGGACATTGGGGTGATGAGTTGGTGGCATTGAGAGGATGGGTTGGTGACAATGGGACAGTGGGTTGATGACACTGGGAGGGTGGGTTGGTGACAATAGGAGGATGGGTTGGTAGCATTGTGAGAATGGGTTGGTAGCACTGGTGACACCAGGACAAGAAGCTGTTGTGCCTGTCCTACAGCTCAGGCCCCACCATGGCAGACCAAGGCCCATTTTAAGAACTCTTACTGCATCTTTAGGGCCTACAGCCCCGTCACAAGCTCTATAGGATCTCTAGCCCCAGCACAGGGCACACAGCCTGTAGAGGCAGGCAGAGCACTGGGACACGGCCCAGCAGCGCAGAGCCACAACGCAATGCAAACAGCGGGGCTGGGAGAGCCCAGAACCCCGCGCTGTGCTCACGTGGGGGCCGGGCAGCGACAACACTGAGCTGATTTTGCTCAGTTGCAAAACAAAATTCACCGCTGGCCCGGCTCCAAGCCTGGAAAATTTTTGAGCGTTGAGGAGCGGCCTTGGTGGAACGGAGAGCCGACGTTTGGTGGCTGCGTGCGTGCATGGAGCTGCGCAGAGCTGGGGCACAACTGCTGCGGCTGCAGAAGCCCAGCACAGCGTGATGCGTGTGCTCAGGGCTGTGACTGTGCACCACGACGTGCCCCAGGGAGTGCCGGCGCTGCTGCAAGCAGGGGAACTCAGGCGGGAAGAAGGGAATGGCTTTTCTGGGGATTGCTGCTATTTTGGGGTTGGGTTGCAATGGTTTCCTGCTTGGTGACGTTGCTGGGTGACGGCTTCGGCACCGGCCCGGCTTGTTTCACAAGAGCAGCTCCAAGAAACCGCCCCGCTGCTGGCACAGCCTGGCCCCAACGCCTGGTGGTGGCTGCTGGGCATTGCCTCCATGGCAGAATGGTGCCAGATGAGCAGCAGGTGCAGGGCTGGAGCTGTGCACCACTATGCATGCAGCCCTGCTGAAGTTGAGTGGCATCAAAAGCATGGACAGCACCGGAGTGGAGTCCTGGGGAAGAGAAGTCGAGGGGCAAAGGAATCCTAGGGAAAAGAAACTCAGGGGAAAAGAAATCCTATTAGAATAGAAATCCTAGGGGAAGGAAGTCCTATGGAAGAGCGGTCCTGTGGAAAGGGAATCCTATGGAAAGGGAGTCCTAGAGGAGCACGTAGAGGAAAGATGTGCTAGGGAAAAGTTATCTTAGGGAAAAGGAACGCTGGAGAAGAGAAGTCATACAGAAATCTTGGGGAAAAGAAACCCAGGAGAAGAGACATCTTAGGGGAGAGATGTCCTAGGGAAGAGTTGTCCTATGGAGAGGGAATCCTAGAGGTGTCATAGAGGAAAGACGTCCAAGGGAAAAGGAATCCAAGAGAAAAGGGGTCCTTGGGGAAAAGGAGCCCTAGGGAAGAGAAATCATAGAGAAATCCTAGGGAGAAGAAGTTCTAGGGAAAAGAAACCCAAGGAGAAACAAAATCCTATAGAACAGAAATCCCAGGGGAAAGGAATCCTAAAAAGAAACATTCCTTTCCCATCTCCCATCACCAGGCGCTCAATAACAGGACCTCGCCGTGTTGCTCAGTGCTGTCCATTGAGCCAATGGCCCCGCTTGGGTGGGGGCACAGATTGGACACTTGGGGGCCTGGCAGTGCCCCCAGCAGCCCCTCATTGACTGCCTGGCCCTGGGCAGAAACGGGCATTGACAGCAGCTGAAAAGGAACGGGAGCACAAAATGCCGCACAGAGCATCACAAAGACAGCCTGACGTCAGGGCGCTGCGAGGTGAAAGGCGCCGGGCCAGCAGAAGGGAAGCTGTGTTTGAAAAATGACAATTTCTGTCTAGGAAATGCAAAAGGCTGTGAAAGGAGCCCTTCTTCGGGGCTCTCCAGGAGCCAGGCACTGAACAAGAACTGCCTTTGAACGGGGATGGACGCTGCTCGGCTGGCGGCCAGAGGGAGAGCGGAGGAAAAATCGCTGCGTCGCGGAGACACCGATGAACTCCGCGTCCACCCAGTGCTGTGGGTCTGTGCTGTGCTGTGGGGCACCCAAAACGGCGCCCTGTTCTGAGATATGTGATGTGTTCTGGAGCAAAGGTGTCACATTTGGATGAGGGCTGCGAGATGTGTGCCGCGTGCGGCTTGGGAACGGCGAGGTGGTCACCAGGGGTGGCTTTGCTTGGGGGGTTTGCTGCACAGTGCATGGAGGTGATGCTGAGGTGGCAGTGATGGTGGGGAGGAATTGGGGATGCTCAGGGTGCAGAGGTTTGCAGCAAAGCACACTGCATGGAGGTGATGCTGAGGTGGCAATGATGGGGGCAGGAATTGGGGACCATCAGGGTAGGGGTTTGCAGCACAGTGCATGGAGGTGATGCTGAGGTGGCAGTGATGTTGGGTAGGAATGGAGCATGCTCAGGGTGCAGGGGTTTGCAGCACAGTGCACAAAAAGCCAGGGATGGGGCACAGAAATGGGTGACAGCCACTGGAGTCCGTCCCCTTCCTTTGCTGAACTGCACAGAGATCTCCTTCCCCCGAATCCAGCGCACAGTTCTCATTTTGCCGCCCCTCAAACCCCATCAGACTCCCAGCCGAGCTGGAAGGGGAGCTTGGCAGGCTGCTCGGCCCCTGCCGGCAGCGCTGCTGGGCAGAAAGCAGGAACAAAAAGGAGGATGGTGCCACCTCCCGGCACCGCTCGGCTCTCCCCACCCCGCAGCGCACCGCGAACCTCCGGGGACCCGCTGAGCTCTGCGGGGCAGGTGGGGAAACTGAGGCACGGAGCGCCTCCTGCCGCCGACCCGAGGGCACAGCCTGCCCCTTACATCCCCTCTGCCCTCCCTGTAGGGCTGCGGATCGCTTGGCTCCTTCGTCCCATCTCACCTCTGCAGGTCTGTGGGGCGCAGGGGTGGCCGAACCCCATCTCGCATCTCCATCCGTGCGGTGGATTTGGGCAGCTTAGGGTCGGGTTCTGCTTCAAAGTCAGAAATAAATGAGTTTGAAAATAAATAAGAAATAAATTATGAGTTTGCTTCTGAACTGACAAAGAAGTGACCCTGGGAACAAGCCCACCTCCAACACACGTTTGTACTTACAGCATTTCAGAGGAGGGATCCTCATCTTCCTCAAGCACAACCCGACAGCCGTAGGGATTCATGGTTCAGCAGCTGAACTGCAAACAACAGAAAGGCCACGGGAGGACATTTCAGGCTCTTTAGTTCTGGTTGCCACAAAACCAGCACCTTTTGGCCCAAAACCACCACACTGGTCAGCATGCAGAAGTGAAGCCCACCTCAGGTTGCACCCTTTGCTCCAACTTGCCCAATTCTGGGCAATTTGTGATTGAAAACTGCCCTACAGGCCTCAAAACGTGGTTCAAATCCCAGTGGTTCAAATGAGTGAGAATCCATCCCTGTAGCCCTATGGATGGCCGGGGATGCACGAGGGCTTGGAGATGGGATGGAACCCTGGAGAGCATTCAGAAGAAAGAAGGGGTTCCCCCTTTAGCCAACGCAATCCTGCAGGATTCCCATCCCAGCTTTCACCCTGCCCCGCTTCCCCGATAACCATCGCAGCTTTCCTTCTCTAATTGCTTTCTGCCATTCTCACAGATCACCCCCGAGAACCCGGACGCGCTCTTTCTCATTCAATGGGCGATCAGTCGCTAATCAGCCCCAACGATCCGGCTGCGATAAGGTCCTGGTTTGTTGTTAATCAGCTTTAATGCACGGCTGGGGCGGAGCTCCGCGCGCTTCGTTCACAAGCAGCAGCTCACCGCTTTCCGTTCAACTCTGCTGCGGTGCTTTCTCCTTGCAGGTATTTCCGACTGGGGAGAAAACAATTTATGTCATGCATTCAGGGCAATGAGCTGAGCACCAAACTGCAGGACCCCAAATCCACCCCACCCAACACAACCTGAGCTCCATCACTGCATGACCCCATATCCATCCCACCCTCCAGAACCTGAGAACCCACACTACACCCTGCAGAAGCTGAGCACACACACTGTGCAGAACCCCCATATCCATCCCACCTTGCAGAAGCTGAGCACCAAACTGCACAACCCCCATATCCATCCCACCCAACACAACCTGAGCACCAAACTGCAGGACCCCCATATCCATCCCACCCAACACAACCTGAGCTCCATCACTGCATGACCCCATATCCATCTCACCCTGCAGAACCTGAGGACCCACACTACACGACCCCAAGTCCATCCCATCCAGCAAGATGTGTCATTATTCCACAACTCCCATGAGGTTGAGCCCTCATCCCCTAATGCAGCCCGCACAAATCTGTTCCTTTCCTACTGCCAGGGCAGAAGAGGATTTATGAGAGTGGCTGCTGTGATTTGAGGCTCGTGAGGATGCAGGAAGGAACCTGAATGACTTCAGGTGACTTGGTTTTTGCAGCTTTTGGGCTGCTTTGTGAGCCAGGCTCTTACAATGCTTTGTTAAGGAACACATCAGTGCTGTGCAGGCTGATTCCAAGAAGGTGTCAGGGCAGCTCTCCCCCATTTCCCGGCTGCAAAAGGTTGTTTTTAATCCTGGAAAGTGAAACCCCACTGAGACAAATGAGACCAGAAAGGAGAAGAGCTGTTCATGCTTCTTTAAGCATTGGGATGAGGAATGGACCACCTCCATAGCAGCAGGATCAGAGCAGAGCGTTGTCAGGTTGTGCTGTGACTCCATGGACAAGCTGCAGGGATGCGGTCTGGTGTTGGTGGCTGGGAGGAAAAGGAGTTGTCTTTCTGTGCAGAGCAGCTCTGAGTCCTTCCACCTCCTGAAGGGCTCCATTTGTGCTGTTCCTTCCACCCACTGCTCGGTATTATCACATTTCACAGGAGTGAGAAGGATCTGAACAAACAGAGCCGGGGAGCTTTGAGAAATGCTACAAGCGCCACCTACACCTCGCTGCAAATGTCAACAGGAATCAAGAAGTTCATTTCCTATGCAAGCAAAAGGCTTCAAAGCAAGCCTCCCCTCCTGCTTCACACCAAAGGGAAACGCTGCTGCCTGCAGTAGGCAATGGAAAAACGCAGCTGGGATAAACAAAGGGATGGAAATTCTGCTTCGGCAGCCAGCGCTGCTACATCAGGCAGCCTGAACCCCTGAGTTCTGAAAACCTCTCCCTAGAGTGTCTGCATCTTCATTTTCCTCCCCTCGAGATGGCTTTGTGTGAATGCCAGCCCTCTTCTGGGGGTGAAGCCTGGTGCCAGGGCTCCTTCCTGTCTTAGGTTCGGGCACAGGAGGTGAGCTAAAGGCTTTGGGTAGTGCTGGAGCCAAGTGGAAGCCACCTCCCAGTGCTGGGGTTTGGGCCAGCTGAGGAACAAACCACTGCCTCTTGGGAAACCAGAGCTTTTTGGCATCCCTGATAGCCTCGAGTCCATTTTCTGTAAGGTAATGACAGTGATAGAACCACAGGAACATCGAGGTTGGAAAGGACCTCTGAGATCACTTAGTCCAACCAGAACTAATCCTACCACCAGAACTTCCCACTAAGCCACATCCCTCAGTGCAACACAGAATGGCTTGAGTTGGAAAGGACCTCAAGGCTCACCAACGTCTGAATGTTTCTTGACCACTTCCAGGGATGGTGACTCCACCACCTCCCAGGGCAAAGATGCGACGGTGCAAAGGCTGTGAAGGCTGTCACCATGTAGCTGTCTGCTGCTGCTGTCTGGAAGAAGGGTGACTTTGGAAAGCATCATGCTATAGGTCAGGAAAAGAAGATATCTAACATTATAGGGTGGAAAGCATCGTCCTCCAGGCCGGGCTGGAGCAGGCTCTGAGCACTGGTTTGAGCTGTGGATGTCCCAGTTCAGTGCAGAGGAGATGGGCTGCACTGGGTCACTTCTGACCCAAACCATTCTATGATGGCACCTTGTCAAGAGCTTCACTCCACAGTGATGCTCAGATGCAAATTAGGATCACAAACCATCTCAGCTGTTTGGGCTCTGGTGATTATCACAGCAATCAACAGAGCTTTGCTGATCCAGATCCAGAAGTTGCAGGATGCTTCAGAGCATGCAGCATCCCTGTGGTCCCCCCCCCATAGGGGACTGCAGCCCTCCTGCTAACTCTGACGTGTCCCCACTCCCTCTGATGTATCCCTGCTGCCTTTGATGTGGCAGAGTGAGCCCTGATAGGGATGAGCAGCCTCTGGCAATGGGAAAATGAAACCTCCCAGACCCTGAGAACGCAGAGCACGGAAAAATGCGTGAGAAATGGAAATGACAAGGTTGTTCAGGGCGCCTCTGTAAGGACAGCTTCAGCCTGGAGAGGTGATAAAGCAAGATTTCATGTGCAGACGGACAACAGCTTTGGTTGAAGTGGAGATTTGTGGGAGAAATCCATTTGTAAGAAGAGCTCTACAGGATTTTATTGGGAGCACAGAAAGCAGAGTGTACTCCCTTTAATTAACTTGTAATTTTGGGTATCTGTTATTTGGCAGAAGGGTTGGTTTTCTTTTTTAACGAATCATAGAGCATTTCTGGCCCAAGAGAAACATGCAGAAAGTTTCCCGACTCCACGTGCATTTTTATCACTGAGGTAACACAGCATGAGCTGAATACGAATAGGCAAAAGCTGCCAGGAAAGGGAACAATAAATCACAACCTTCCCCCTCTCTGCTCCTCCAAAGGGGCCTTCCTGCATAATTCTGGCCCTCCGTTTGGTAGCACTGCAGAAAGGGAGGCTGAAGGCGTGCGCAGGGGCAGGGAGAGAAGGAAAACTGATGGGAAGGGGGTCTTCAGATGGAGCTTCGTGGTGATGCTCCATGGGACGAAGCTGTCACATCATTCGTGTAGCAGATGTTGGTGCTGCAAAACCTGCGTGCCCTTTGCTTGGCTGCATCTTCTGTTCTGCTGTGCACCAGCGCTGCTTCTGGTGGGAATGCAGCCTGGGGAGCAGAGCCTGCCTGCACAATACGACTCTTTGGGTAAATAACAGCTGGTAACGTGTCTTGCTAGCAAATAAAAGCCTTTATTCTAAATTACAGCGAGCCTGAGCTGCTCTGGCCCCATTTCCCCGTGGCCGTTGCAAGCTCTGCTTTTGTTTGCATGCAACGAGCACTAGAGGGCTGCAGAGAACTGCTTTTGCCGTTGCAGACGCTGACATTAACGCAGGATGCAGCTTTTCCCTGCCAGTTGCTCCAGTCCTTAAAGGAAAGCAGGCAGCAGGAGCGCGGGGTGGGATGGTTTGGTTTTCCTCACCTGGAAATAGGAGGTGGGTGTCGTTGGGATGCAGAGGAGAGGCACTGCTCACACTGGGAGGGAAACAAGAAGTGAGATGTTCTGCTGCAATAAAGCGAAATAATTCAGGTTCATCTCCAGTCTGACCCCCTTCATTTTGCTGATTTCACTGCGGCCCCGTGGCTGCGTAATTTTTGCTTTATCCTGTGATCCATTTGGAAACTTTTTCTTTGCCAGTCGTTTCCTGACCACCTGTCTGGCAAACCCAACCTGTATACAGAGCTGTCAAATTTATGCCCCTTTTTGTCACTTTCAGGTTTGTAATGCCACTCATGGGGTGGAATGGAGTAGAGTGGAATTGAGTACAGCAGAGTATGGTAGAGTGGAGAGGAGTGGAGTAAAGTAGAATGGAATGGAGTAAAGTAGAATGGAGTAGAGTAGAATAGAATGGAGCAGAGTGGAGAAGAATGGAGTAGAGTAGGATGGTGTAAAGTAGAGTAGAATGGAGTAGAGTAGAATAGAATGGAGTAGAGTGGAATGGTGTACAGTGAAGTAGAACAGAATGGAGCAGTGCAGAGTACAGAAGAGCAGAGTAGAATGGGGTAGAGTAGAATAGAATGGAGTAGAGTAGGGTAAAATTGAGTAATGTAGGATGGAATGGAGTAGATTAGAGTAGAAGGGGGAAGAGTAGAGGAGAGTAGAACAGAGTAGAGTGGGGTTGAGTAGAGTAGAATAGAGTTGAGTGGAGTAGAGTAGAATGGAGTAGAGTAGAATAGAATGGAATAGGGCAGAACTGAGTAGAGTAATGTGGGATAGAATGGAGTAGAGTAGAGTAGAATGGAGATTAGAGCAGAGTAGAACAGAGCAGAGTGGAGTAGAGTACAGCAGAGTAGAGTGGAAGAGCAGGGAAGAGGATGGTTTGGGTTGGATCTTGAGTATCGTCTCCTTTGAGCTCATAGTTTCTCCTGAGTTTCATTTTTATCAGATATTTTTTGTTGGAATCTTCATTACTGTTTTGGTGCCAGTCGTCAATAAAAGCAGGAAACCAAGCAGCTCTGGGCTCTGAAGATCTTCCCAAGACCTCTTCTCAACCTCCATTACTGCAAGCTTCTCACCTTCCAACCAGCTGATCCAGAGAGATTCCATCTTTCTCCTTCCCAATGGACAATGTAGATGACAGAGCTGGCTTCCCCTGGTAGGGAAGGAGAGTGCTGCATCCCATCTAAATGCCTTCAGCACATCAGGTTTCCTTCTGCTAGCCAACAAAATGCATAACAGTCACAACCTGTTATTTATTTTTTTTTTTTTTTGCTATTGTTTTGCAATCACACCTAATTCCAAATACTTGAAAATCTGGCCGTGAAAGGAAAAAAACAAAACCCCCCAAAAACCCCCCAAAAAACAGCCCAAAGCTCTACATGTATAAATACTTTTTTTCTTATTTAAAAATGTAATTATACAGACACAGCAGGACAGAATTTGCAGTATAATTATGCAAACAGGAGTCACTGAGGCCAGCGTCTGCTCTTCAGCCGAGACAGGCAACATCTCTGCCTGCAGTAACCCTATTAGCAGAGGCTGTTGAATAATACAAGCCCCCTATATTTGCTTTAGGGCGCAATTCACCCATCTGCAGAGGGTCAGAACCGGAGCTGTGTTCTACTGAAGCCTTATTTAATACCCATAAATAAGGTATAAGTGATGCGTGGCCTTGCACTGTTCCTTTATCTGGGGGTCTCGGCACATGCTTTCTCCCAGCTCAATACCAAATAGAAATCATCTCTTGCGTTTCGCTCTGTTTTCTCTTGCTTGTATTTTCAGAAAGACTTGGGTGCTGCCAACCAACTTATGGCACTAAAAAAAACCCCAATGTGTATAAATCTACATACATCATTGTGAACGGAACTATTGCTGCACTGCGCCGAGGAAATGGGGAGTGGAGAAGGGGGGAAATGAGGAAAGAATGGGAAAATACAAGATGGATACAGTCACAAATGAGAGGCAAAGGCAGTTTTGAACGCTGGGCCTTGCAGCTTCTGAGTTTTCTGCTCTTACAACAAGAAATCAGAACGCTCAACAGAGGGAAATTGCTGCTTCCAGCAGAAAACATCCTCATGGTGATGTGTTTTCCTCCAGCTATGCTTGTAAGGAACTAACTCTTACAATGGGAGATGAGATGTAGGCTGTGCAGGTTTGGTGCAGATGGCCAAATGGCTCTGCTTTCATTGAGCCCGTCGTAGCAAAAGGTGTTTTGAGCACATTTTCTTTCCTGCAGTTTGCCACCAGATGGCACGTACACACCGTGAGAGCTGGGAGGAAGCAATGGGTCAGCAGAGAGCCTGGAAATGGGCTGAGATCCCCTGAACGGCCCCTTGGTCACCTTGAGTAAGGGAGGAGGTGATGCTGGAGCTACATTTCTGATGGGGTTGTGTCTGTACCAAGTGACCTCCAATTAAAATGGGAACAGGAGAGAGTTCTGCGTTCGGGTTGATAACGAGGGAGGCCATCAGGCTGGACGTGCTAAAAAGGCTGCATTTTCTCTCCAACCCGTTGTGTGAGAGTCTGAATACCAAGCATGGCTGAGCCAGTTCTATGGGTACCACTCACCCCTCGGCCTCTGCTTCTGAGTAGCTTGAATTGATTGATGCTGAGCTTCCAGTGAGGGGAGATGCTGTGAGTGAGACCTGGGCACAAGTGAGGACAAGGACTCTGCCATTGCCCTTCATCCCCAGCATCCTCTATGAGTGACACAGAGAGGTGACAGCACGGGGAGCAGTGGGGCTGGCACATTCCAGCTGCAGAACAGCCAGAAAAGGTCACAACATCCAGCAGTTACCAACCTGCCTCATCTCACCTCTGCCTGCTGCCTCTCAGGTCCTTCCTTAGGCTAACTGCAATCTCCAGCGTTTTGGAGATGGTTGATTACTTTTCTTAGTGTCTCCTGCAGGGCTGGCAGTGCTCCCAGCACAGCTCCCACCACCCCTCTGTGCAATGGGAACTCTCACACTGTCCCAAAACAATGCAAGCTCCTTCCCAAGTATCTCCTATTTCCCTGCTGCAGGTGCTGATGGGGAGCTGATGCTCACCCCTGCTATTTCTGGATGACCCCAAGGTCATTTTGCCTTTATTCCAGCACTGGGGAAGGCTCAGCCAATTGTGTCACCCCCTGCAGTGCTGCTGTCTTCTCCAGCTCCCTGAGCACCAAGCAGGTAATAACCTCCCATGTCTCATATACAACATGTTGCTTAATACTGTCTTCCCTTCCCTTCCCTTCCCTTCCCT
>NW_024884666.1:0-12147 GCF_019232065.1 Centrocercus urophasianus
CCATCTCTATCCTTATCTATATCCCTATCCTTATCTCTATCCCTATCTCCATCCCATCCCTATCCCCATCTCTATCCTTATCCCTATCCTTATCCCTATCTCCATCCCATCCCCATCTCTATCCTTATCTCTATCCCTATCCCTATCCCTATTCCTATCCCTATCCCTATCTCCATCCCATCCCCATCCTTATCTCTACCCCATCCTTATCACTATCTCCATCCCATCCCCATCTCTATCCTTATCTCTATCCCTATCCTTATCCCTATCCCTATCTCCATCCCTATCTCTATCCTTATTTCTATCCCTATCTCCATCCCATCCCCATCCCCATCCCCATCTCCATCCTTATCTCTACCCCATCCTCATCCCTATCTCCATCCCATCCCCATCTCCATCCTTATCTCTATCCCTATCCCTCTCTCCATCCCCATCCATTTTCCTTCCCCCATCCCTATCACCATCCCCATCTGTCTCCTCTCCCACAACACTCTCCTCTTTCCCCAAAAAAGTTCCATATGACCCAATTGTCTCTAATGAACTCTCATTTCTTCCCAGACCTTTTTTCTTTTCTCTTTTTCCCCCACAGATTGCTCTCATTAAATCAATTTGAAAACATTCAGCAAAACGCTTTCCCCACACAAATTAAAGCTGCTGAACTCGACGAGCGCAGCTGCAGGGCGGTGATTGCTGCTGTCTGCTGTGCCGCCCGCGCTTGGGTTCATTTTCTGTGGGGAGTTTGGGTTTAGGGGACATTTGTAAACCCTGGAGCATCACGAAGGGACTTTCTTGATGCCTTTCTTGTCCCTTTATAAAATGTTGCCAGACAGGTTTTGGAGGATGGAAAGGGAGAAGCTGACAAACATCCGGAGGTTTTCAGAGCAGGGCTGTAAGGCGCCCAGAACATTGAGAGGTTTGGGTTGGGGCTGCAGCGTGAGCTGAAATGGCTCAGCTCGAATCCCTGTGCTCCACATTTGATTTACATCATCCAAAAGGGGGTTTGGGGTGGCTGAGATCAGTACTTATGATGATCAATACTTACGGCTGCTCGCACAGCCCCAGATACCTACAGGACCTGCAGGGCAGCTACAGCCCACCTGCAGGTCCCTGACCCCCATGTGAGGGCTTTGCAAGGGCTCAGCTCGTGTGCAGGATGTGGAGCCCCAGCTACGATGGGGCTGAGCAGAGAGTGCAAACAGACTGGGGGCTGCAAACAGCCCTGACTGCCGGGAGCCCACGCTGATCCTTGTGCTTGCAGTTGTGCTTGGGCACTTGCTTCTGTCTCTGGTCTGGAGGGAGGGGATGAATCAGCTCTCCTTCTGCCCTTAATCTGATCTAGGCATCAGAAAAATCCATGAACTCTCCAAGAGATGCAATCAGGGTGAGGAACTGCAGTCTGCAATGGCAGCTCTCCTGGTTGTAATCCTAAAAATGGGAGAGGAAGGAGACCGGCTCTGCAGATGCTGCAGGCGCATAAATGAAATGAATTTCATTTGCCAGGTGATGAATGCTCCCAGTACACGGTGGGTTGTTACTTAGCACTCCAGAAGGGAAGCAGCCTCTGAGGCACTGCCAGCTCTGTGGACAGAGCCACGTGACACCTGAGCTTCCAGAAGGCACCAGAGCAAAGGTGAAACTCTGCAAGGATACCTGGATGTCCTCAAGAGCTGTTATAACAGCGAGATGATTTGCCCAGGACTTCTGGAGGGCACTGTTGGACTGGTGGAGTTTGCTCTGCCCGGTGAGCAGCTAGGAGGGAAGGTCAGGAGGAAACAAAACTGCACGCCCCACTGCGCCTTCTAGAGTGTCTGTGTCCCCAAAAACGCCAGGCAGCAGAACCCCGAAAGCTCAAAGCAGAACCAGCAGCAGCTGCCCAGAAGCCGCTGGCAGTGTGTGGGGCTCCCCTCAGGGCTCAGGTGTGGAGCAGCACGGGCAGAAGCTGGGCCGAAACGGGGGGTGCCGCGCTGCCGCTTTCTGGGGTCCCGGGGCCGGGCAGCCACGTGCAATTTCCCGCCAGCCCACACCACGCCCATAGTGGGCGGGGCTTAGCTCAACCCTCGCCTTATATGGCAACGGTAGGCGGTGTTAGGGCGGATCCACCCCCGAGGGGGCGTGGTCTAAAAGGTGCCGCGTTGTCATTGGTGGGGTGAGCGGGGGAGTGGCCGAGGGAGGGGGCGTGGCCGAGGGAGAGGGCGGGACGCGGAGCCGGCGGTTCCCGTCAAAAGGCGGCTCCGGGGCGGAGGGGGAGGGAGGGGGTGGCAGCGCTGGGAGTGCAGGTAATGGGCTGCGGGGAGGGGGGGCTCCGAGTGCGGTGTGGGGAGGGGAGCAGCCTCGTATCGGTGTCGGAGTCGTGGGGGAGGAGGAGGTCGTAGTTCTGGTGGTTGCTGGGGGGCTTCTATAGGGGCTTCTTCGTTATAGAGGGGGTTCCCCTCGTGCCTCCTATGGTTACAGGAGCCCAGGGTCGCCCCATGCACTCTCGGAGCTTGGGGGTTCTGTGCTGGCGTTGTGTGGCCTCCCAGCTTCTCTGCTGTTGCTTTGCAGGTGCTCCATCCTCCCAGATTCTGTCCCCATGAAGCACTGTGTGCCCCTGCCTAGTTTGGGGTCCCACGTGAATCCCCTTTACCTCCTCTTTGTGAGCTGTACCCCACTTCTTTCTAAGAGTTCCCCTCTTCCCTAATGGGGTTAATTAATTAGGCTGGGGGGGGACCCTGTCCCTTCTAGCCATCCCTCTGGGTGTTGCTTTTAACTAGAGTCCCCCTCACTGTTGGGCTCAGCTGGAGCTGTGGGTGTCTGAACAGAGGCGGGTAGGCAAGGTTGTATTGCAAGGCTTCGTTTTCCCCCTCCAAGTTTGTCTGATTTTCACTGCTCTGGGCTGCTTTCCCCTTCCATGTGTTGACGATAGGGAGAAACTGGAGCCACTCCTGTATCCCATGCTGACATAAAGCCCCTTCCCCAGCTTCACATCTCTCTGTTCTGAGCGTCCCTGTTGCGTGCTGTCACTCCAGTTCCTGTGTCCTGTCCCCAAGTCCCCTTCTCTCTGGGTACCTGCTTTGTGTTTTAGAGCTTTCTGCTTCTTTTCACATCAACGTGCTGCTCTCTGACTCAGCTCAGAGCCCAATTAATGACCAGCCTTAAAGAGCGCCTGCAGTTTAATTACCCAATTGGGCGCTTTTTGTTGTTTTGGGTTATTTTTTGGGGTGGGGATACGGGGAGACACCTCTGCCAGGTGGGATCATAAGCACAGTAATTGCAGCGGGTTGTAAATTCCCCGGTGACTTTTTGGCTGCCCGTGTCCACGTTGGATGTGACAGCTGTGACCCTTCAAGATCCCAGTGCAAGGAAAAGGAAAGCACTGGGGATTTACGTGAGGTCGAGGGGGATTTTCCCTACAGCAAGCAGGGCCAGGGCACCTGAAAGAGCCGGGGGGGGTGGGAGGGGGGCAGGAGGGGAAAGAGCAGCTGTTATAGGGCACCTGGAAGAGGGGCAGGGGACAGGGGCTGCTGTAGGGTATCTGAAGGGACCTAAAGGGAGAGCTGGTCTCTGTAGGGCATTCAAAGGGAGCCTGGGGAGTTGTTGGGGGGGGGCTACAGAGGAGCTGAGCTTCTCCTTCCCCTTCTTCACCCCTCTTTGAGCCCAAAGCTGCTTGGGGCACTCAGCAGAATTTCCCCAGAAGCTGCTGTGTGCCAGCAGCCGCCCCGCACTGCGCCGCCTCCCACGCCGGGCACTGACTCATCTTCCTCCAGAGCTCGGTGGTGTGGGGATGGGGTTGGCTGTGTGGTCGGGGCAGGAGCCCACCGCCGCCTCCTCTGCGTTTAAGCCATCTGTCCTTGGCTTCCTAGCTGCTTTCGGATGGGTCCTGTGAAGGTGCCCCGAGTCCAAGGGTAGGGGGAGAACCGCGTGAGGTTCGGTGGATCCCATCGGGGTTCTGCTGCTCATCTGCCTGACATCTCGTGGCAGATCGGGTGTAAGACCTCCCCAGCATCAAAGGCACAAAGCACAGGAATGGGTTTATTATTAGTCGAGAACTTGCTGGCTTCTCCCTTGGTGTTCTCCTCCCAAATCCTGCTGTCCTCAAAGCAAAACAAGTGGACGATCTGACCTCTTAATGTGTAACTCTGAGAATTGCCTCCCCCTTTGAGCACACCTCCAGCCCCACAGAATAATGTTTAACCCACGGAGCTGAAGGGAGTCCATCCGGCCCAGACTTCCTGTGGCTTTCAAAGGGGGAAACGCTGAGATGTCACTGGGAGAGGAATAGAAGTGGTGGTAAAATAAACAGCTCTGTGTGCACTGTCAAAGTTGGGGGGGGGGGGGGCGGGGGGGGGCTGTCACTGGGTGCTGCCCCTCCGTGGGTCGGGTGGGCTCTGCCCAGAGGGGCTCTCCTGAAGGACTTTGCATCGGAGGGGTGAATCTCAGTTTCTCTGTGGGTCTGTGCTGCCTTTCCCTATTTTCCCTATCGGAGGAGGCTGCAAGGATGAGGGGAAGCAGCATCTCAGTGTAACAGCGCTGTGCTGCTGGAAGCAGAGCTCTTTGGACAGCAGGTGGAAGTCATCACAAGTTGCAGCCCTTGGCAGGCAGGACCTGGATGATGATGATGATGATGATGATGATTTTTGCTGTTTTCTGACCCAAAAGAATGCTTTGGGGGACTGGAGTGGTCTCACATGTGGCAGCTCCTCTGTGAGTGTTTCCCACAGCCCTGTGGCTGCTGTGATGTGGCAGCGCTGTTTGCTCTCCAGCACCCTGTGGTCGGAGGGGAGGCGGTGGCATGAATTTAGAGCGGATTTGCAAGGTTAAAATATAACACCCCAATGAGAGAAAGGCAAGGAGAGCTTCTGAAAATAGACCCTGAGCCATTGGAGGGAGAGCTGCAGCTCAGAGCTGCGTTATGCTGCAGCTGTGCAGCCTCTTCAATTGGGCTCTGTATGTGGTTGTGCACCCCGTTGCAGGGGGGACACCAAAGCACCACACAGCAAGGAAAAATACTGCTATTACTATTATTTTTTTAAGCTATGGGCCTCTTTTATCTGAGCAAATAGAATGATGGTTGAAGGAGGTTGATGAGTGTGGGCATCACGGGCTGTGTGATGCAGGTGTGAGAGCCCTGGGCTGGCCCTGTCTGCCAGCAGCGCTTCCCCTCCTGCTGTGCTGAGGGCTGTGGGGCTGGGAGAGCATCTGGTGTGGGGCTGGGAGGGGGAAGGAGCATTGGTGCAGGGCAAGAGGGGTGTGAATGACAAGGGGAGCAAAGGTCTGGGAGATAAGGGAAGGCAGCGACTGCATAGGGCTTAAAGCAGGGCTTCAGTGACCTGATGCTGTGGCTGAGGAGTGGGTTTTGTATGGCCAGGAGAGCTGAGCGTGGCTTCACCCAAAGGATCGAGGCAGTGGGCTGAGCACCAGCGCAGCTCCTGCGTGTGTCTGCCTTCCCCTTGAGCTGAATCAGCCGCTGTAAAACACAGCTTTCTCACCTGCTGTTAAACCACCTCACGCGTGGAAGTGATCTTTGCCTGCTAATAATTGGAAATGGGGTGTGGGAGTGATTAAAAACACAAAAACAATACCCAGAACTTCTATCTGTGTATCTCAAGGCGGTTCCTTTGCTGCCAGGAAGCAGCTGGGAGCTGCTGACCCGACCTGTCTGCGGTCCTCCAGCATTCAGACACCCTGAGTACCTCCAACCTGATGTGTTCCGTTCATGGAGGCTTCTGGTTGAGTGAGATGGGGTTGAAAGAGCTGTTCTGGATGCTCCCCTTCCTTATTCCTGAGACGTCCCCGCGCCCCATCCTGCTTGGTGCCTTTTGGTTTCTCAACCCGTGGCTGCAACACAGCAGCACCTCCTGCTTTATCAGAGTTCCCACCCCGCCGCCTCCTGTCTGGGCAGGAAGGGATGGGTGATGGGTGCTGTGGCTGTGCTGCAGGGCTGCACACGGGATGGGGCTTTGGGGGCATCGCATCGAGGTCGGCAGAGGCTCCTCTCCCTTGCCCTGCAGCGGGGACGCGGATAATGCTGACTTGGGAGGTTTCTTATGGATAAGCTCTTATAACCTGATGAATGCGCCCGTTTAACAGAAGGTAGATAAGATAGAAGCGGGATCTATATTTAAACTTGCTTAGTTGTGCAGAACACGTTGTGCCCTTGGTTGGAGCCGCGTGTGTTGGCTCACCTGTGGGAGTGAGGGTGGGCAGAATGCTGGGCGCTGCGTGGAAACGTTCCGCAGCTCTGCCATCTCTGAGGTCCCTTCCAACCCAAGCCATCCTGTGGTCTATGATTTGATAGCTGTGGGTTATGCTCTGTGGGAAGGTGGTGCTAAGCCACACTAAAGACTTCAAAGCTGTGACGTGCTCAGCCCCCACCCCAAAAGCAGGGACCAGCCTTTGTCAAGGTGGAAAGTTACCACATGTCCTCAAATGGTGCTCTTGTTTTTTTTGTGAGCAGGGTAAACTTTGGTTTCCACCTGACACTGAAGGATGTTGTTTACTTTCCAGCTTCCTTTTTGTTTTTGGAAGGGCACAAAGATTAATGTCTTGACAGTTTGATTAAAAAAAAAAAAATGTATTTCACTGTTTGAAACAGAGTGGTAATAAATAGTGGAGGTTTTACTGCTATTGAAAGCATGCTTCTGGGCATCTCTTTAATCTGCATGCTCAAGGCTGTCTCCAGAGCTAGCTAACAACAGAGTCCTGTCACTTGTGGATCTTACTTGAGAATGTTGATGCTGCAGGACCTTGGTGGTGCCATTCCCTGGTAACATCCCGCAGAGGAGGTGCGTGCAGCCGGGTGGAGCAGCCCTGGTTCCATCAGTGGTGATGAGGAGACGGTTGGACTTAGATGATCTTGTAGGTCGTTTCCAACCTTGTGATTCTATGGTTCTATGGTTCTATGGTTCTAAGCTGTTCTGGATGCTGAGCTTCAGTCCCCACTTAGGAGCTTTTTCCACCTGGAGTGGAGCAGCAGCTGTGGCTTCCCTCCAGCCTTGTGCCCTGGGGTCTGAGTGCAGAGCGTTCCTCTGTAGGGCCCTCGTGCTCTGATGAGCTCAGAGGGGAGGCGATGGCTTGCTGAGCATCTCTGCATCGTGTTCAGGTGTTTTGTGTACCGCTGTGGTTTGCTCAGTGCTGGACAGAGGGAGGAAATAGTTTCAGTGTTCCCGTTGGGTGGCTTCAGCCTGCTGCCTCCCCATGCTGTCCTGAGGGTCTTTGCTGGGGGAGGATGCAAGAAGTGGGGTGGTTGGGCTGCCTGCTCTTCAAATAGCAATTATATCTGAAGGTAGGAGACCCTCTGTCTGCACCAGAACTGCTGCGAGAGGCCCTTTATGCTGACATAATTTCAAACCAGTGGCGCACGCTGTGACAAAACCTGACCGCGGTGATCGGCACCGCAGGACCTTTGCAGGGGCAAAAGGATGAGGCAGTGCCCGCATCCCTGGGTGATGTGAACCTGCTCGTACCTGGCGGCGTGGCGATGATGTCTCCTGGACTCCCTGCTCTCACCCTGTTTACCAGCTCTGATAACCCACGTCCCTGCTTGAGGGCGAGGCGAACCGAAATTGGCCACCGTGGGGTAATGGGATCATTGCAGCTCGTCTCTGGGAAGGAGAAATCTGTGGGTAATTCTGCCATTTCTGAGTAGAGGGGAACAATTTTTCACCCTGCTCACCCACTCACTTCCTTGAGCAGCAGCGAAATTGCTGGAGAAGGAGCTGGCAGTGGAGGGCAGGGCACGGCTGTCACGTGCTGCGCTCAGCGCCGCGTTCGCCCGGACAGGCAGGAGAGGCAGAGCCCCAGGAGCAGCACCTCGCAGCCACGTTCCTTCTGCAGGTAAGGAGCCACCCAGCCCAGGGACCTGCAGGAGCTCCGTGCCTGTGGTTCTGCTTCTCTTCCTCGGGGTTCAGCAGCAGGAGGTTGCAATTTGGGCAAGTGCCATGGAGAGGAGCAAAGCGCGCTGGTGTTCGGCGGTCGCTTTGCTTTGGCTTCTCTCTTTGAGAAGTCCTCTTTCTTTTGGCTGACTCAGTTTTGCTTCTTGCTCTGCTGTTATATATTTTTGTTGTTCCCTTCTGTCTTCAACCTGTGGCTGCTGGGTTTCTGATTGTCCTCGGTGTGGCTGATAGGGATCTGCTGAGAAAATGCTGCTCTGTGTGCGGGGTTTGTTGGGAGCGCTTTGGGATAGAGAGAAGGAGGGGTGTGCAGGCTGGGATCCGGCTTGCATGGATCCCAATTGCCCTCAGGTCAGCCCATGAGTACAAAGTGGACGTGGTGCTGCAACAGGCTGAGCCCCAGGTGATGGGCTGGTGGTTGGGTGGGTGATTTTAGTGGTCTTTTCCAACCCGGATGGTTCTGTGGTTCTTGGAGTCTGTGTGTGGCAGAGATCTGTCCTGGAAGGACTGGGGAAGGCTGGAGAGTTTTGTCCTGGAGGTGATCATTGGCAGCTTCTATCCTTCCTGTGCAAATAGTCCTGACTGCTGGCTGGCCTTGGGGGTGATGTGCATCAGTCTTCTGCTCTCATAAGCAGAAATATCCCACCGAGATGCACCAGCTGTGTATCTTCAGCCCAGGGCTGTCCTGACTCCGTGTCCCATCTTACCCTAAGGCTGCTGCGACCGGTGAGGATTTGGGTTCCTCATTATTTGGGAAGATAAAACTTCCCTTCAGCAGTAAGACTGTGTGCTGCAAGGTCCCATCCATGGGAAATGTGCTCAGTGGTGACTCTGGGTCTGCTTTACACCACAGGGGAAGCCTGGAGGGTTTGTCCGTGCCTTGTAAGGAGGGCTGGTCAAGGCTTGTGTTTCCATGGAGCTGATTGAGGTGATTAATCCAACACAGATCAGCGCCCGTCACTCAGCTTCTCCAAACCTGGCTGTCTCTGCGTTGCTCCTTCCCTGAAATAAATGTCTTAAAACAGCTGAAAGCGCAGCTGGATGGGAAGGCTGTGATGGCAGCAAAGCTGAGATTGCTGCAGAGAGCTTTTCTTGCACAAATGGTTTTGCTTGCCACAGGGTAGGTGAGCGTGGCTGGGTGTTGTAGGCACCCTGCACTGAGCTCCTGCCATTGCAGCAGCAGTTGGCCGAAGCTGCAAGCTCTCCGCTTCTGGGAGCGGCATCAGATGTTGGCCTCTATCTACTGGCATCTTAATAAATCAGTCTATTATTTCAAAGGCCACCAGTGCGGCTCGGCAGCCTCTGAAGGGCTCTATCTGTGATTTGGTGACTGCTGAGACCTTTGAGTTCTGGGCTCTTCCTGCAGAGCTCCGAGTTGGCGCTCAGCAAAGAGGAGCTGCTCTCCTCCAGCCCTTGATCCCAACCTCAGTGTGTTTGTTATCAGCAGTTGGGAGATAGGGCTGTGCTGTAACACCTGACCTGCTTTCCTTGGGTCTGCTGCTGCTCTGAAACGGGAGACCTCCCAGCCCTGAGCCTCGCACAGCAGCATCTCCCCATCCTTGCTCTGTGCCGAGAGGTGAAGGCTCCACTTGTGCTCCTCTGATCTCACAGATCCGGGCGATGCCTTCAGCAGATGTTATTTATTTCTATGCCCACTTGTTTGCTGACACTTTTCCTTCCACGACTCAACAGCAGCAAAAATACCCAACGATCTTCATGTTAAACGTGTTCCCCCTGTAGAATTTCCTTCAGTGTCTCGGGGGGGGTGATGTATTCTCAGTGTGACTTTTTTCCTCCCTCTGGACGAGGACAGAAATTTGCATTCTTCACCAGAACCTGTTTGCATACCTTTCGAAATGGGGAAGAGCCCTTTGCCGCATTCCCCGCGTGCAGGAACAGCTCCTGTCTGTCTGTCTGTCCGTCCTTCCTGGATTCTTGCCCCGTGAGAGCCAGGATTCCTTGTCTGCTCGTGCTGTGGAAATAATGAGTGGGAAATGAAGGCGTGGACGAAGAGCGCAATGAATTTGGATTGAGGGGAACGGGTGAGCGGGGATCTTGGAAGGTTCAGGTGATGCTGCTGGGGTGGCAGTGGCTGCTGCTGTGGTTTCCTTGGCACACAGCGTTCCCTCAGCCCCGCGCTGATGTGGTGCAGCACAACAGCCGTGCTATCAGCATGGAGATCACACTGAAGGCAGAGTTTCCATTGGAAAACGTGAGCTTGGAGAAATCACTCCTGGAGATAAGAATGGAAACGGGGGAGAAGAAAACAGCGATTTTTCTGCTTCTCCTGCCTGTCAAAGTTGCAAAGCTGAGGGTCAGGAGAGGCAGGCGCTGCTGAGGGCACCTGCATGGGTCGGGGCTGCAGCACCTCGATGCTGAACACGGTGCAGTTTGTGGGTTTATTTCTGGATGCGTTCCTGCCCTGCTGCTGCAGTGCTTTGTGCTCTCACAGCTCTGCAAACTGCTGCATTTCCCACCTGGGAGCTCCAACAGCATCACCATGCAGAGGTGAACCCATAGGGGAGGATGGGGGCGCAGTGCTGGGGCTGCGTGGAGGGCGGCTGCGCCTGCAGATGCATTTGTTCCTGAAATGGGTATGAAAAGCAAACGAAGTCCTGTGGCACTGCGGTGCCCGCAGCTTTCGGAGCTCCTCTGAGTTTGTTCTGATGCCTTTGAGCCGCTTCTGTGTTCTGCTTCATTGCGTGGCCCTTGAACGTCTCAGAGCTGCTGAGCAGAACCTCCGCAGCTGCAGCTCAGGCTGAGCGTGGCTGCGTCCACAGCCTGTGCTGCCGCAGGAGACCCAGGGGAGAAAATCATGTAGCAGGACTGCCGCTGTTCTGAACTTCGTCCCTTTTTTCCCCTGAGTTAATGAATTCTCGGGGCCGGGCTGATGCTGATGCTGGCTGTCAATGCGGAGCAGCAGCTCCTCCCGTTGCCGCTCCGTGAGCAGAGCAGCCCGGGGCCCGGCTGGGATTGGGCTTTTCCACCGAATCCGGGCAGAGCGGTTTGTGGGCTGCGCTGAGTCAGAAGGGAAGTCGGACGGGGCCGAAATCCTTCCTGCGAACCGCCGCTCCCGCACCGCCTCCCTCTGACTTCAGAGCTGGGAGGTCCCGCGTGGCTCCTCCGGATCCGCTCCGTCCTCAGCCACGAAAGGAGGAGGAACGGAGGCTTCCTGCGCTGTGCTGCTGGGGAGCCGTGAACCCGCCGCGTGTGTTTTGCTCTGCGGAGCAGCAGCAGAGCGTTTGGAGGCGGATGGAAGCGTGCGCGGACCAAAGCTTTCGCTCTCAGCCGGCAGCCGCGGTGCTGGGAATCATCTCTGCGCCCTGCAGGCTTTGGGGTGTCCGTGGGCGCAGCGATGCTGTGCTCTGCTAGGGACAAAAGCTGCCACCTGAAGCGCTGTCGTATGGGCTGCAGTCTCCCTGTGAGCTGGTGCTGCTGCTGGGCTGAAACCAACCTGTTTTTCAGCTCCAACAAGTGACTTTCTTTGTCATCTGTCTCAGACAAACCCACAAAGCAGCTGCCAGGCTGGGTGCAGGAGGAGGTCCGGGTGCAGGCGGGGCTGGAGCGGCACAGTGATGAGTTTGGGGAGCTCAGCACGTTGTGGATTTCCTCCTGGGAGCTCGGGAGGAATCCGGTTCTGTTCTGCTGTGCTGTAACTGGGCTGGGGCGCCATCAGGGCACTGTTTTAGGCAGTGCAGACCAGCAGCTGGACCGGAGCCGTGAATCATTGCGCTGTCAGTGCAGCGCTACGAAAGTCCAAATTACTTTGGAGATCATCCTGTTTGCCACCTCACAGCGGCATTCTCTCCTTAAACAAACGGCAAACCTGTGTGTCAGATTCCCTTTGCTCCCAGCTTTCCGTTGCACGGAGCCGATGCTGTTTCTCACGCCCAAGCATCCCGGTCTGTCAGGGGCTGCCGTTGCTTCTGGTTGGTGATTAACATCCTCCCACAGCTCTGCTCGGGAAGTGAGGCATCCTGCAGCTCAGCGCCACGGTGCTCTCCCTGCTCTGATCGGTGCTGAGCTGTTTTACAGGTCATAAAGGAAGGATGGAACTATTAGAGAGCATCCAGAAGAGGGATATGAAAATGGGAAAGGGTCTGGAGGGCAAAGAGTGTGAGGAGCAGCTGAGGTCCCTTGGTTTGTTCAGACCCCCCCATGGCAGCCCTACAGCTCTGCCATGGCACTCAGCCCCCCTGTGGCAGCCCTACAGCTCTGCCCATGGCACTCAGCCCCCCCATAGCAGCCCTCCAGCTCTGCCCATGGCACTCAGCCCCCC
>NW_024884667.1:0-37286 GCF_019232065.1 Centrocercus urophasianus
AAATACAGTGGAGGCAGGGCGATGGCAAATGTATTTCTCAGAACTCGGGGAACGCCGTGGTGCTGCTTCAGCTCGGTCGGTGGCTTTTCCCTGTAGCACAAACAGGGCGAGTATACAAGCACTGTGAAATTACATCGTATCTCGATTCGGGCGCCTGCTGCGATGCCGTTGGACAAAGGGCGCTCGGTGCTGTGAGTGCTGCGGCAGCTCGGTCACACCGTGGGCATCAGTTGGGAATTGCACACAGCCTGTTGAGCACGAGGGGCACGTGGAAATCGCCAGATGAAAGCACGTGGCTGAAATTCAGCAGGAGGAGAACTTACACGGGTAGCAGGCAACGAGGATGAGGGTAAAATCAAGATGTAAGGAATGCTTGAGTACTTTTGGAGTTCTGTACGGCAGACCCGACCGATTTCAGTTTAAAGGGGAAGGTCTGAGTCAATGAGGTGAGAATTACTGATGTCCTACCGGGCTATGATGCTGGAGACAAGAGAGGACAGGGTTACAGACACACATCTACAGGATGCTCTCCTGCTGTGTCATGAGGATCAGAGCCAATCCCATTGCTGTGTGAACTCTGCAAGGCATAGAGGTAAGGTTCCTCAGCACGGCTGGATCCACTCCTAGTCCCAGACAGTTTGTGTCTAAGGGATCCTAGATAGATAGATAGATATAACCTTAGTGAAGCTGACAGATCTCAAACCAAACTATTAGTGGCTTACCGAGGATCCGTACCAGCAAGGTGTCTTGACATCAAGGTAGAAAGGATCTCTGTGCAGGTGTGACATCAAGAGGCATCCCTGCTCAAGGCTGTAGGAATGGAATGTTGTTCCTGCATTAGATATTAAAAAGGGAGAATTGATCTGAAGAAGCAGAGCACAATGTACTTGTATTTTGTAACTTGTCCTTAGAAACAGGTAATGTGAAAAAGTAGAAATACCATATATGTTAGTAACCTACTTTAGAATTGTAGTTGCTGAATTGTGTGATTAATTCTTGCTTGCAAAACTGCAATAGCTCTTAACTGTTCCAAGTAGTGTAGGTATAGTATTATGGACTAGAAAGCATACTGTAGGGCTATATTGGATAAGAGACCCTCAGCAAAAGAAAAACAGACTCAAGAAACATCAAAGAAGCCAGGGCCTCTACACAAGGCTGGCTTGCCTTGCTCTGTGGGTAGGTTGGGATGCAACAGGCAGGAATCGAGATACTCCTCCCTATTCTCCTTTTCTCTATGCAAGGATGAGCAGAAGTCTAGAAACAAGGACTGAGTGTTGAGTGAGCAAGTGTGAGAAGTTAACTAACTAGCGATATATGCTTAGCCAGCAACAGTTGATGTTTAGCCAGTATCAATATGTTCAGTTGAGCGCTGGGAAGATTGTGAACCTGAAGTACTCAGCCAATGGGGAACCAGGGCAGAAAGAGATAAGTGTCAAGTTATAGGGCGTAAAAGATGTAACGCTGTTTTCTGCGTGCTCTCCTGCTTGCGTGAGTTAAGAGAGGACAAGGTAAGGGATAACCATTGTATAGGAATGTAAGGAGAGGACAAGGTAAGGGTTAACTACTGTATAGCAATGCAGGAAAGCAGGATGTGAGGCCAGATAAGAAAAGAACATCAGAGTGGGCTCGTGCTTGACATCTTGTAAACAATGTTGAAAAGAAACCTCAAATTAAACACACGCAGCCTTTGTAGACCCTCCCCTCCAAAATCAGCACATTTTGCACAGCCAGAGGTGCCTTCCCAGCCTTCTGTCTGTTGGCAGTTTTACTTCATCTGTTTTTTCTTCAGGTCACAGCAGAGTGAGCCTGCCTGCATCAGCAGAAGAGCTGCCTTTGTGGAGGTGCAGATGCAGCCGGCCGTTGTGGAATTCATCTTGACCACTCAGATGTTCTCTTCCATTCCAAATCCAGCCCGCTCTTTGGAGATGGAACAGGTGAGCGTCTTCCTCCATTATCTTTACCTTGATCAGACACCTTGATCAAATCCAGATCTCCACCAAGATACTTGACGTACGCTTTACTGTTGAGTAGACTTCTGGACTGATGTAAGAATATGGCAAATGTGGCTACCAGTATCTTTCTGGGAAGCCAGGGATGCTCTATGAGAACATACAGCTGAAAGTTTGGCTGCTGCTGTTAGGTCCACACACTGAAAAGCTGCACAGAGTAACTTAAATCTTTCCCCCTACTCTTTTCTTTCTAAAATCACTTTCTTCAATGCTTCTGTGTGCTTTCCCACTTGAGCTGTCTTGCAGTACAACACAATGCATGATCTGTTGATACTTACAAGCATCTTAGAAGACAAATGGCAATCAGCAGATTTAAAGAAAGCTCTTGGTATTCGTTAGCATTGATGCTGAGAAACAGAAGTCTGCTCTTAATGTGAGATATTCTGACAGCTGCTTTCCTGGTTGTTCCTTCTGCCCAGTCTCTGTAGGTTAATCAGCAGGGCTGTCCAGCTGCATGGCAAAGACTGCATGGGCCCTGCAGCTGTTGCCCAGTTCTTTGCCTGCACAGCAGAGCTGTGGCTTTAGGATGAGCCTCAGCTTAGGTGCTAAGAGTGAGGAAATAACTGCAAGGTGTTTGTGCTCAGCCCTGGAACCTACAGCTGTCCTTGAGTGACTGCTAAGACCATACGTGCACCTGGTCCAGTGGAAAGAAACAGAGCTGCACCAGGAAGAAAGTTTCCTCTGCTTGTTAGATGAGTAACTGTGAAGAGCACAAGCAATTATTATTCTAAAGGAGCGCTAAGTTTGTTCCATCTGCTTTGATACCCTGACCTTCCAATGAAATTTGCACAGTCACTGCAGTTATTGCCACCAGTGGAGTACAGATAGCTGCTTTTCCAGAATATTTGCTGCTTCCCATTTGATACAATTGTTGCTCTTCTTTGGATAACACAGTTGCTGTAAGTGCAGCTTTTGTTCCTACTGGAAGGCAGTTTTTATGTCAGCAGGATGCAGGGGTAAGCTTGGCTGAACAGGAACAGCCCACAGCAGGCTGAGCTCTGCTAGGGGAAGATGAACATGCAAAGCACCTGAGCCATGTGATGATCCAGGCTGTAGAACGGAGCATATCACATTGGCCAGTTGTTTAATGATTCAGACGTTCACATTGTCTGCTTTCCCACAAGCAGAAGGGTCAGGGGATGTCACAGAGGATCAGCTAAGCTTGGCAATACTGCTCTGGCAAGGCAGCCCCTGTGAGCACACAAAGGACAAACAGGGACAGCTCTTAGAGCAGACTCCTCGCGCTCACCTGCACTGCCCTGCACTGAGAGGCTTCAGAGATCCTGGCAGCTGGCACTGTGGGCTACTGTGGTAGAAATCTAAATGTTTGTCTGCAAAAACAAGCACAGGCTGAAAGCAGGCCGAGAGCAAGGCACAGCCAGATTCAGTTCTGTGTCCACCTGCACGCTGGGTTGCAGCTGCTGCAATTGTGTGCAGTCTTTTATCTGTTGCTAAATGCTGAGAGCAAACCCAGACCTCATAAGAAGAAAACTGTAGCTATCATGACAATATTTTGCATGCAGACGAAGCTTGATTCAAGTATGGCAGTGAAGGTTTCTGACTGACCTGTCCTCACTGTTTCGGAGTTTTTTTTGCTTGCTTAAATACAGTAAGCTGCTCTCACTTATGTCTGTCCTTTGCCATAAACATCCCTGTGACAAAATGGTTGTTTTGACATCATCCTCCAGAGGCTAGGATAACCAAGCCTTAGAAAAATATAGCACCTCCCCCAGAGCTGTGATGGCTGTGCTGCTGCTTGCTGATCCTCCTCTTATCTGTGCTTTTCCTTTACAGGATGCAGTTCTTAATTGTGGCCTGAGTCCCTGTGGGTTTCTTCTCCTCCCATAGAGCTGCTCACCCTGGAGGAGCACAGGCATGGACACGAGGCCACAGCAGCTCTCCCATTGTGTCAGACAGCAGAGACATTGGAGTGGAAGAAGGCCCCACAGCTTTACAGGGGAAATTGCACACAGTCATTGACTTTCCATCCAAAAGATGAAGAGGAGTTTCTTTTGCAGCACCTATCATAATTGTTTGGGTGTTGTTTTTTGTTTTTTTTTTTCCATTATTACTAATGCAAAACTTGCTGAAACTAAGTTACCTTAACCAGGCATGGAGTGTTGTAGCAAATTTCCACTCACTTTGGACGCTGAGGACTCAACTACCTTGCAACTGCCTGATGGGCTCAGTTTAGCCACGCAATGGCACCTGTTAGGAGCTCAGGTGTCTAAAGCCATCTGATGTCTATGCTTGCCAGAACTGCCTGCACCTGCAGACATCGGGATGTTCCAGATTCCAGGACCACGTGCCTGAAATAAATTCGGGTTCTCCTGTAATCAGAGCTGTTGGACTAACTTGGTGATGCTAGGACTGGGAAGAGGAAGGGCTGCTGCAGCCCCAGCCCCACCTGACATGGGTCTCTGTAGGGACAGGCTGCTGGCTTTGTTCCGTGCACTGCAGGGCTCTGTGACCAAAAATTACCCCCCGGAGCTGTGCTACCAGCTGTGCCCACACCTCGCTGGCATACATGGCTGAGAAGCCCCTGCACATGGCCAGCCAGGAGCTGCTGCCCTTCTGACCACCTCAGTCAATAACTGCTCTCTGCTTGGGTGCACATGCTGGAAGCTATTACTCAACAAATAAGGCAAATGTAAGAAATAAACACTAAACAGGGCGTATTGTCACAAGGTGGCCGGACAAGAGGAGTGAGAAACTGCGTAAGCACTGGGCATGTAAGTTGTGTCTGTTTCCTTGGAGGCAGAAACCTTCATGCTCTCCTAGTTCACTTGGGTGCAATTTTACTTAAGATCCTCTCAAGATCTTCTGAGCCTGTTTGAACCTTGAAGGGCATGCACAGTCCAGCCGTGAGTATTTCGTTACTGGGAGAGCTGCCACATGTCAGTGGGAAGATTACTGCTGCCCTCTGCAGCTGAGGAGAGCCCAGACCTTTAAATTTGGGCCGTGGCATTGTTGTTTTAGTAAATCATGCCCTAGTCAAGGTTTGGACGAATTTGGCATGTACAACAATCTGTGTATGCCTACCTGTTTTCCTATACTAGATTGCAAACGTTTAACAAAGCAAACCTCACTTTTGCCGGTGGTTTCCCGTCTGGTTACAAACTCACCACTTACTGCAGTAAGAACACCACATTTTGCTTCAGCGTTTGCCACAAATTCCACACCTTGCTGTCATTCCCTCCTCAGCTTCATTTTCTCCACCCTTCACTGCTATCGCATCTGTTACCAGACGCAGCGCCGCTTTTGGCACAAGCTGCTCTTCTGTTCAGTGAGGGCAGAACCCTCCTGGGTCCTGCCAGCCCCCCCCCCCAGCTCTTCCTGCGGAGATCTCTGGGTCCTCGAGCCCTTCTCTCAGCTCCTCCCTCCTCAGGCTTCCCGTGCTGGCAATGGGATACCGAGTTTCCTACATCTCTGCAGATCAAGGCTCTTCTCGCTTCCAGTCTTTTGTTTTCGTCCCCACTCGCCATTAACGCCTCGTTCGCGTTCTGGTTACCAGCGGGGGGAGGAGCAGTGCGGGGATGCGTTCTCTTGCCGGCACTGATCTGCTTTGGCTGCAGCAGATCACAGACTTGAATATTTTAACCCGCTGCTCTTCTTTAAACTTTGTGCTGATTTTTGTCTTCGTTGTTTTGTTTTTCACAGTTCCACTATTTGTACCCTCCGTTCCGCTTCCATGTACCGTTCCTAATTCCACTTCCATGCAGCGCTGATGTTTGCACTTCCATACAGCACTAACATTCACACTTCTGTGCACTGTTAACAATTCCACCTCCGTATACCATTAACCATTACATTTCCATCTGCCATTTACATTTACACTTTCATTGCCATAAGCGTTTACCAATCACAAAGACAGTGACAATGACCAGTACAGTTTATCCTCAAGACTCTTCCTCTCTCCCAAGTTATCAGTGGGAAATGAGCCTTCCCGTTCACCTGATTCTGGCAGTGGAAATCCCACCCGACGGCGGCGGCCGGGGAGCCGATGGCATTGTGGGCTGAGCAAGGACTTCATTCAAGGCTGGATTCCTACATTTATTGATGAATATGTTTAATTTTGGTGGGCTAATTCATATGCTGACCAAATATACACATTCTGGGGGTGGGGGTGGCCCACACGACTGAGGCATGTAAGTTTGCAAACCAAAGTACTAAGAAAAAAATGCATCTGATTTCCAGGTATAAAGTCTACAGACTGCACTGAATGTTCGAAAGTAGGCAACCGGTGTATTTGTATCAGATGAAAAGCAGTGGAAAAAAACCCCAAGCCCACATCATTCTGAAGATGGAACCAAGCAGTCCACTTCTGGAAATGCTACGAGATGCCTACAGAAAAAGGTCTTCTGGTTCTTATAGACAGTCTCTTCAAGGTAGGGGCTGCAAAGGCTGATGTGGATTCATGGTTTTAATTAAGCTGGTTTGAACACCAAAATATATATGCGGCAGAACTTCATAACAATAAAAAGAGAAACCCTACGCATTTTCCTGAGAACGTAAAGCTACAGGATTTTATACATCCTCTGCTCAGGGAAAAAGATTTTTGTAACGTAGGGAATGAAATGGATTGTATTCAGTTCTTGTTTCGCGGGGAGTAAACTCAGTGTGAAGGATCATCATCATCAAAAAAAACCCCACCTGTGTAAACAGACTCGTGTAAGGATGCAAATTTTGCACAGAGAGAAGCAAAAATCTGCCATGCAGCTGCTGAGAGCACATCCTCATGCCAACAATTTGAGCTGACTTAGGTAAAATCAGCTTTGACGTTCATATCCTTCACCCAGTTGCTAAAACAACATTGAGAACGTCTGTATTCAAACTCAAGGGTTTGAGGGAGGGAATGTCCAGCAGCTCAGGGTGCTGTGCCACAAAGCTCTGCCTGCTGGCTGGTGCTCTGTGGACCCTACCATGACTTCATAAGACCGGAACATCAGCAAATAATTATTAAAAATATAATTTGAGTTTTACAGTTTAACCCACACTTTTCTGCAGCTTTGAGCTCCTCTAAAGATGCACATGGTTCCCTCTACGATTTAAGGGACATGAAAAAATGACTCAGGGAGGGAAATACCTCTACATACATCTCTTGTGTAGCGAGATAGATATGCCTCCAGATTCATCTCTTGTGTAGACAGGGAGAAACACCTCTGCGCTGTGGCAAGATTGATCTGCACTGCTGGAGCGTCCTGTATGGCAAGTGTGCTTGTGTGGCAGGAGTGCAGAATGCCCCAAAGGCTGCTTGGGGCTTTGGTCACAGGGATGTGAGCAGTTCCTTAGATGTTCAACAGTTGGATGCGTTCTGTAGTGAGAAGAAATACAAAAGCCTTAGGAAAAACTCATCAGCTCAGTGTCGAGTCAGAACTGCACATCCATCTGCCTTCAGCCCCGTCCGCACTCCTCCGCATCCCACGCAGCCCTTTGTGCTCCCAGAATCTCAGACATCTCTACCCATTCCCAGTGATGCAGTGGGGACCAACCTCATCTACAGCGGATGGGCACTTGCCCAGTGATGCTGAGGGTGAGCAGGAAACTGTGAGACAGGAAACACGACAGTGGGCTTGTGCTCAAGTCCTGAGCAGTTTTAATTGCTGCAGCAGCCAGCAGCTGGGAGATTCTGCCAGGCTGCCTGGTGAAGAATGGCAGTTCAAGAATCAAGAGTAGGAGTTCAAGCAAATTTGTGTTATTGCTTACACCTGGCTTATGGCCTCCTCGACAGGCAGGGGAGCTGGTAGACAACCAGATGATGCCATGTGGCCCCTATGGGATTCTATAAAAATCAACTGGTTGGAGCAAACAGCCCTGAAGCTTTAGTTTTCATTAATATCTGTCTTTTGATTAAAACCCACGTAGCTCTTGCTAAAAAGTGAGGGCAGGAGCAGCTGATCTGTGTTGTACTGGTGATCCTCAGCAGTAGTTATTCTTCCGGAGTCAGACTGCTAGAGGAGCAGATGAGGACAGATTTTTGACCTGAGAAGATTCAGTGCTGAAACACTTTGCTGTCCAGCCTGCCTACAAAATACCTGGAGTGGCACGTGAAATAGAAAATCACTTTAAATTATGGACATGCGAAAGTATGACTTGCTTCCTTGAAGCTCAAAGAGCAATATGAAAGCATGTGGGAGAAGCTTTTTGAAAGTAATGTTATGCTTTATAAAACATCAGTTTTATAAAACACTCGTTTATCCTGCTCATCTTTAAATGCTGCCCACATTCAGCAAAATATAGTCCTTTAATCTTGGGCTGAGGAGAACTCTGATGACAACTACATAAGTGAGAGGGTTAGATTAAGTCTATAAATGCACTGGAAGAGGAGAACCATGAGGTTTTCCAAAGCATAACAGAATAAAGTTAGCAAAAGGAATATTAAGAGTTTCACAGAATATTTCCTGACAGAAAGGGCTTTAGACTGTGAGCAAGCTACTTGAATGGCATGCACACTAGGCTCGATGGGACCCACAGGTCTGTTTCTAAGGTGGAAAGGTCACAGTTAGATAACATACCTTGTTGTTTGTGCACCCTTCATTTGACAAGAAGTAGGCAGCTTGGGTCTGGCAACAGAGTTGTTTTATTTTTGTGTTTTATAAGATATTAGCTGCAATGTTCACTGATTTTGGCTTTCACACGTCCCGTGTGTTTGATAAAACATGGCCTTGTGAATCTTAAAAGCTTCGCAGAGCAATGGTAGCATCTGGGTAGATTTTCATTTTATTGGATTAATGTTAATTGGCTGCCTCATAACCAGTTTATTTATTCATTGCAAAATGCTCTAAATGCTGGCAAACGATATAATTAGACTATAAGCTATCAAGGAATCAAATAAGAAACACGTTTCTGATACTCTGCACAACATTCTGTATAATATTCTATTTGCCCCGTTTTCCTTTCAAAATGATATTGAACTTTAAATTGGGAGTTTTCCATGCTGGAATGTTCAAAACCAACAGCCAGCATTAGCAGGAATCTGCCATCAGCTCTGGCTCCTGGCTCCCATAACTGTCCTTCTCACAGAGCCATAGAATCACAGAGCAGCTTGGGCTGGAGGGGACCTTAAAGCTCACCCAGCTCCAACTCCCCGCCGTAGGCAGAGGTGCCAGCCACCAGCTCAGGCTGCCCAGGGCTCCATCCAGCCTGGCCTTTGATGCCTCCAGAGATGGGGCACCACAGCTTTTCTGGGCAGACTGTGCCAGGGCTTCACTACCCTCTGTGTAAAGAATTTCTTCCTGACACCTAACCCAGACGTCCCCTCTTTTGCTTCAGAACTGCTCAGCCTTGCTTATCTCTAGCAGACCACGTAAGAAGTCAGCCCCCCTCCTTTTTATAAGCTCCCCTCAAGGTGCTGCACTGCTACAATGGGGTTTTCCAGGGCCTTCTCCAGGCTGCACAAGCCCAGCTCCCTCTGCCCATCTTCCTAGGAGAAGAAAGGAGGGAGACAGCCACTTCCCTTGCTCTGCTGGCCACTCTCTCTGGATGCAGCCTCAGTCTCTTGTTTCTCTTCCTTCATCCTCACCACTCTGTGCACCTCTGCCTGCCCCCAGCCACATCTGGTGGGGAGGCACCTCCTGGTCAGAGTTTTGCTCCTTTCTCCTGTGAACGGCGATGCTGTGCAATCCTTCCTCCAACCAAGTGCCTTTTTACATCTGGAGAGAACAGGGTCTCAGTGATCTAATGGACCTCAGTGTTTGCACCCCAGAGCTGCAAAAGGGACAGTTTCCACCTGTTTCCACTTTGTCTTTTATTTAAGCAGTTCTGTTGACTGCTGCTGGTCAGTTTGCACACTGGTCATACGGATCTTCTCACAGTGGTGAAATATTTATGTCACGTGTTCTGTTGTAACTCCTCAGTTTCTTCTCTTTGAGCTTGCAATCTTCACATTTTCAATGGTTTGGTTGGTTGGTGCCTCATAGAGCAGAAGTGCTGGGATTAAAAAGTACATATATAAAGTTCTTCTCCATCTTGCACTTTCTGTATCTCAATTATGTATTCACAAAGTGAGTATGAAATATTTAACTGTCCAAGTCTATCTTGTTAGAAGCCTTTAAGAATGCAGCTTCTTTCAAATGTCCTTTAACGTAACTCATGGTTAGGAATTAAACATGTAATTAAAAAAATAAAGTACAAATTGTTTCACATTTTCTAAAGAAAACATTTGACCTTGAGTCATTTCCCCTAAAGATGCTGAAGGTTTTTCCAGTCGGAAGTGAGGAGCAGATTGCAGGTAAGCTGCCATGGGTTAAAAAGCTCCACATGTCATCTCGGCCCCAGGTTGGTCTTTTTTCCCTTGATGAGAACAGCCCTATTAAGCTGGACATAGTGATCCATGACTCTTAGACAAAGCTGGTAGCTGGGGCCTCTTACTGGAATTTCGTGCCTCTGTTTGTGTAATTTCCTGAGCATTCTCACTGCTAAGTGGGATGCCTGATCTTGTTTTGTTGACTGCACCAGGCTACATGAGGCAAGGCTTGCAAGGCAAGTTCCTCCTCAGGGCTGAGCACAGCTCGTGTTCTGGGGACATCACCACGCGTTCCATCACCTGGTGTGTGCAAAGAGCACCAGAAGCAGCACATCAAAGACAAGACGCCTCTGACGTACCTAAAAAAGCCATTTAAAGTGCCAACATTGTAGCTCTCAGAACAGCTAGGGCCAAAGATGAGGGTGGGAGCTGGGCACAGCCCCTCCTCCCAGTGCTGTGGCTGCTCACAGCCCCTCTCAGCCCTGCAGACCATCTGGGTGCAGGGCTGGAGTTGTGGCTGGGCAGCACTTTGAGCAGGCGATCAGCTGCAGCTCTGCAGCGTGCACTGCTGACACACTGTGCTCTGCAGTTGTGTGTTTTCAGCTTACGGCTGGAGCAGAATGCAAAATTAAGAGATGAAACAAATCCCACTTGAAAACCTTTGAGAAGGAACTCAGTCAGTTCTCCTGTTACGGCTCTACAGACTTTTAAGTGACAAAGTGATGTTTTTCATTTTTCCTTTTTTTTCCCTCTTTCTTCTGGCTCAGAGGAAGAGGAAAGTCTTGTTATGGTGGGTGAGCATTTTATATATTTATTGGATTTCTTACATTCTTACATTTCTCTGCTCAGGCCCCCCACCCCTGAGGAGGGAAAACTCCAGCACGTGAAATTGGCCTCATGTCATGTAAATGCAGCTCCTACAGATCGACAAAGAGCCTCCTCAAAGGATAAAGAAATTACAGTTTGTAATTCATTGCCTCTTCATTTGTGTAAAGTGATGCCTGTGTCTCTGATGTTTTTCAGGAGAAATATACTTTGTAGGATATCAGCTACTAAACACATCCACTGTAATTCTGTCCTTCCCAGTGTTTTCTCCATAGATCCCTTTGTTATTTCCTCTGGGTCCCTCTTATTGATCCTTTTTGGCAGCACTTTATCTCAAGTATTTTAAGGTCTGCTTATCCATATATTGGTCACAACAGCAGCTGCCTGAATTTTCCTTATTCCCCCTATCCCCCCTACTCCCCCCATATGCTGCATGCCCCCATACCCCCCCACTCTTATGCCCCCCCACCCCCCCATATCTCCCCTACCCCCCCGCCCCCCCCATTCCCCTCCGTTCCCCCCCATGCCCCCCTTTCCCTCTCAATCCCCCTCATACCGTTTAAATCCCCCCAATCCCTCCTCCCCCTTATTTCCCTCCATAACCATCCAATCCCCCCCTATCCCCCACACCCCCCCATTTCACCATATTCCCTCCCATGCCCCCCACCCCCCTTAAATCCCCCTTTCTCCACCCACCCCCCTACACCCTCCATTCCCCTCTTACCCCTCCATTCCCCCCATTCCCTCCATCACTCTGCATTCCCATCTGCCCCAAATGTTCCATATGGAATTTGAATGGAAAAGTATGAGCATCAGTATGACACTTCCATAGTGGTAATTATTGAACCTTAGCATTCATTATCAGTGGTTGTGAAAACAAGGAAGTAACATTCATCAAAGGCTGGATCCAAATCAGTTTCTTAAGACAGTACAGTGCAGGAAAGAGAAGACGACTCAGCCTTGTGAATAGAGATCATAAACAGAGAGAGATCTGGAGAAGATTGGGCTGTGCTTACAGAGGAACGGGAAGGAAAATGAAGTTCAGAGTCAGTGCAAATCCTGCTATGCTCTCATCATGCAAGCACAAATGTCAAGGCAGAATGCAGGACTATTAAAGCTTCTCACTAAACAGGAATTTTCTTGTCTATATTTATTGGAAAGAGCCTGAGATGGTGAGAAAATCTAAAGCAAATGACTAAAGAAGGATGCAGATATTAAATTCCATCAAGTGCTGACCCATGAAAGACGTAACGATAAAAAGAGGTGGAAAGAAATTGCTCATATTCATTGCTGTGCGATCAGAAAGCTTCAATCCTAACGTGAGAAATGTGCAGGTGTGCAGCTCAGAAACACGTGGAATCATAAAACATGTAGGCATCTTCCTTCCATTGGTCAGAGAACTGTGCAGCACAGCTGCAGCTTCTCCCAAGTCTTTGCTGCAGGAAGGATTCCGAAAAGACATCAAGAAAAAAAAGAAAGAAAGAAAAAAAAAAGCCTCTCCCTTTTCTTCAGGCTTTTTTTTCTTTTCTTTTCTTTTTTTTTTTTTTCCTAAAAACAAAAAGCAAACAAAAGGTACAAAGAAGAGATTTCTGGGGATGGCTGGAATAAACTCCACTCAAGCTCAGCATTCTACACACTGCTTCTGTGTCTTAGGAGTAAATCAGTGGCAAGTTCCAGGCAAGCCCCAGCTGGCCAAGTGCAAGTGCTGGCGACTGACTGAATGAGAAGCTAATTGACTCTCTGCAATTAACTTCCAGTGCTCATTATCACTGTGATATTTAAGGTACTTGTAAAACTGATGAATCTGTGCTTGTGATTTCTTTTAAGTGAGAAAATAAAACAAGTTCCAGATGAGTAGCTGGGTGATAATTATCTGTTAATATTGTTCTACATGTTAATTTTGGTAATGGCTGTATTTTATTAAGGACTAACGAGTCATCTTCAGTGCTTCCAGTCCAGGAGACGAGGAAAAACCCAGCAAAGGACAGTTACAACCCACGGCAGCAGCAGCACAGTGCTTTGGTGCAGTTCTGTTACCCAAAGCCTCCTGAGGAGATGACATTTGGAGATCAGCTGAGTGATGTTTGTGGAGCAAGCTCCTCTCGGGAAAATTAAGGAAGCAGAAATGCAAATGCCCAGCACTCGGCTCCTGCAGGCATTTGGAACGCAGTCGGCTTTGCCATTCCTTTACATTTTCATTTTTTCAGGAAAATGGTCGCATCGGTTCCTTACGCCGCTTCTCCGTGTCTCCTCCACGCTCACAAAGGCGGGTCCGCACGACCGCGCTCAGCGCGGCTTCCATCGGCGACGTCACGGAGGGGGGGTGACGATCGCGGCGGTTATCGGCTGTCGGTTGGCGCCATCAGGCGACAGCAGTCGGTCGGCGCGCAGCCATGCCTGCTTTCCAGCCCGTCCTGCGGCGTCGCTGCCACTTCGCCGACCAGTGCCGGAGCGTGCGGCTCAGCGGCAGCTGGGGGCGCCCCTACCCAGGTAATGAATGGGCGGCGGAGAGCCGGGGGAGGAGCTGCCGCGCGGAGCCGCGCCGCGCCGGCGCTCGTCCCCGAAACGCCGCGTCTGCTACCGCACGTCGGGCAGCCGCCGTCGGGAAGCTGCACGGGGCTCCTCTGCCGGGCGGCACGGCCGCTGATAGCCTGCGCCGTCCGCCCGGACCGGAGCCCCGCGTGCGCGACCGTTCCCGCCGCTGCCGCTCCGGGCGCGGGGCCGGGCTGCGCGGAGCGGCTCCCATCGCGCGGGACGACCGGCGAGCCGCTGCGGGCACTGGGATGCCGCGGCGGGGGGCTGTGGTTCGCCCGTGCCCGGGTTGACTCGCCGGGAGCGCGTTTTCACAGAATCACAGAATCACCTCTGAAGAATCCTCTTCGGAGGGACCTCGAGAAGCTGGAAAGGTGGGCAGGGTGAACCTGATGAAGTTCAACACGGCGAAGTGCAAAGTTTTGCACTTGGGCCGGAGGAATCCCAGGCTGGAAGGAGCGGTCCTTGAAAGCAGCCCTGTGGAGAAGGACCTGGGGGTCCTGATGGATGAAAAACTTAATAAGAGCCAAGAGTGTGCTCTTGCGGCTTGGAAGGCAAATGGGATCCTGGGGTCCATCAGCAGAGGGGTGGTCAGCAGGGAGAGGGAGGTGATCGTCCCCTCTACTCTGCTCTTGTTAGACCCCATCTGCAGCACTGCGTCCAGGTCTGGAGCCCTCAGTACAAAAAAGACAGGGAGCTGTTGGAGTGGGTCCAGAGGAGGGCCACTAGGATGGTCAGGGGACTGGAGCACCTCCCCTATGAGGACAGGCTGAGGGAGTTGGGCTTGTTCAGCCTGGAGAAAAGGAGGCTGCGAGGTGACCTCATTGCAGCCTTTCAGTACCTAGAGGGAGCCTACAGAGGGGAGGGGAATCAACTCTTTGGAAGGGCTGATATGTGTAGGACAAGGGGAAATGGTTTTAAGTTGAGGGAGGGGAGATTTAGGTTGGACATCAGGGCGAAATTCTTTACACAGAGAGTGGTGAGGTACTGGAACAGGCTGCCCAGAGAGGTTGTGGATGCCCCGTCCTTGGAGGTGTTCAAGGCCAGGTTGGATGGGGCCCTGGGCAGCCTGGTTTAGCATTAAACGTGGAGATTGGTGGCCCTGCATGTGGCAGGGGGGTTGGAGATTCATGATCCTTGAGGTCCCTTCCAACCCTGGCCATTCTGTGATTCTGTGATTCTGTGATTCTGTGATCACAGAATTGTAGGGGTTGGAAGGGACCTCCAGAGCTCATCGAGTCCAACCCCCTGCCAAAGCAGGTTCCCTACAGCAGGTCGCACAGGTCGGCATCCAGGCAGGTCTTGAACATCTCCAGAGCAGGAGACTCCCCCCCCTCCCTGCAGCCTGTTCCAGTGCTCCTCACCTCACTGTGCAGAAGTTCCTTCGCACATTGGTGCACAACTTCCTGTGCTGCAGTTTCCAGCCGTTTCCCCTTGTCCTGTCTCCACTCACCACTGAAAACAGTCTGGCCTCGCCATTCTGCCCCCCACACCTCAGATACTGATAGACCTGGATCAGGGCCCCTCTCAGCCTTCTTTACTCAGGGCTGAACAGACCCAGTTCACTCAGCCTTTCCTCATAGCAGAGATGCTCCAGGCCCCTCACCATCTTAGTGGCCCTCCGCTGGACTCTTTCCAAGAGATCCCTGTCTGTTTTGTACTGGGGAGCCCAGAACTGGACGCAGTGCTCCAGATGAGGCCTCACCAGGGCAGAGCAGAGGGGCAGGATCACCTCCCTCCACCTGCTGGCCACGCTCTTTTAATGCACCCCAGGATGCCATTGGCCCTCTTGGCCACAAGGGCACAATGCTGGCTCATGGCCGACCTGTCGTCCACCAGGACACGCAGGTTTTGCTTCTGACTTCTTGCTGGCTTGGTCGGCGTTGTGCGAATGGCTTTGCATCCTTCCTTCTTCGTTATCAGGTCCCGTTGGAGGAGCCAGAGGAGGATGGCGTGCCGCTTCCCAGAGACGCAGAAATGCTGTCCAGGCATCCGTGCTCCAGCGCTTGAGAAGACGTGGAGGACGATGGCGTACCATAAACCAGATAAGCACAGTCCTCATCCAGCCCACAATAATCCAGCATGTGGGAGGGGCTGTAGGAGCATGGGGTACCGGTGCCCAGACTGCCATGCTCGTTAGCCAGCCCTCCATGATGCAGCATATGGGAGGAGCTGGAGGAGGATGGGGTGCTGCTACCCTGAGAAACAGGTACATTATGCGGGCAGCCGTGTTCAAATACAGGAGAGGAGCCGTGTTCGAGTACAGAAGACAAGCTGTGTCCAAGTACAAGAGATCAGCTGGAGGAGGATGGGGAGACAATACTCACACAAATACACATCTTAGCCAGCCCTCCATGATCCAAAACAAGGGAGGAGCTATGAGAGGATCAGGAGACATTGATCAGATAACCAGCATGCTCAGCCAGCTATCCATAATGCAGCACACAGGAGGAGCATTAGGAGGATCGGGAGACACTAGCCAGATATCCACACTCGTTAGCCAGTTCTCCATGATGCAGCTCACAGAAGGAGCTGTAGGAGGATCAGGAGACACTACACAAAGAAATATAGAGCATGGCCAGGCACCCATGATGCAGCACATGGAAGGAGCTGTAGGAGGTTGGGGTGCTGCTACCCCGAGAAACACACACATTATGCGGCCAGCCATGTTAAAGTACAAGAGAGGAGCCGTGTTCGAGAACAAGAGAAGAGCTGTAGGAGGATGGGGAGATGCTACTCCATCAAATACAAATCCTAGCCAGCTGCCTGTGCTCCAGCACATGGGAGGAGCTGTAGGAGGATTGGGAGATGCTACACCAACAAATACAAAGCTTAGCCAGCCACCCGTGATGCTGCACATGGGAAGAGCTGTAGAAGAATGTGGTGCTGGCACCCCAAGGAAGAGAAATCCTATCCGCCCGGCTGTGTCCCTGTATAAGGAAGGGGCTGTAGGGGGATCTAATGCTGCTAACCAGACAGACACAAACTTTAGCCAGCCACCCATGGTTCTGCACAAGGGTGGAGCAGTAGGAGGATCGGGAGATTCTACTCAGACAAACCTTAGCCAGCCATCTGTGCTCCATAACACAAAAGGAACTGGAGCTGGATGGGGGGGCACTACTCCGACAAATACAGACCTTAGCCAGCCACCTGTGCTCCAGCACACGGAAAGAGCTATAAAAGGATTGGGTGATGCTACCCAGATAGACACAAATCCTAGTCAGCCACCCGTGATCCAGCACACAGGAGGCGATGGAGGACGTGTTGTTCATGCCCGGAGAAACACAAACCTTTTCCAACCAGCCGTGCTGCAGTGCAAAGGAGGATCTACAGGAGGACGGGGCACTCCCGCAGCCGTTGTGCAGCCTCCTGCGCTCCCAAAGAGCTCCTCGGGTGGCAGCCGCGATGGAGCAGGACTCTCTGGTGCCTCCGGTGTTGGAGCAGCAGGCAAGAAAGGCGCGGTGTCCTCGCAGAAAGCGAGCTCTGCATTAAGCGGTGCAAACCCGGCTGGTGACTACAGAGATGAACGGCAGAGACTTGTGTAAGTGATGGCCCTGTCCCCTGGGAAGCGCTCGCAACAAGCTGCTTAAGTGCTTACTGGCTTCCTCTGGATAATGGAGAGGATGCGTTCCGGGGGATGGAAGGTGGGACGTGGGGAGGGGACCATAGGAAGCACGGGGGTTTTGTTTCTCTTCCAGACCTGATGTGATTTACTCGCGATGAAACGCTTTGTCGGACATCTGTGTGTCCAGCAGAGCGACTGCTGTGTCTTTCAAGATAGCTGTAGCATTCCTCAGCTGTTCCCTCTGGCAGCGTCCTATGGAATTCATTGGCGCGGCTTTGGCTATTTGAGTTTGACTTTGTTTTTTGCCCTGTGGCTTCTGACTGTGTAATTTCTTCCTTTGCTGTCATGTTGTGTTTTCTAGGGACTGGGTAGCAGAAGACATGGCGACCTGGGAATCTTCTGGACAGTGGATGTTTTCGTGTTACTCTCCTGAGAAGGGCAAGCCTAATGTTTCAGGTCAGTCCCATTTTTAGCCTTGCTGCGTGCTGCATGCTGCTACTGTTCAGGCTGCATTTCTATACTTGTCCACACTGCTGTGCCTCAATGAAAGCACTGCAAGGTGAGGACATGCCTTGCGATGCAACAGGTAGGGGCACTGGGTTACGGTATTTCCTTGGTGTGTTTGCACCCCTGAAGTTGCACCAGGAGTCCTTTCTGTGTCTCCAAGTAGAACTGGCTGGTCCCAGGCGGTGCAGCAAGGGCAGTTTCTTGTGTAACTCTAGAGGGCAATTTTGTGTTTGTGTTGCATTCCCTTTGGAGCATGCTGATTGTTTGCCTCCCTGCAGACTTTCCAGAGATCTCCCCTGAGGAGCTGCGCCTGAGGTATTATACCTGCAGTGCCAAGGAGGGCACAGGATTCTACGTAAGTATTTGGAACAACTGAGCTTTCTGTGACGCGTTCAGGGTAGCAGTGGTTCCTGTTCTTCAGGTGGCCGCTCTTGACTCAGTGAATACCAAAGTCAAAGGGAACGTAAGAACGCCCTCATACCTTCACTGTTCTGTGCAGCGAGTAGGAAACAGCAGGAGCTGCTGGCCTGAAGGCTTTGCCATCACTGAGCAACCTGATGTGGCCATAGGTGTCCCTGTTCACTGCAGGGGAGTTGGGTCAGATGGCTTTAAAGGTCCCTTCTGACTCAAACAGGTCTATGATTCTCCCTGCCTCTTCCTGATAACTGAGGCACAGGCCTCACCAGTGATGCAGGTACAAAACGTGTTATCCAAAGCAGGAGTTTCTGCTCGTAAAGTGGGGCAAGACCTGAATTGTCCAGTCTGAAATTTCCTTGCAGTAGCTCAGATCACTCTTGTTCCCCCTTTTAAAGAAAGGGGAAATAGGAAGGGGGAAAGGGGAAAAAGACCCAAATAAAAACAAACCAAAAGCCATGCTTAAGAAAAGCATGTTTGTGTTTTCCCACATTTAGATAAACGCTGTCCATCAGTATGTGCAACAATGGAGAAACAGGCTGCAGGAGCTGAAGGCTTTAAATGCCTGGAGAACAGCATCTATGGTAAGTGTTAAGGAAAGATAAAGTACTTCTGTTCCTGATATTGCTTTTCTCTTAAATATCGAGTGAAGGTTTTTCTTAGGATTCCCATTTAGGCAGAGCTCAGGGTTCAGACTTCAGCACAGATGATTGTTCTGCGCTCAGAGAGCAGACTGAGCCAAAGCAGCGACACAGACAGAGTCATGAAGCAAACTAGAACAAGGGAGAGGAGAATGAGAGCTCCAGAGGTTTTGGTGATGGCAATTACTTTGTGCCCGTCAGTCAACAGATTCCTGCTTCTAGGGTGTTTGCAGACAGTAGCCTGAGAGCGTTTTGTTTAAAGTAGCCGGCCAGCGTTTGGTTCAGTTTCTCAGTTACATTCAGTTGGTCGGCACACGTGGGTTTTTGCTTTAAGCGTGGATTGAAAGATGCCTGCCTGTGCTGGAATGTAGTTTTCATGTATGTATTTGGAACTTTTTCAGCTACTTTGGAGAGAGAAAGCGGTCACTCCACCATCACCTTCTCTTGGACTGGGAGGACAGTAAGCCCCAAGCACTGGGTTCCCAAGTAAGTTTCTGCATAAGGAACCAGTGATTAAACAGGCGTTGATAAGCGTTCTTCTGCAGCACTGAAACGCAGCAGTGTTTCTGTATGGCAGGTGCACCCATACCGAATAATGTAATTATTCCTTCCTATCCATTTCCTCACTGCAGGCTCTCCAGCCAACAGCAGCAGCGGTGCTGCCCGCTTGTCCTTGCAAATCCCAGCATCTCATCTGGAAGCGCTCCAGCTGTGGGGAGCTCTGCTGCTGCCTCCAGTCCTCCTGCCCTCGGAGTGACATCCTCCCACAGCCGTCCCCATCCCGTTGGGACTGGGGATTCTTCGGCTCCATCTGCAGCCTCACTTAATGCTCCTGGAACGGCCGCTGGCTGTGGACTTCTGGGCTTCCGGGCCCTGCGAGCCCTGCTGCAGCAAATCCTTCCAGCACCGCTCCGCTTGCTGTCGCTGCTCCCAAGGCAGCTACAGAACCTTCTCACGCGGGTGCAAGCAGTGCTTCGGCCGCACCGACTGCCGGTGCCTCTGCACACAGCGCTGCGCCCGCGCCTCTGCATCCACACGGCATCAGAGCAGGGCAGTCACACACACCAAGGAGGGAACTAACGGCCGGAGAGCTGGAGCAGTTCAGAGCCAACAAGCTCACGCTAGGAAAGGTCCCTGAGACCACCACCAGCAGATCTTTTATATGATAAGGATTTAAGTTAATTCTGAAGTTGTATGCCTTAATTCCATAGGATTTAAGTTAATTCTGAAGTTATATGCCTTAATTAAATAGAAATAAATATATTATATTGTTTACATATGCCTTAATTAAATAGAAATAAATATTTATTTACACATGTCTTAATTAAATATAAATAAATATATTATATTATATTATTTACATAATACATAAATAAAAGTTGTTATGTGACTCTTCCAATAAACAATGTTGTGATGGAGCAGTGAGTTGGAATTCACTTCACTTAAGTTTTCTATGACTTAAGTTCTCATTTAATCTCTTCAGTCTTCTGTATAATCAATGATGATCCAGGTGCTATAATTAAGAAACATACAAGAGAGTTTGGCTATGCAGGTTATGACACCACAAAGAAGAGATGAAGGGCTTACCCTTATCCTGGGCTCACTGGAAAGCTCCAAAGGAGGGATCTCCAGCAGAGACCCTTCCCCGCTGGCAGTCAGATCTCAAATGGGGTCCAGGAGAGGCGCAGCCAGGCTCCGTCCCTCCCAGCACACAGCGCATTGCCTTCACTTGTGCTCCCAGGGCTGATCAGCGCTCGCCTCAGGTGATCGACCAGAGGTTCAGGCTGTGATTCAGCAGCTCCCATACAGCCTTCACAGTAAGATACCTCGTGGTATCAGCATTTCCACTGCACCGGTTTAGGCTCACAGATCCTTGAGCACTGGCCAAGCAGGTGGCTTCTGCCAAATGCTTCTCCCACTGCTTTCGTGTTCCTCCCCCCATTGCCTTCAACATCGTTTTCAACAACCCACTGTACTGTTGGATTTTACCAGCAGCTGGTGCATGCAAGGGAAAATGAGATCAGTCCACTCGGTGCCAAGACCTTTGGCCAAAGTATTTGCAAGGGAACTTTCAAAATGTGTCTCCCCATCTGACTCAATTCTTTCACTGTAGAGAAAACCTAAAATATTCAATCCAGCAACTGTTTTATGTGCACCTATCTATCTATCTATCTATCTATCTGCTCCATTCCATTTCACCTTACCCATAAATCTTGTTAAGCACACACGTAGAAAGCAGGGTTGTTCAGCTGTGCCCTTCCCCAGGTCACTCTGATCTCCTCAGACCCCCAGCTCTGTCCCAGAAGCATCTTTCATCAGCCCTTCCTAGAAAGAGCTGCCTGCTTTTGCAGCACAAATGGACTAGTTCATGGTGAACTCCTGACTTCCTCATGCCTGGAACAACTCCATGGGCCTGCTCAGCCATCTGCACCAACCCTGATGTTGTTTGTCTCCACAAACAGCACCCCTACCACCGCATCTTCTTTCCAGAGTTATGTTTCCCCATCTCTGACTAAGGGAGTGAATCTGCTCTGGATCTTCTCCTTATACACAGCAAACTGAATGCCAGAGCAGCACCAGAAGGGAGAGTCCAGTTTGTTTTCTGCTCCAAAGCCATGCTCGGGATACAGCTGGGACTTCTGTGCTTGTTAGCTACAGAGAGGCAGTGCTTTGTTCCAGAAGAGCCACCCAGCTCCACGTTGGGCCCACTTGTCTGACATGAGAACCTGTGACCACCGAGGGTCTGCAGCCCCCCACCGAGGGAGTCCTTTCAAAGGGGTAAGTGGAAAACAGAAAGGCTTCACCTTGTATGTGCCTAAATAGTCAGTTCCACAGCCCTTGAGGCAAGTATTTTAATTTGCTTTCTCTGCCCCACTCTGTAAAATACAAAAATTTTAGAAAAAGCATAGGGAACGTAAATGGATATATGCATGAAAAATTGTCCACACGATGCAAAACAGTGTTAAGTGAGTTAAACCAGCTCCCGTAGAGCTCTGTGACGAATATGAAGCAGTAATGATGATGTCGCACTTAGAGGCCGATGTGAGTGTTGTCTGCCCCTGTAAAACTGTAATACAAAAGGTGAGCTGTACAACTGGGAGAGAGACTGTGTGTAACTGTAATGCCCATTCTTGTAGTTAAAACACACAAATATTTGGCCAAGAGATCACAGAATTATAGACTCCTCAGAGTTGGAAGGGACCTCTGAAGGTGCCACTGTTGGATTTGGGTGTCACAGCTGTCAGCTGACTTCATCCTGGGCTGTTTTCTCAGTAATATGAATGCCAGTGGAGTACTTCAATGAAGTGCTTTTATTCATTTGAAATTGCCCAATGCTAGCTTTGAAACATGATTAAATGATTATTCTGCTTCTCCGTTGTTTTGTACAGCTACACCCTGAAATGCCAAACAAAGCCAGATTTTGGCAAAGAATCCATGAAGTTTGAGCTAGTAGCGTGTCGGCTCAGTAAGAACAAAGCAGTTGGTATCAGAAGACAGAGGCTCAGAGGGGATGCGTGGGTCTACGAGAGATTGGTGGAAGACGTTTTATCCAGCTGCCAAGTGTGACTGCTGCTCAGAAAGCCACAATGTTGTACTGAGACTTTAATCATCATTTTAGAAAAATCAGTTTGGAAATGTAATTTGTGATCTCCTTCACAGCTGTGTTTGAGAAATCTTGTCAGCTCTTACAGTTTTAACCACCCCCTTTGTGTACATGCCCACTGCATGTTTCCTTTTCTTACAAAAACTCAACTTGTGCTACATGTTCCACAGATGTAACTCAACTGAAATAAAATTCCTTAAACTACCCCCTAGCTCCACTGCCCCATTTTTCATATCTGCTATAAAAAGAAAGTTATTGGTGTTGATATGCTGAGGCTCATTTGTGATACGATTCCAGTTATCAAGTAGATGTGGTACAGAAATGCATTTGCATAATTCTCTTCTTGTCTCTGTGTAAGTAGGATTTATTGAGATCATTAACTAAGTCACAGCTGTGGATCACAGAGTTGAAATATGTGCTCAGTGCCATACCAAATAGAGCCATCTTCAATAAATAGGAAGTTGAGAGGGCCAGGACTTAAACTATGATCCTATGTAAAACACTGCTACAGCTCATTACTAAGCCTCTGTGATGCTTAAAAAGTAAGTGTTCTTTCTGATGCTCCCCTGTTCCCTGGTTGTCATGCTAAGATAATTCAGCACCTTTAAGTTGTGGTGAATGAAGGAAGCATTTCTGTTAGGTTTTACAAGCAGCTGAGAAGGGATGGTGTGACAGTGCACAGAGAGCAGAGCGTGGCGGCCTCCTGCAGCTGCTCCTGCCCCACAGCCCTCCTGCCAGGCTGACTAAGGTCTCTGCCCTAGATGGGGACACAGCCCCCACTTCCCCCTTTGCAACAAAGCTGAGCACATAACCCAGAGAAGCGCAGACCCCTTAGGAGTCCTTGGCCAGATCACCCTGTCTATGCTGTCAGATGGTTTCCATCGCTTACTCACTAACTTATTGCCCTTAAGGGCCAGGTACACCTAGAGAGGACTCTCCCACAGCTCTTCAAAAGCTATTAGCTTTGCTGAGTGTAAGAGGCAAGCACTGACCCTGGTTAATACAAGTAACTTCTGAGATCTAGGAAGGAAACATCGGAGTTGGTAGAGGTGTTAGGATATCCCTCACAAAACAGTACGTCTCCAAACTTGACTTTTTCTGTTATGCAATTATACCTTTAGCCTGCGTCAGGAATGTGTGATGAGAATGTGAGCACCACCAACCACACTGATATCCAACTAAGCATCAATGTCAGAGGGCAGTTCTGTTGGAGCTTTTCTGCACACAAATGCCCACCTACACCTAGATAGGGGCTATGGCTCACAGCACTGTGCTGCAGGCTTTCCTTCATGAAAGGAACTGTGAGTCTGTTCTGATGTGAGCCACATTATTGGCTCTTTCCTGGATGACACTTTCTCATCCGGAAGCTACTTACAGGGGCTACAACGATCCACAGCCCTTAATGCATGAACCAGAAGGATATATTCATCAGAATGGCTGACTAAGGTAGAAGTCTCCATCACTTCTTTCTAATTTTAAGTTACCACTTTGCTGCTCTTCAGGCAGGGGAAGAATTGGGAATGTTTTCAATGAATTTCAAGGGTTAAAAATGTTACTAAATTTTTTCTGTTTCTGGTCCAGAACTCTTCAGATGCAAAAAGACATAAATGAGGAACACTTCGCAGGACACAAACCTGACCAACAAGGGCAAGGAAAGTGTGAGCCCAGCCTGGTCAATGGCTTTAATTGACAGGTGTGCATAGAATGTGTGCCCATGGTCCAGGCCTGATTCCACCTGGTTCCGTGACTGATGGGGTGGGGGCTCACAGACCCATGCCTTGAGATGGGCCTAAAAAAACACAGCAGCAATGAGGTTTAAGTCCCTTAAACTTTAATGCAAACAGTGATTGCCACAGAGTGAGATTTTACAGATGGTATGACCAGCACAAGGGTTGAGCTTGATAATAACTGATTAGATTTTAAAAAAGGATAATAAATTGAGTTTGATAATTGTTGACAAAGTGTACATAACATACAGTTCCAAAAAAGTAAAGTTTCGTATCAGTGCTTAAACAACTTCTGTGCACGACCCCTCCGGCTGCAATATTAGGCCTCTGTCTGGCTTTCAGATGTTGAAATTTAAGCCTCCTAAATATCAGAAATCAGCTAACGATGCCAGCACTGCAGCTGAGGGCTGTAACTGGCCCATAGCTGGGCTGCTGTGCAAGCTCTGATTTCTGCTTGCTTGCTCTGCTTTCTGGCATGAACACAAACCTCTCCCAAGAGTTCAGATTCTCCCTGAGACTTGATCCGAGTTGCTCTATGCCTAGAAAATGGGAGAGCTGGCTGCATGTGGCATATTGAAAACAGCCTCGTTAATGTCTAGCAGAGCAATGCCACGTGTATCTTAGAGCACTAATCCCAAGTGGTTGAATAATTGAAATTTTTGCTTGTTTCGACATTCCCTGAGTTTTAATTTAAGAATTTAATACAAAAATAACCTTACATTTTTAGTGTATTTTGTTTTTTGGCTAATGTTTCTTGCTGTGAATGAATGACCACTGGTGGTAGGAACCAGCAGAATGGGTGACAAGCAAGATTCACTTGCGGGTTGTTTTGAAGCTCAACTACACCCATGGTGATAGATTATCTTGTTGTTTCTATACTGAGAATTCTGGAATTCTATTGTGTCAGCTTATCACAGGTAGAACTGGGAGGGAGAAGAAACTGTGGGGATTAAGACTTGTGTGTGTGCCAAGCTTATGGAAGTACCCACACACAGGGTCAGAATGTGTGTTCGGCTTCACTGAGTTCTAATCACTCGTTTTGCAGGCAGACAGGTTGCACACAGTCATACATGTGAGTAAGACTAAATGGGTTGCTATGCTGTGCCTAGGAGGCTGTTCTTACTCCTTTTCCTTCATTAGGATCCTCTGTTACACACCAAGTTTAATTTATGGTCATTGTACAGCATTGTGTTCTGGGTACTGCTGCTTGGCTGGAATCTTAGCTCTCTACGTTACCATTTCTCTGAGCATATAACTACACTTGGCTTATATTTTTTCCATTCAAATCTCCACGTAAAGACATTTCTTAAATGCCCTGCTTAAAAATTCTAACATATAAAATATTATTTTTCATAGAGAATGTGGTTCTGTTTTTCTTCTCTCCGCCTCTTTCTTCATAACTTGTTTTGTTAGATGGTTTTGCAGAACAGGCAGGAGAATAGTAAGGAGTCCTAAGTGCAAAAGAAACTGACAAAGAGAAACTGTGAATAGCCTCTGCTAGGACCGGGACAGATATGCTTAACTGGGGCTGACAGAAAGAATTAAATTTTGAGGAGAAAGGAGAATGAAAAGATGTTACCATATTGAAGCTAAACTAGTGCTTGGGTCCACAGAGTGAGAGCTGGTAAAAGCACAACTGAAAAAAAAGCACCACAGACCTGTTTATCATGCTTGTTTAGGGCTGAGGCTATTAGAACAATTTGTTTCGACTTTGTTTTATGTAAATAATGTTTTAACTAAGAAAATTAGTATTCTGACATGTATAATTTATGAAAGTACTGAAGAGTTGGAATTATAAATAGGAATGCCATATAGAAAGCTTCTCAAATATCTAAATCCACTGAGTTTTCTTGAGAGGGTGCAGCTCATTTGCCAGTAATAACCAGTTCCTAAAGATTTAGCCTCGGGGTAAAACTCTCTGCTTGAGAGCTTTAGTAATACACTGGCTTCAAAGAAGCTTTGCTTGCTACTTTCTTGTCCCCAGTGCCCATTTAATGCTTGGGAAATATTTTCTGTTACCTCAGAATACACTGCATACATTAATGGATTCATTTTGTCACCAGTGCCTTTGTCCAGTTGTGATTACGTGAGACTGCACAGTGCTCATCCACAGCCCACACTGAGCTCTTAACACTTAGTCCTGATATTTCAAGAAAAGGTCCCTCACTGCTCAGTCTCCTACAGATTTCATGATTTTGTGGATTCTCCTTGCTCTGAGCACAGGATCAGGAGGAAGATCCTTCTCTTTTGGAACTGTTTTGCCCCACGTTCTTCAGGTTTCTCATTCAGTTTCTTCTGGGTTTTCCCACTATTTGCAGTGTTGGTGCCAGATCACACACCTGCAGCTTTGGCACTACTGCATTTTCATCCAGAGAGTGTGTTCCTTAGTGTTCTGTGAAAGCCAAGAGCACTTTAAAATATCTTTAACAGAGCTTTCATAAGACCACAGGAATCTGCCCTTGTGAGAAGCAAAGGAGGCCAGCAACACCTGGGGTTATGTTAGGAGGAGCAGGTCAGTGCTGGAGAACCTTCCCCGAGTCCTGGTGAAGCTGTCCTGCAGAACAGTCCAGTTCTGGGCTCCGCAGCACAAGAGGAGCGGGCAGCTTCCATGGAAAATGCAACCAAATGACACAAGATGGGGAGGCACCTCAGCTCTCACGCGTTTCCTTCTATGAGGAAAGACTCTGGGAGAGCTGGAACTGTCCAGCCTGCAGAAGAGAAGGCTAGTGGGGCATTTCATCAGTGTATATGAATACCTGAAGGGAGGCTGAGAAGAAAACAAGGGCTTCTTAGTGGTGCCATTGGTGGGACACAAGGCAATAGCTGCTCACATTGCTGAGAGAGGTTGTGGAGTTTCATCTCTGGAGATATCCCAAACCCAACTGGCCATGACCCTGACCAACCTGCTCAAGGTGATCCTTGCTTGAGAGAAGGGGAGTGTACTGAGCAATCTCCAGATTCTTTGTGTGAATGTAAGTACAGTGGAGGTGGTAGAAGCAGTCATAGCCTATTACCTTGTTCTTTACTAAGTCTGACTTAGACTTGCAGGAGAGTAGCATTTCATTTCAACATCTTGAGTACCTTTTGAATCCCAAAAGCCATACAGACCCGCATTAAGTCTTGATTCAAAATAGTGCATGGATATGCTGTTTTTTTTTTCCTTTGGATATGTATGTTTAAATAGATTCAAATAAACTTGTTTACTAAATTCTGAAAGCATGTTTTGCACAGCTAAAAACTTGGACGGATCCAATTTTCCACAAGCGGGCAGGTTGAACAGAACACAGATTTTCTAGGAGAAGATGAAAACTGTACAGTTAGATAATGTGACTGCAGCTTCTGTACAACATGTACTATCATCTACATTGTTTGTCAGTTAAAACAATTATCAGGCAGATGTGCTTATTTTTGTCAGCCACCTCAAATAAAATCATGTAGACTCAGATAACCAGTGAGCAGTTGCCTGGGTTTAAAGGAGGACTGTGCTTTGTTGGAGAAAATATGATATTCCACAGATGTTTTTGTTTGCATCATCTTATGCTTTTGGCAGAGAATTTATTCAGCTTCTAGTATCCGGTTCTTTATGCACTGCTCACTAGCTTTTCTGCATTCCCTAGGAAAAGCTCCTTTAAAAGTCCTACTGGGGCACCACATATTTTTGCTAGACTAGCAAATAGTTACAGTTTCAATTTAAATTGAAATGACCAGACAAATCACTCTGAGATCTATCGAGCTCTTAATTGCACCTTTCCATTGCATGCATGCATAAATATTTATTTACTGATTTCCAAGTGTGCATTCTGAAATACTTGCTAGTTTGGCTGTTGTTTGTTGTTTGTTGTTGTTGTTGTTGTTTTGTTTGTATTCTGCACTTATTTAATATTTTCTTACAGTTAACAACTTCATGATTAAGCTTTAATGCTAAATATAAGTGGTGGAAACAATAAGCCTATTCAAGTGTTGGGAAAACAAGATCTGTATATATTTTGACATTACTTTAATTCAAGGAACTTCCTTTGTGGAAGGAAAGCAAAGAAAAGCAGTCTCACTTATTGTAGTGGGCACCTTTCATTGTGTTTCCCTAGCAGAGAATGAACAATCATGCTTCATCTGGTAGCTTTTCTTCAGTCCTTGCAACTCCATTTAGAAGGTAACTATGAAATAATAAAGAAATGCTTTCAAATCCTATAATCACTGCATCATCTACGTTCTGACCCAACATGCAGCAGTGGTGAAGATATCTCAGCTTGTCAGCAGGTCCTTCTTGCCTCTGCAGAGAACTTCCTATGGGAGATTCTGACACAGAGAGTGTCCTGCTGTAACTCCACAGAGGGGGGCTTCCCTGTCTCCCAGGGGCTGGCAGGCATTTTATGATAAGTTGGAGGAGAAAGGGGTGTCCCACAGTACTGTCCACACAAATACATTTCTGCTCCGGGGGCACTATGAAAAGCTCTTTCTTTTCACCTGCTGCTTGGCCTGTGCTTCTTCTGTGGAAAATGTGGGCAAGTGTCCTCAGGAGGCCCAGCAGGAGGGATGCACAGAGCAAGAGCTGTATGGCTGCAGCCTGGGGCTGGGGAAAAGGCATGCTGCTGGAGGATGAGAGCAAAGCCCTGAGAGTGAGGTGCTAGGAACTGGTGGGTGGAACCTTCTGCAGCAGCAATACCTGTGGACAACACTACATGCATGGTCTTCAGTATGCTCAGTATCTGAGCATCTAAATCACAGCAGGCTTCTGGGGATGTAAATAGGAAGGCTGGGTAAAAAAATGTGCAAGTGCACTCAATTTCACTCGAGCACAAACAGGCACAGATTTTTTTTGACCCAGACATGGAATTCTTGGCCATTATTGCTTTAAGAATGTGGCAAACTCATCTCACAGAGGCATGCCTGCCATACACAGTCTGCGCCCTGAGAGCTGCTGAGTGCTGGCGTGAGGCTGTTGAGGCTCACGTGTGTGATTATTAATCTTGAGCTCACACCTGTCTCTGCTGAGCCTGAGGAGATGGGAGCACTAAAAGCACAAATTGCTGGGGCTTTGTTGGGGTGGAGGGGTGCTGAGCCTTGCAGTGAGCAGTGCTGAGCAGGTGTGCGACCACAGAACCCCTCTGCTGCCAGTGTGCTGGCAGGGTTTTTTTCTCTGTGCTCTGATACTGACCATTCTTGTTTTCCACAGCGCTAGGAGCAGATCTGTGTAACTGATCTGAGTTTTTGTTTTGCTGGTCTTCTTTCTTCAATAAAATGTAACTGGAAACCACTGTAAATCATATGGAATTGAAGCAAAATGTGGTTCTTCTTTGTTTTCAAGGTCAAGGGAGACTTTTTTCATGAAATCATAGATTTTACGTCCCCACAAAGGCCAGGCTGAGAGAGCTGGGGCTTTTCAGCCTGGAGGAGAGGAGGCTCCAAGGAGATCTTATAGCGGCCTGCCAGTACCTGAAGGGGCCTACAGGAAAGCTGGGGAGGGACTTTTTACAAGGTGGTGACAGGATATAAACTTCCCTTTAAACTGGAAGAGAGTAGATATTAGGAAGAAATTCTTTACTGTAAGGGTGGCAATGCACTGGCACAGGTTGCCCAGTGATGCTGTGGATGATCCCTCCCTGGAAGCACTCAAGGCCAGGCTGGACGGGCTGTGAGCAACCTGGGCTACAGGGAGTTGTCCCTGCCTGTATCAGGGGGTTGGAACTAGGTGATCATAAAGGTCCCTTCCAGTCCAAATCCTCCTATGCTTTTATAACTCCATGTCTTTCTTGCAGTGAGGGGCCCAAAACCAAACACAATATTCGAGGTGCAGTCTCACCAGGGCTGAGTACAGAGGGACAATCATTCCCTGCTCCTGCTGGCTGCACTGCTTCTGATACAAGCCAGGATGCGATTCTCAGCCGCCTGGGAACACTGCTGGCTCGCTTTCAGCCAAGTGTTGACCAGCACCCCCTGGTCCATTTCCTCCACACAGTCTTCCAGCTACAATGCTCAAGCTTGTAGCATTGCCCAGGGTTGTTTTTTTGTGGCCCAAGTGCAGGACCCGGCATTTGGTCTTGCTGAATTTCATCCTACTGGCCTCAGCCCAGCTAGCCAGCTTGTCCAGATCCCTATGGAGGGCCTTCCTACCCCCAGGCAGATCCACATTTCCTCCCAGCTTGGTGTCATCTGCAAATTTAGTGAAGGCGCACTCCATGTTTTCACCCAGGTAATCAATAAGGACACTGGACAGGCCCCAGTACCAGGCCCCAGGGGAACATCACTGACGACCAGTCCCCAGCTGCATCCAACCCCATTCACCACCACACTTTGCCCAGCCATCCAGCCATTTCTTTAGTTAGCTAAGAGTGTGCTGTCCAAGCCACAGCTAGCTTTCCTATGGGAACACTGTTGGAGGCATTGCCTGTCAAAGGCATTGCTGAAATCTAGGTAGACTCCACAGCCTTCCCCTCATCCACCAGGTGGGTCAGGCCATCGTAGGAGATCAGGTTGGTCAAGCAGGATTTGCCTTTCATGAACCCATGGTGGCAGAACCTGATTCCTCGGTTGCCCTGCACATGCTGTGTGATCTTCCTTGAGATAATCTGCTCCATAACCTTTCTTGGCACCAAGGTCAGGCTGGTGGGCCTGCAGTTCCTCAGATCCTTTCTGCAACCCTTCTTGTAGATGGGAGTTGCATCTGCAAGCCTGCAATCCTCTGGACCATCTCCAGTTGACCAGCAACACTGATAGACAGTGGAAAGTGATTTGGCAATCTCCAAGAGAGTCACACCACATCTCCCGCTTCCTTGACTGCCCCTTCTGAAGAGCTTATAGCCATCCATTGCAGCACTCCAATTGTGGGGACAATCCCACCATGTTTCAGTAACGGCAACTAAATCATAGTTTGCCTGCCACATGAAATTGAGGCCATCACCTCTTGTTCTCTCACTAGCTATCTGGGAGAAGAGACTGACTGCCACCAACTGGGAAAGTTTAACTTGACTTTCAGACACATCTCTCTCAGAGAGAAGCTGAAATAACCATCATAATGCTTAAAGACACCTCCCCCAAAAAGAGAACACCTCCCAGAATCTCACCTTAGTAACATTGGCTCCAGAGACTTCTGTGAGCAATCTGGAAAGCACTGTGATGCAAAGGCAAAGCACAAGTCACAAATCACTCACTTGGAAAAGATAATGTAATAAATAGTGGGCTGATATGTAACAGGCTGCATGAGATGATACACTGGTCTCAGTAGCATTCAAGTCATGTTTCCCTGTGCTGTGTTTCTAATATGTTGTGATTTTAAACAGATTTTTAGTTCTATAGACAACTTGTTCTTTTTTTCCTTTTTTTTTTTCCCCCTCCCCTCTCTGGTCTTCTGCAACCGGTTTATAAACTTGAGGATTGGTTGGGCATCCCTATCTGCTTCTTGTTTTCCTCAATTGTACGCAGGTGTGCAAACTTCGAGAGCGGTAATTTATTTCTTTGAGGGCAAATATTCAAACAAAATCTTAACAAGATCATCTCTCCCTTTTGCATCCCATTCTGGTCACAGACATATAGGCTGAAGGAATCTGTATGCCTGCTTTTATTTTTTCCCTGTATGGAGAAGTTTTTCCAACTATTTTCATGTGTATCATTCTTCTGAGTGATGGTCTTAGAGAAAAAGCTTATTTCTGCTCTAACAGAAAAACTCAAGAGCTTCTACAAACTCTACACTAAATATAATAAGAGCAGCCAGCGAATTTTTGGTGTGTCAAAGAGGATTGAATTTGATATCAGGGACTGTTCAAGGTAAATTAATTAAGTTGGCTAAGTAGGGCTCAGGTGTTCTTAGACAGGTCACGATGATCTCTTAGTGCTGCTGGCATGCCAGGTTTTATTAAAATGATAGTTTTGAAAGAAGATCCTCCTTGCTATGCACAGAACAGAAAGAAAGAAAGAAAGAAAGATGGTAAAAAAAAAAAGGTTGATCAACAAATCATAATATAGATGAGCACATATAGATGAGCACAAGCTGATCTTGAAAAGCAATCATTTTTCTGGGCAGTTTCATTCAACACTGAAGGCTATGCTCTTGAATCCTGTCCCTAGTAGAGGCACAGTTAGCACTAGAATAATCTCTGTATGTCCTATCAAATAAAAACAAAATAAAAAATCCTGAGCAAGTACATCTTGTTTGGTAATTTCTGTGTATTAACACTTTTATTTTAACCATAGCATGGATCTTTAGAAGTACGCCTTGTAAATAATCAGTAGAACTCCAATTAGCAACAGCACACCAAACCTTTTCCCCAGACTTTGCTGAGCAATATATAGAGAGAGAGTCTGTGGTTTTAAGACAAAGGGAAATGATTCTAAGCTCAAAGAGATTTAGGTTAGATATAAAGAAAAATATCTAAATATAAAGAAAAAAGGCTTTTTTTAGTGAGGGTGGTGAGGCACTGGAGCAGGTTGCTCAGTGGTGTGGTTGATGTCCTACCCCCAGAGACTTCCAGGGTGAGGCTGGTTGAGGCCCAGGCAACCTGATCTAGCTATGGCGTCCTTGTGCATTGCAGTTGGATTTCAGAGGCACCTTCCTGAGGACTCTATGAATATATGTTGTATTTTCTGCAGGAAGTTATCTGAATATTACACTGGATGCAGCCTTTCCAACTTGTGGATCTGTTGGTGGCTTTTCTTCTTATGCCCTTTATTCTTTTTCTGACACCCCCTGTTTAAAACCCAAAAAGCCAGAAGAATTTTGAGGTCCCATTATCATTGTTTGTATTTCTACAGAAAAATCAAGATCAAGTGAGCTCTTAGCTTTCTGCTCTACAGTAGCTGAGCATAGCTGTGTACTCTTTACTGAGCACCTAGCAGGGGACTCTCCATTCACACACATCCTCATAACTGTAGTAGTTACTTATAGAGCAGGAAATTCCCTCCTGGCATCCTCTTCATAGCCCACTCCTGTCACCTCTGCACATCCCCTCTGTTTGGGACATTTGCCTTGCCCCATACACACTACCTCCATCTTCCCTTTTGGTACACAGCAGAGAAGTTCCTATACTCTCTATACAAAACATCCTTGTAAACTTCTCCCTCATTTTTGCTTGCAGGAAGATATAACCTCCATCTGTGAGGTGTGTGTGGGTCCACCTGGGGGTCCCTGTGTTTTCAGAATCAGCCACAGCTTGGCTTTGTAAAGATGTCTGTCACCCACTGTGTCCTCCTTCCTTAGGAACTTGAGCAGGGAGAGTTGAAGGCTGGTATTCTTTTGTATTGGTTGAGGATCACCAAGAATGTGCAGGGAATAAGCATCAACCGTGCATATATTCTGCTTTTACAAGAGGTCCTGCCTGCTTATCTCTCTACTGACTTTGGTTCCTAGATGTAACAGCCTGTTCTAAAAGGTTGTCTGCTGCTATAGTGTTTATTTTAATACCACCCAGCAGTCAAAGAATCACAGAATCACAGCATGGTTATGGTGAAAGGGACCTTAAAGCCACCCTCACCTCAAACCCGCACCATGGGATGTATAACAATCAGAAAAATCAATGCAATAGAATGCTATTACAGGAGACATAATAACAAGGGAACTATTGCCATAGAAAGGTATTATGAAAAAAAAAAAGCACTCACACAACTCTGAAAATCTAGGCCCATAAGGGAAACTCCACCAAAGAGAGATCTCCAACTCAAGGTCCTTCCCCAGTGGCAGTCAGCCCTTAAATGAGGTCTAAGAGAGGAGCAGCCAGGCTGCACCCCTTCCAATCCCACACCTGAATTGCCTTCACCTGTGCTCCCAAGGCTGAGCAGGTACCCTGGATGCTCCATCAGTTGTTCAGGCCATGACTCAACCATTACCATACAGGATGTTTGCCGCCTGACCAGCTGAAGCAGCCTGTGCCCCATTCAGCCTGGCCTGAGCATCTCCACAGATGGGGCATCCACACCTTCTTTGGGCAGCTGTGCCAGTGACTCACTACCCTCTGATTAAAGTGTGTTTCCTCTTCACATCTGACCTTTGTCTTTTAGTTAAAAGCCATCTTCTCTTGTCCTGTCACAATCAGACTGTACAAAAAGTCAGTTTCCTTCCTGTTTATAAGTTTCCTTCAAGAACTAGAAAGGTGCAGTGAGGTCCCCAAAGCTGCTCTTCTTCAGGCTGAACAAGCCCTGTTCTCTCAGCCTGATTTTGTAGGGCAGGTGCTCCAGAACTTTGACCATCTTCACAGCCTCCTCTGGACCCATTCCAACAGCTCCACATCTTTCTTGTGCTGGGGCACCAGGCCTGGACATTGTACTGTACGGAGAGCCTCACAAGGGCAGAGCACAGGGGACAATCACCTCCCTCGTCCTGCTTTCCCCTCTGTTTTGATGCAGTCCAGGATGCAGGTGGCCTTCCAGATGGCAAGTGGACATCGCTGGCTCAGCTTTTCATCCAGAAGACCCTCAAGATCTTCTCCACAGGGGTTCTCTCAGGATGTTCTTGCAGTCTGTACACACATCTGGGATCGTCCTCATCCAGTTGCAACACTTTGCACTTGGCCGTGTTGAACCTCATTAAGCTTACATGGGCCTAGCTCTCAAGCTTCTCCAGATCCTTCTGGATGACATCCCTTCCTTCTGTCATACCAACTGCACTATCCACCTCTGAGATTGCATTTGATCCCACTGTCTATGTCACTGACATATACACTGAAGAGCACCAGTCCCAAGATGAGCCTCTGGAGGACACCAGTTACCACTGGCCTCCATTTGCACACAGTGCTGCACAACACAACCCTCCGCCTCAACCATCCAACCAGTTCTTTATTGACTGAACTGCTCACCTTTCAAATCCTCTTTTCTCCAATTTGGAGGTGAGGATGTAGCTCAGGACCACACCAAAGGCTTTGCGGAAGTCCAGTTAAATGCCATCAGTTGCCCTTCCTTTGTCTGCCAACTCCATCACTCCATGATAGAAGGCCTCTGGGTTGCTCAGGCACAACCTTCTCTTGGTAATATCTGTGGCTTTTGATTTCTCCTGAAACTAAGGGCACAGCATCAGAAACCAGCATCACACAGCACTGCTGTGTGATGAGCAACAGCTCCACCGTGCCTGAGATTCCCTCTTCTATAATATGTATTATATGTACTTTTTCTTCTTATGTATTGTATCTTACATTTTTTTTGTCCTTTTGCCTCATTTCAGCATTCTTCCTCACAGGCTGTGGGAAAATCTCTGCATGTACTAACTACTTGTGCAAACCAATTCTCACACTCCTCTCATCCTTTCCATGATGCCAGGCAGCTACTCTGAATGTTTCCCTGTGGACATTGACTGGAAGTTGCTGAAGCATGACTTAAAAACCCTCTGGAAATGCAAAAGTTGAAGTCTTTTCTTTACAAATGACTTGCAATGATATCTTGCTTCTAGGAGCTGTATGTGTGCCAGAATCCAAAAAGTAGTGTAACTTCCAGGCTCCTTAACTCACTCTTCTCCTAAATCCAATATACAAATATGCATATATACATATATACATAGGATATTATATATATATATATACATATATATGTATATATATATATATATACGTATATATATAAATACATTACATAGGAACTGTTAGGTCATGCCCTGAAACAGTGATTGAGCACTTATTGAAGAGGCATGACCAACCCTGGGAGCACAGGTGCAGGCAATTTGCCTGTGCAAGCAGGAGTGGACCCAAGGTCCACACCTCCCCAACCTCCTTTAACGGCTGGCAGCAAGAGAAAAGATCTCTGTTTAAAAATTGCTTCTTTCTGGGATTTTTCTAGTAAGCCTTTGTCTTTGGAGCTAGGTGAGCTGTTCCTTCCTTATTATTAGACTGTGAGTGATATCTTTCTTGGGTTATCCATAAACTGATCAGAGGTAACTCCAACCTCTTTTTCTTACCACACATCATATGTCTATGTATTATTTCATACTACCCATTGGACTATATTTTTGTTTCTCTGAGTATGGAAATGAATACTTTTTGTCTCAGTTTTGAAGTACTGTATCTTAGGTAAGTCTGTATCTGTGTAGCCAATTATTACAAAAGTTTCAGTTCTTAAATGTATACCTGGACGCTCTTTTTTTTCATTCGTTTGTCTATATGCCAGCAGGCTGGAGAAATAGTCAGGCTGAAACTCCATTAGGTTCAACAAGGATAAGGGCAAAGTCCTGCATCTGGAGCAGAACAACCCTGCACATGCATATATGCTGGAGACTGTTCAGCTGGAAAGCAGCCTTGCAGAATAAGAACAGCAAGTCCTTGTGAACATGAAGCTGAACATAAGGCAACAAGGAGTGACAAGGACATGTTGGTGTCTCTAGCAGGTCAAGGGGATTGACCCTGCTTCTCTACTCAGCGCTGATGATACGCATCTGAAGCGTGGAATTCAGTAGTGGGTTCCCAGAACTGGGAAGAAAATGAAGTGACTGAAGTGACTTTCTTTTATGAAGAAAGGCTGAGAGAAATGGGGGCTGTTTGGAGAAGGGGAAGCTCATGGAAGAATCTCACTGGTGTGTATAAACACCTGAAGGGAGGGTGCAAAGAAAATGGAGCCAGGTTCCTCTTGGTTGTGCCTAGTGCCAGGATACAAGGCAATAGTTATAAACTGAAAAGCAGGGGGTTCCCTTTTACCATGAGGAAACATTTATGTTCTTTGCTGGTGACTGAGCCCTGGGAGCACATTGCCCAGACAAACTGTGGGGTCTCTGTCCTTGGAGGTGTTCAAAAGCCAACTGGACATGGTACTGGGCAACTGGCTATGAATGGCCCTGCTGGGACAGAGGTTGTACCAGATGGCCTCCACCCTTCACAATTCTGATTCTGTGCAGAAGGCTGGAGAGCAGATCAAGAGGCCCTTACAGTTCATGCCCACCTGCAATTTTCCCTTGCTGTGAGAAGGATGCAGTGCATGTAACTACTGACTTCAGCTGTTGCTTTAAGAGTCAGGGAGGAGAACCACACACAGAGCCTCATTATCTGTAGGCCAGACACAACATCTTATTTTATTGTTTGACGGAGGCAATTTTTATGGGTATTGAGTATTTGTCTATTGTAAGTCATCTAATTGCTGAAAGCCATGTTACATAGTGATCAGGAGAGGCTCTAAGAGAAGTAACTGAGGCATTGTCATGGTTCTATGTTTTTGTTTTTGTTTTTTGTTTTTTTGTTTTTTGGGGTTTTTTTGGATTTCAGTATTCCACATCAAAACATCATGTAGTGTACGGGGTATTAAAGTGTCACTGCCCC
>NW_024884668.1:0-3006 GCF_019232065.1 Centrocercus urophasianus
AGGATCTGCCCTCAGTGCCACCACCATCCCTATGGGGCCACCAAAGGGACTTTGTGTGGCACCCCTGGGGCCACCCCTGCAGCTGGGTACCTCGAAGCTCCCAAAGCCCTGAGCACCAGGGTGCGGAGCGATAGGGGGAGGACAGGGAGGGATTTCTTTTTGGGAGATCAGGTGGGAGGCGTGCGGGGATGCCAGCTGGCGATGGGCTGTATTTCTACTGACAAGGCTTTACCCTGTAGGTGTGAGGAATTCCAATTAAATATTCAGCCTATTTGTCTGTGTGTGGGAGAGGGTTTGCTGTGCAGGAGGAAAGCCTCACATTCAGCTCCGTAGTGAACCATTAAGAGAGAAATTAGCTCAGTTCATCAAGGGAAGCCAGCGGAGGGTTTTCCTCGCTCTCCTACCTTGTTCCAGCTCTCGTTTGGAAGCAGAAGGGAAAAAAACAAGGCTGCGGTTTGCAGGAGGAGAAAAAAAAGTCCTTTTTTAGGCTGCATCCCCAGCTCGTCCCAATGAGCGATCGATGCATTGGGAGAGGGGTGGGGGGGGGGACGGGGGGCATGGTGCTCGATGGTTTTAATTGCTCTCACATTTACCGGCCACCTCCTTAATGAGTCGTTTGCAAGGTGCTAATTAATCGCCTCCAGCCAAAAGCCTTTGCCTCGGGATGATCTTTTGAAGCCGGCCCTGTAAAAGTTCAGGTGTTATCGATCCAGGGCCCTTTTGGGATTCGCACAGGGGATCGATGGGGCAGCGCCTGCCCACGCGCGGCCACCCGGCGATGGGCTCAGAGCCCCCAGTGCTGCGCCTGGCGTCGTCCCCTGGCCTCCAGTGCCCCACCAGTTCGGTTTCGGGGCTGTTTCCAAACAAAACTCCGACCCGACACGGCAGGAGCCACCGATTTCATCATTTCTGGAACCTGCCGCCCGCGCGAAACGATTTTCCGACTCAGAATATCCGCATTTTAAATAGATCCCAAGGAAACAGCAGGAATAATAACAGTAAAAAAGGACAACTTTTTTCACAAAGCCACAAGCGATGTCCTGCTTCCCTCGCGCACAGCGCCTGCGTTTCGTGGAAGGAAAGTTGTTTGCAAATGGGAACCAAGCTGTCATTTCACTCTCTGAGTGACGGGCATCGCTCGGAGAAGGGATTCCAGTTGGGAGCTGCCGAGAGCTGCCTTTAATCAGCCCCAAATCCCCGCTGTAAATTCCAGGTGAGAAATTAATCCCTTCTGTCAACTCCTCCCATGCCACTGCGGAGACGGCCACCCCCATGGGGACAGTCGGCGCTGGCTCTCTGGATGCGTCACCTCCAACAGGAGCAGAGGACGCTCCCTGCCCACTGCCCCACCTCCAGCGGGGTGCAGAGGGTCCCCCCTTCCCCTTTTTGGGGCGCTCTTTGGCTTTGCTGATGCCTGATGGGGCAGCCTGTTGGGTTCGAGCATCCCCATCGCGCTCTGCGTGCTCGGACCCAACGATTTCGGCCTCTGGGGCAGCACCTGCAGATTTGGGATCGGGTTTGGTTTTCTCTCTCTCTCTACACACATTTTTTTTCTCCCTTCCTTTCTTTCAAAACCCGAAGCCAACGACTCCATAGCAACCCCACAGCTCCCAGGGTCTGACTGCAGCGCTTTGATCGCGCTGTCGCTTCGTTTAAGGCGATACCCCTGTAGGTGTGAGGAACTCCAATTAAGCATTCCGCTGGCTTGCCGTGTGGGGGACAGGCTCTGCAGTGGAGGAGGGAAGCCTCGGTGACTAATCGCTCAGACACCGCGTCTGTGGCACCAGGGGAGGGCAGGCAGAGGGTTTTCCTCCGCCGTGCAGCTGCCTCTGCATTCCCTTTTCGGGAGATGCGCGGCTCCCTCCGGGCTGCGGGGCTTCCAGGCGGAAGCTGGAACGATCCCAAGCATCTCCCGGCACGGCCGGGATCCTCCTGCGGACGGATGCTGCTGCAAAGAGGAAGCAGATTCAGGAGGTTTGGGATGGCTTCGTGTGCTGCTTCGTGGGGTGTCGGGATCCCCTCGTGGCAGGGCAGCAACGGGGGTCTCCGCTGTGCGCATCGCGTCACCCCTGCGGTGAGCAGCCCTGTTTGGGGGGGAACTCCCCCAGGCTTGGACGGGCGGCCCCAAATTTGGATGGACACCCCTGAATGCGGATGAGCAGCCCTGAGTTTGGATGAGCAGCCCTAAATGCTGACTTGTTTTCCCCACCTTTGGCTGAGCTCTAAATTTTGACACACTGACCCGAAGTTGACTGAGCATCCCCAGACTCTGATGAGCAGCCCTAACTTCGCATGAGCAGCTCCAAATTTGGATGAGGGGCCCTAAATTCAGGCTTGTTTCGCCAAACTCAGATGAGCATCACCAACTTTGGATAAGCATCCCCAAATGCGGATGGCAGCCCCAAATTCAGACACGTTTCCCTAAATTTGAACGAGCGTCCCTGAATTCTGACCAGCAATCCTAAATTCCAGTGAGCGCTCCCAGCTCTGGATGAGCATCACAAATATGAAAAAAGAACCCTAATATTGGATGAGCATCCCCAGATTTGATTGGGCATCCCTAAAGACAGACAGGCATCACTGGCTTTGGGTGAGCATCCCCAGATTTGGATGATCAGCTCTGAATTCTGACCAGCAGCCCTAACTTTGGATGACCACCCCCAGCTCTGCATGAGCATCCCAAATGTGCACAAGCAACCCTGACTTTGGATGAGCATCCCTAAATTTGGATGAGCAACCCTGACGATGGTTGAGCATCCCAAATTTGGATGAGCATCCCCGAATTCGGATGGCAGCACCAAATTCAAAACGCATTTCCCTAAATTTGAACAAACATCCCTAAATTCTGTCCAGCAATCCTAACTTTAGGGGTCCAGCTCTGGATGAACATCCCAAATGTGCACAAGCAACACTGACTTCGCATGAGCTTCCCCAAATTCAGACGAGCATCCCTAATTTTGGATGAGTGACCCCAAATTCAGGCGAGCATCCCTAATTTTGGATGAG
>NW_024884668.1:3016-3863 GCF_019232065.1 Centrocercus urophasianus
GCATCCCTAATTTTGGATGAGCGACCCCGACTTTGCATGAGCATCCCAAATTCAGATGATCACTGACAACTTTGGCCGAGCCCCCCTAAATCCCAACCAGCACCACTCAAGGCAGGCGCGCATCGCTAAGCACCAACACCCGGCCCCTCTCCCCGAATCCTCTCCACCACCACTCCTCTCCAGCCCCATCCACGCGGGGATCCGGCCCCACAGGCGCAGAACGCCTCATAATCCACCCCAAACCCCACTGCCTTCGGTGAGAGCATCTCCCACTGCCACCACCCCCGCTGCAGGGGAGGCGGTGTGGGCTACGGCCGTGGGCAGCGCACGACGTGCCGTCCCTCCCCTGCGCTTCCCCACGGTGCTTTACATAACTTCTGCTGCTTAGTCACAGCTTCGCCTCTTTTTTCCTTCTTCTTCTTTTTTTTTTTTTGGAGCGATTTTCTCCGCCGCATCATTTCGGCAGGGAAGTCCCTTCCTCTCTCTGTTCCCGTGGTAACGGCACCGATTCGCCTTCCCGGTGATTCATGGCGGGGTGCAGTAGGAGTTCCCTCCTCCATCCCCGTGCTCCCACACACAGCCCCATTAATCACTGCTCTGCACCGTGGATGGGGGACGGGACCCCGGGAATCCCACTGCGCACATCCCATACAGCTCTGTGTGCGTCCTATAGATCTCTATGTGCATCCCACAGATCCCCATGCACATCCTATGTGCCTCCGTGTCCATCCTATAGATCTCCACCTGCATCCTATATATCTCCACTTCCATCCTATAGATCTCCATGCACATCCTACGTACCTCCACATCCATCCTATAGATCTCCACCTGCATCCTATATGCCTCC
>NW_024884668.1:3873-10678 GCF_019232065.1 Centrocercus urophasianus
TGGGCTCCATACGAAGCTTCCATATACATTTCATCCCCTATAGAGCTCGATGTCCATATACAACTCATAGCCTGCACACATATAGGGCGTCCCTGCACCTCCCACCCCGTTACACACATCTCCATGCACCACCCACCCCTACACACACAGGGTCTCCATACATTTTGTTGCCTATGCACGTGGGATCTCCACAGAAGCTTCATGGCTGCATCTCTGCTGGAAAACAAAACCAATCTGCAAACCGTCCCCGTGCCATTCAGGTGTGTTTTACCTGATTTATTCTCTCCTCGTTAAGAGTAGCTAATTAACAAACAGCCGTTTGAATAAACAGCAGTGAGAGTGTTTGCAGCCATGCGTTATTGGATGGCGATGAATCATCGGCCTCCGCGTGCTAAATGGAAGAAGAAGCAACCAGGAAATCCCTAAATCCACTTCTACCTGGTGGCAAAGCAGGAGATGGGGCCGCATGTTGGGGTTCCCTGTCCCTGGGACGCCCCTGAGCCGTGCAGCTCCACCAGGAGCACCCAGCACACCGAGCTCACCCCCAACACCCCAACCAACGCCACATCTCCGCTCCAGGATCGCATCCCAATGAACCACCTCCTCCAGGAGCACCTGGAACCTGCAGATTGCTCAGGACACCCCAAACAACTCCAGATCTCTGCTGTGGGGCAGCACCAGACCAACAACCCGTGGAAGAAAGGAACGTTCCCAACCACTAAATTCAACCTGAGCAAGAGCAAAGCCGTGGGGCGCAGCCCGGATGACAGAAACCTCTTTGTCACCGTCATAATTGTCTCCCCCTCTGCAGATCCTTGGCAATTTAATGATTGTAATCACAGAGCGCGTGTCTGCCTGCCTGAAAGCAGGGGCTGGGAGAGGGTGTGTGGGGCTGAGAGCTGATAGGTAGGGCTGGGGGAAGATGTGCAGGGTTGGGAGCTGATGTGTAGGGTTGGGAGCTGATGTGTACGGCCATGACCTGATGTGTAGGGTTGGGAGATGATACGCAGGGCTGGGGGGAGATCTGTATGGCTGGGAGCTGATGTGTGGGGCTGGGAAATGATACGTAGGGCTGGGAGCAGGAATGTGGGGTTGGAGCTGATGCGTGGGGCTGGGAGTAGACATGCCCCCATGTTTTCCCCCTTGTCCCAGCACCAAAATGTTCGCAGCTCTACAAACGCCCCATCCCAGGGTTGCTGCTCCCCAGGGTGCATCAGAGCCACCCTTTGCACTTCCTCATTCTGCAGCTTCCCAGCCAGAGTTGCCTGGCGGTGGCTTAGTGGAGAGGCTGGAAGTGCAATTACCTGAGAGCGTTAATTACAAGGCAGGAGGGCAGGAGCCCGAGCTGCAGCTCTGGGAACGTCCAGCAACCGCTCGCTCTGGGAGAAACCTGGTGCACGCAAGGAGGCTGCGGGCAAACACGCATCCTTGTGCAAAGACCCATCTGTGCAAACACGTCCTTGTGCAAAGACATGCGAGGGAAAACGCGCTCGTGCAAGGGTGAATGCTTGTGCAAACAGCAGCCCGTGCAAAGCAGCATTCTTGTGCAAAGCTGTGTGCATTCGTGCAAGCGCAGGCACTTGTGCAAACACGCTTTCCCCCGCAGGCAGCTCTGCAGGCTCTGCTTTTTCCCACAGCGACGGGAAGGCGGCACTTTGCCCTCGCGGTGCCCAGGAAATTACACAGATTAGCAGCTCCATTCTTTGGCGGTTCGGGCCAATCGTGTTCCGGTGCTGTTTTTCCATCAGCACGCAGTTGCTGCTGTCGCTTTGTTCCGGCAGACCCTTGGGCAGCACCGTGCCTTGCAGTCACACCCGCTGTTGACTAAAGCCTATGTTTAAAGGCAATATAAACAGTTCAAGCTTTAAAATAAGCCGGATCCACCATTCCTACACGGCTCTGCCGAAGCTGGATTTTCCGACAGTGAGCCCCAAAGCCCTTTTCCCTGCGATATTTGCTGATGGTGGCAGTAATTAAAGCCCATCTGCTTGCAGAGCGACAGTGAGTAGAGGTTGACACCCAACTTTGGAGCTGGTGAACACCCGACCTCATCCCCAGAACGAGGCCCCAGGGAGAAAACCCAACAGAGAAACCATGCTCCAGCAGCAAACCCTCTGCGTGGTTTTCTTTTCCTTCCGCTTTCGTTGTTCTTTTCCTTTTTAATAATTACTAATAAAGCTTTCATTAAAAGGGCAGTGACGCAGACTCGCACTGGGGAACCAAATATTCCAAGTCATCCATTAAATCAGCATTTCTCTCTGCTCTTCCCCTTTCAATTGTTGGGTTTAATAACCAAAAAGTAGAGTGGAATGAGCCTGGGAGAGGCAGAGCAGCACCTCAGCGATTGCCGCTCTGCAATTCCCCATCGCTGCGATGGGAACCAATGGGGAGCAACGCCGAGGCCCCAGCAACGGCGCCGCCGCCCTGAAATTCCCCATGGCTGCCACGAGGGCCAACGGATTTGGCTGTTCCTCCAACGACTGCATCGCTGCCCATCAAATCCCCATTGCTGCCGATGGGGGCAGGAACGGCGACGGCGTCGGGGTTGGGATTGGATCCTGCCGGTCCCCGCAGCTCCAAGCCCTGATGCTCTGCCTCTCCCCAGAGGAGCATTCCTCCGCTGGCAGCTCCCTGGGGCAGCTTTCCCACACCCACCTCTTCCCGCAGGCAGAGCTCGCATACCCAAAACCTGATTTAGTTTATATATATATATATATATATGCAGACTTTTTTTTTTCCTGCTAGAACCCAACCAAAAATCTTCTCCCTCCATATTCTATTCAGAATCATCTCATAGAACACCCTCACTTGGAAAGGGCCCCTAAGGATCATTGAGTCCGACTCCCAAATTCGCCTCCACGCCGACTGCGCCCCGCTCTGCCCAGTGCTCCCCAGTCACCACAGCCCTTGCTTCCCCAGCACAGCCGTGGTTCCATCCATGGTGCTCTGCACCAGCTCAGCTCTGGCACTGCGCAAGGACAAAAGTTTCCTTCTGGGTTCTTCCTTCAGGTTGGGGACAGGGTTGGGGACAGGGCTGGGAACCCTGTTGGGGTGCAGGGATGTGAGAACCCGCGGTGGCTCCTCCCCAGCCTGTTGTCATATGGGAAAAAAAACAACCCTCAAATTTTAAGGTTAATAAAGCCCTTGTTTGCTTAAGATAGCACCTGTTTCTATGGTGACACTTGCAACCCAGAACCTGTTTATCAGAGCGGTGACAAACGCAGGCGCGGGAGGGGGCCGTGGTGGCACTGGGACGTTCAGCACCGATGGCGGCGCAGTGACCCCAGCGCCGACCCTCAGCCCACCCCACCAACCCATCCCAACCTTCCCCAGAGGCAGGAACCAACTCCGAGCGCGGGGCCGGCGGCTCCCATCGCCCTTTCCCAACCCGTTGGCTGACGTCGCAGCCCCGACCGCTGCGCCCACCTCCACTCTGCTCTGCGCCTCAGTTTCCCCTCGATCCCCCCATCAGGATACGGCCGGGGCAGCGCCCAGCCCCGCTCCGCCCCATCTCAACGCAGGGTCTGGTGGCTGCCAGCACCCGTTTCCATAACGACTTTCTGCTACAAACATATTTGGATAAAAATAAAGTTCAAGCGGCGACGCTGCGGCGGAGCACAAATCTGCAGCTCCCGAGGAGGGGGGAAAGCCGGAACGCTCTCCTTCCCCTGGGCAGGATTTTCTGCCTTCCTTTGCTGCTCACGGAATGGCAATCCGCGTTTACTGGGTGGCTCTGCCGCCCGGCCCCGGCTCCTCATCGCTACCTGATGCTCCGCGTTGCACGCGGGATGATGCGATAAATTCATTTCCAACTCGCTGCATTCTCCTTTGAATATTTTAATGACTCATTGAATGGAGTTTAAAAAAAAAAGAGAAAGAGAGAGAAAAAAAAAAAGGCGATTTCAAATGAACAATTATGCTGCATTAGAGTAAAGGCTGATTATATTTAAACACTGCTTGCACGGATAACGGGACATATCGACCTCCGCCTATAAGAGCTAATTTGGCTCTTATCTCTAAATAATTTTACACTGCAAATTACCATGAAAACCTAAAGGGCTTTAAAAACATTCATCAAAAGATATTATTCCACTTTGTAGCAACGTTTTTATTTAAATTATTTTGAATGGGAGTGAAAGCATCTCCGCAGCGCCTGACGAGCGGAGCGGCGGCGCCGCCGTTGGCGACCGGGAGCAGCGGATGGGAGCCGGCGGGATGGGGAGCTCCAACCCCAACGCTGCCTTTCGGGACACCGACCCCAAACCACCGCTGTGGTTTTTGGTTTTTTGTTTGTTCCACGTCAGAACGGGTCCCCGGCCTCGGTGGCGAGTTGGGGCGTCGTGGTTTGAGTGCAGGGTTCCCAAATTTGGGTTTCAGGAGGGCCGCTCCGTGCCTACGGGAGGAAGATGCCTGCGGGGAGGGACGCCCAATGGCGAGCCCATGGATGTGGGTGCAGAGATGCCCTATAAGCGTGGTGTCCTTCTATGCACGTGTGCACAATGCGTGTAAGGCGTTGTGTCCCTGCACCCACAGCACAGTGGTGGAGCTGAACAACTGCGGCTGGGGCCGATGGAGACGCAGCCCTGGGCGACGGCGAAACCGTTGCCCAAATTCACCTTTTCTCCCCCAGGCCCGCTGTGCTGCCATCAGAGCTCCCTCCTCCCACCCTGCCGAGGAGATTTCCAACCTCAGCCCTGATTTGCTCAAGAAAAACGCAGCGCCTTCCACCCGTTCGGCTGTAAATCCCCCCATCTCTGCTCCGACGATCGCGCGCTCAAAAAAATGAAAAAAAAAAGGGACAAAAAAAAAAAAAAAGACAAGAAAACCACAATAATTAGCAATAACGAACGCCTCAGAAGGAGCCGCGTGCAGAAGGGAAAACAAGAGCTCCAGCTTTTTTTTTTTTTTTTTTTTTTTTTGCGTTTAGTAAATATTAAAATTAATGAGAGACTTCCAAGACCCTGTTGTTAGAAATGCAGAAGGGCTTCTGTGAAGGATTATATATAAAAAAAATAAGAAAAAAATCACGAAAAGAAAGGCCTCGTGCATAAATCCCTGCAATTATTCCCAATGCTTTATGGTTGGGTTGTTTTTTTTTTTCTTCTTTTTTTTTTCTTCTTTTTTTTTTTTCCAGCCAATTATGAAATTCGCAGAAAATATTAATATCTAATTTTAATTTGCTCAATATTCCCATTAACCATAAAAAAAAGCCTAATTAAGGTATCTGTACAAAAAGCCCTCAGCAGTAATTTTGGAGAATAATAGCAGAGAATGACGAGATATTTCTTGTTAAATGCGCGCCGCAAATTAATTGATATCTTAATTAGACTTCAGATTACGAGTTAGATCGATTCAGAGCTGAAACGCCGCATCTTCTAGGAGATAAGAGGAGGAGTGGGAGCACGGATTCGCCCAAAGCCCTCAGGAAGCAAAGTGGCGACAGAAGGGCCCCCATCCGCTGCCTGGTGCTGGGCGCAAAGGGAAAACACGGGATTCTGCACCAAGAACTGGGGAAAAGGAGAGATTTTGCACCAAAGCTGCTGGTTTCCCCCCCACCCCTTCAAGATTTTCACCAAAACTGATGTGTTTTTTTTTTTTTCCCCCCTTCCTCTCCCAAAATAAGCTGACGACGAGAGCTCTCGCGAGATGGAGCGCAGGGAGAGCTGTGGGTGCGGAGTCTGCATGCTGCATCTTTTTTTCTGCGTGTCTTTAGGAAAGAGTGGGAAAAAAAAAAAAGAAAAAGAAAAGAGGGGGAAAAAAAAAGCAGCAATATTTTAATCCCAGCCTCACCGCGTTCGGTGTCAGGAAGCGCTGCCCTCCCCGCACACCGAGCGCCGTTCGCGTTTCTCCCCCTTGGGGTTTCACCCCTGCAATGAACGGCGCCCCACTGGGTGCAGCCGTGGGGCCGTCGCCGCCCTCCCACCTGGGGGCACTCAGACACTCACAGGGACGTCGGTGAGCAGCCAATGGTCCAGAAGCGGCGCCGGGGGTCGGCTCTGCTGGGGGCGTCGGGGTCCACCAGCATCACCACGTACTTCTTGCTCTGCGAGAGAGGAGAGAAATGGTGGGCATGGGGCTGAGGGAGCGAGGAGCAGCCTGGCCTGCATGGCTGCTTGTCACCCTTCCTACCCTTGTCACCCTTCCCTACGCATGCACGAGCCAGGAGAACGCGGGGCATGGGGAACAACAAGGAGGGGAACGCGAGGCACGCAGACCCACAGGATGGCCCCAAAGTCTCCAAAAGGGGCTCCGTGGAAGGAGAAGGGTGTTTTGGTGTGCATCCAAATAAATGCGCTCAGGATTTCCCCCCGGCCCTGTAACACAGCACAGGGCTTTCTGCTCTCCTGCAATAGGATGCCAGCGCATTTCCTGAAAGCAGTGCCCGGCTGTGGGCACCCTTGGGTGTGCTGGTCCCTGCAGGAGGGCACCTAGAGCACCGGGGTGCCACCAGTGCAGGGATTTGGGGCCCTGCAGGTTTGAAGTGACCTCTGGAGGTTTGTGGGAGGAAAATCTGATCTGTAAGGATTTGGCAGGACCTCAGGAGAGGGATTATCCTGCAAGCAGACAGATGAAGAGACCTCTCCTAACGAGACCTCCAGGTGCAACCTCTAGGGGCAGGGATTTCAGGGAACCGCCGCAGGACTGAGTCACAAGTTCTCATCCATGGAGCCAGAGCTCCCTATCTAAATCCCCCAGTGCCTTGGGAAACGGGCAGGGGTTGCACAGTGGGATCGCAGCCCTGCAGACAGCACCTCCGCTCCGTTCCCAAACCACGCTCCTGGTGCCCCCCACTCACCGTGCCCCC
>NW_024884669.1:0-17727 GCF_019232065.1 Centrocercus urophasianus
TGGCCCAGGGCAAGGCCAGGCTGCAGGATGGACTGAGGCAGGCCACGTGCAGCCCACAGACCATGAGTTGGACATGTCTGCTGCAATAAGAGATACCTAATGTACAAGGTGGCAATAAACTCTATTTCTCCTTTCAATAAGCCTCTCATCTGTTGCCCCTGTGCACACAGCTATTCTGATATACCATAACAATTCTGTAAACCATAGCTATCAAGCCTTTTGCTATCAGCCTTTAAAACAACAAAAGTCCCACTTTTGTCTTAATGTATCCACAAATACAATTTCCTGTAGAATTAAATTGGTATGTTGTGGGTCATTGCACAGTAATGTTTTGCATGTTTTTAGCACTTTAACCAAATGAATTTCATCTTGCTTAGTCACCATTCCCAACGATTTGCTATATGTAAATGCTTCCCCCAAGGTATAGCAAAGGAAAATATTTTGTTATCTGAAGATTGCAATCAGCAGCAAAGGTTTCAGTGACTTCTACTTGATCAGTCTTTAATTAGAAGGAATGTCACAGATAGATATTAATGTAGGAAGCCTTTCTGTATCTTATTATACTTGTTGTTGTATAAAACAAGCTCCTTGTCTCGTTAACTGCCTTAAGTTGCATTATAAATACAAATATTTGATGGTGGAACATTATTATCTTATTCCTTCCTGAAATGAGTAGGCTGTGTGATACATCACTGTCCACTGGAAGCATGAGCCCCTATTGGGGATGAGATTAATTGCTTAATTCTACTCTCTAAGCTTCAAGCTAATTAGCAGAATAGCATTAAGCATTAGTTACCAACTCTACAGTCTTCCCATGAAATATTGCTAACTTTATTCACTAGCAGGAAATGTACTGTATGTTTCTATTAAATGATATTTGTTCCCAAGGATAAACACTTGACTTGAAATTCTACTTAAGAATTTAAGCATAACTGGAGATATTTGTGATTCACTCCAGCTTTTGTATGAGCCAAACAAAACATTGTTGCAAATATTCCCATGCATAACTGTACCTATTTCCTGATGAATGTTTCAGTATATACACACAGTAATGCAGAAGGTAAATTTTGCAATATCAAAGAAGAATGTGCAATTCCTTTGGATTACACATAGTATTTAATCAAAAATCAAATGACATGGCATGACTAATAAATCATAAAAAATCTTGCTTTGAAGAGTACTGGTAACAGTACCTAAAAAGCACGGTTTTTCTCTGTCATTTCTCTGCTTCTCTGCTGCATTTCCAGCGTTACTGTGAGACGCTGAGTGATGTAAAAGCTTTATAATGTTGGGGAATGTTGGTCAGTATATCCACCAGCAACGAGAAACATCAGGTGTAAACCTATGTACGCACTGTAATATTATGGATAGGACTAACAAAGGTTATGTTTAAAAAAAATAGGAAAAATCACATGCCAGGAATAGATGAAAGTCATTTATAGCTATTTCAGAACGGAATGGTGTTCTGTATTATTTATATTGTTTCCATATCAGTGGAAAGAGCTCAAATTCCTATCAGTTCAGGTTTGAAAAAATTTCAGATTTTTTTGTCTCTGCATCGTTGATTTCCTCCATGCCCTCTTTTAAAAACATAGATATCCCTGCTTTCTTCCTCTATACTGGAGATTGTAGGTACTGATACAATCATGGCTGCAGAATATAGGTACATCTGTTTCTATAAATGAGCTTAAAGTTGAGACATCTGGATCCTGAAGAGTTAACAAGGCGTATTAATTTCATAGTGATTACTTCTATATGATCATTCCCAAATTCCATTTATTCTTTCAGTGCTTAATACCATTATGTCCACATGCAAAGTTTTTTAGGTAAAATGTATTCCACAGAGTCTTAGGACAGAGGGTGTTCATATAAAACCAAATGCTCAAAATTTTAAAACAGATGTATTGATAATATTTGCTACACGTTCTAACATGGAGTATCAAAGGAATCTTAATTATTTGCATTACAATAGTATCATGTTGTACACAACAGCTTGTGTCTCAGTGTACCAAGCATACAGTAAATGCAGATCAAGATACACTATGTCAAGAGCTTACGGCTTAATTATACTTTATTTTTCTGGAAATAAATGATTGGTTTTCATCTCTGCTGAGAGGTTGGCTGAGTATTAGTGTTGATTTCCAGGGATTAACTCAACTAAACACTAGAAGGAAGATTTTATGGAAGGCAAGGATCAAGGAAGACGGTTGCAAAGGCTTATTGCTACGAGTTTGTTTTATACTGCTAAAATTTGTTTATAAACAGCTTTCTTTGCTGCCATTTCAGCCCTTGTGATAGTCAGAATATTAATTCTATTTGAAAATGAGAATGAAATAGAAGCAAATAGAATAACTACCAGATAGCTGAAACTGCCACACTGCCCAGGCAGCAACTCATTGCCAGCATGATCTTTCCTTTTGCCACTGGATATACGTTAGCTGATGAGAAATCATTACTACTTTAACGTTTTTGCTTCCTTACAGACAGTTCCATACCACTGAAAGTACCAGTTCAAATGCACTGTGACCAAGTTTTCTGAAATTTCCGTTAGGAAATAATCTACTGCTTTGGGGCTGAGGAAAGTTACATTATGTCTGTTATGAAAGACGCTCAGACACGCTTGCTTTTCCCCCATTAAACAAACTTAAATTGATCGTTATCGTCAGGGTATACCTTTTAAGAAATGAAGCGTTCAGTGGAAGGACAGAAATGTAAAATAAATTATAAAAAAAAAAAAAAAGAAAGAAAAATAACAATGTCATAGACATTTTTATTAGAAGGAAACAATAATGGTTCAGTTAATTAACTCAAGGAGTTGCTTTTCTCATTAATTACTTGACTTAATCTTATTTTAAAATTGTATACAAGTTGAAAAGTTAACTCATTCAGCTGACAGGTTTCCATTTGATGTAGAAACCAAAATGATTCAGTAGAATAAGATTTACATGCATATTAAAAATGTTCCTTAACCTTAGTGTGCCACAATTTTTATCTCTTGATCTGTGCCTGTGACAGGGAGGTGGCAGGCCCACAAGGCCAATGGCCCAAGAGGGGGAAGAAAAGGAAAAGGAACAGAAGGAAAAAGAACTGTAGCAATGATCAGAGGAGGAAAACAAACTTAGTTCACTAATTACAGTAGTGAAATACAAGCTAATTGGGATTGAAGCTATTAAATAAATAAATGTGAGAGAGCATTTCTGAAAACCAAAGTTCTTAGTGTGATCTGTGAGGAAGCAAAGAGATAATCTTATGACTTCCAGTCAGATTTACCTTTCCGTCTGAATGGAAAATGGTAACAAAATAATGAAGTCTTCTGGGAGTGTTGGTCACTTTTTTTTTTTTTTTTCTGAGAACCAGGTACTCTAGAACTATCAACAATCCACAGAACTACAGCATTCACTCTTCAGCTTCCAGTGTGCTACATAATGATGTGATGTAGAGTACGGATAACAAACCACAAAACCATGACACACTGAAACAAGGTCCCTTTAGCCTCATGTTCCCTCCTAGAAGCAGATCTATATGCTATCACAATCTCAGAGAAGTCTTCTGTTATTTCTATGGAAATTCATACAGTGCCAAAGTTCCTGATTTCAAATGATGGCTTCAGCTTTGGTAGGGACATACATAAATTCTAGCTTTATTGAAAGTGAATTCAACCTGGTTGATAAAGCTGTTGGTTTTAGTCTTCATCCATCCTGATATCATTCATGTGTTCAGAATGGAGAGTAAACAGTTAAGAAATTTGCCTTGTGCTGAGTTGACCCTGGCATACAACAGAGTACTCACCAGCTGCTCACTTGAACTTCTACCCTATCTCTGTGGGAGGTCTGAGATAAATACTGTTTATTAATTGAAGAGGAAAAAATGAAAGATTTCACACCAAGACTGAACTCTTGCATTGAATAAAGTTAGCAAAGTGCTTAATTCCCTGCTGTCACTTATTTTACTCTTTCCATCTCAAACTCCCGAAACCATGAGATCACGTTCCATATTTTCTGCTGCTGTACTTCTACTTGCTTTGTTTCTCAGCTGTACTCCTCTCTGAGATTTTAAGATTGAATACATTTTGTAAAAGTGAAAGTTCATCTCCATGCCTTTCTCAGGAATAGGTACACAAAAAAGACTTTTAAGCACAAAAAGTCCTCTGTCATCTTGTCTGAAATTGAACCAATGGTGTCTCAGCTTATTATTCATTTTTTTTCTAAAGTTGATTTATGTTCTTATATCCTACAGGTGCTTTGCATTCCTCAGTATCTCCTGAGGAAAGTTGAATTGCAAAAATTAATTCAGACTGTAGTGTCTTCAAGTGAATCAGAATCTCCAGAGATTTGGGCATTAAGATGAATCAATGTAATTCACTACTTTTTAGAAAATAGTTTTCCCTCTAAGAACAATTTTCTATAGCAAGAAGACAGGAAAAAAAATGTAACCATGAGCAATTTAGGAATTGAAATTTCAAGAGGAATATGGAGAAATGGCTTGTTATCACTTAACTAAAAGCTCTATTGTAACATATGTGCAAAAAGATCAAGTTAAGGTCCCAGGAAGCTTAATTCTAATGTTTGTTCACACCTGAGTTCTTAAGTTAGCAGCTTCTGTATTGTTTCTGAATAGTTTCTCTTCTTAGCAGTTAATTGCTGTTAGGAATGACATAGCCTCTGAAGTTATGTCTGGGATGCTGGCAGCAAAGCAAGTTCTGCTAAATAATAGATGGTTTACAATAAGATACTGGGATAATTTCCTCACAGAGGAAGGAAATGTCAAATAGCAATCTGTTTGCATGTAATTATATTACCATCTTTCCGAACATCCTTATGCTTGCAGTGTTAGGCACAGTTAATCAAATAAATCTGCATATATAATTGCTCTGCACATTGAAGTCTGTTTTAACATGTTGGTTCCACAGGCAAGAAGACAATGGGAGAACAGAGACCTGCATATGACCCTGCCTGTGTGCACAGAGCACTGCCAGCAGATAACTTGATGTGATGTTAGGGAAACATTACTCTTCCCAGAAACACTTCCTTATGAGCAATTGGCTGGTGAAAAGGAGATCAGACTTAGAGAAAGATGGAAAAAGACCATGTGTGCCTTTCTTCTTCAGCACTGGATGCTTGTGCATTTACAGGCAGTACAAAGATTTAAGGACTTTTTCTGTTCTTGTTGTATGGTCCTTAACAACATAGCAGTGCTGCTCCCTCCTGGGCTCTGCTCCACAGGCTTCAGTGCTCTAGGCCATCAGCAACTGGATGTTAGTGTGTGTTCAAGCACACAGCAGAGATTTTCTGTGAGGGTGCTTTTGGTAAAGTTAGCCACACAATCCTGCATTTGAACACCCCAGGTGGTTCCAGGTTTTTTGATAATAACACCCCAGAGCTGGGGGAATATACTATGCCAAACATGTTTGCAGTTCCTCCATGTTCCTCAGAGGAGAAGTTATCTGAGATCTGTTTAAACGGGATCAGATGTGCTCCTCTCCTTTCCAGTCTCTCTCCTGCAGGTAAGATTCAAGATCATGCACTGGCATTATTCTCTAACTAGCTCTAGCCTTTGACTTTTCTCTTACCCACGAGCCTTTGCACAAATGTTTTCTTTCCTTCAGTATGACAAATTAATTTGATAGACAATGGCATCATAATGATAATGTAGTCCTTTGATTGACAATGGGAATAGTGAAATACGGATGGGAGTCAAGCTGCCAGGACACTCATTAATCCAGGTCAGGAGAGCCTTGGGCTAAAGGTCTGCTGGAAGGCACAGAGCTCCTGTCACCCAGGCACTTATCTTGCAATTAGGCTGCATTTATCTTCTTGCTGCTAAAGAACTTTTGTCATTTTCTGGGTGTGGTTAAGAATAATCTCCAGATGTGCTTGGTAGCTCCCTATGCCTGAGGTTCCATAGGTCTGTTTTCCAGTGGTGACACCGCATGAGAAGGCTCCAGGCTCCCAGCTCTCATTTCTGTCACATCGAGAAAACATTCTGGGCTGCATTGTAATTCACCTTTCTGAAATGATCAAGCATGGAAACACAGATGGATATCTTTCAAAAAATTATTTAGTTCTAGTTAATTTGCTACACCAACTAACTAGAACTGTGAAATGCAGATATCATGAAAACAGGATGTCACTGGAGATGATGTTCTCAACAGCCCAGCAGAGATAAGTCTGGGCACTTACTTTTCCTGGTGCTCAACTGTGAATTTTAATTTTACAGCCTTGTCCACAAATACATATTTCTCCAAAAATAATGCTTCCTATTTATTTCCATGGAAATTACAACAGATACCAAAGAGCACAATAACATTATTGGATAGAGAAATTCTCAGCTACAAAACACTAGATTTCAGTGTAGTCACCAGCAGTAGCTAAACATTCTCACCAGCAATGGACAAGAGCCAAGTTGCTAAAAATCTCTACCAGTGGAGGTGATCACAGCAGTTTCACAGCTGCTATGACAGTGCCATTGCAAGGAAAATGTTGCACGTGGGGAAAGATGTTGGGCCATCTTTCATTGGCCCAAACAGATGGAAGTCAGAAGGTGCCAAATCTGAACTATATAGTGGGTGTAGTAGGGCAGTCCAACCAAGATACTGTTCCACTTCTCTAATTCAAAATGGTATGAGGCCTAATGCTATCATGTGGCAAGAGAAGGGCTCTCTTCTGATCTGGCTCAACTCTGAAAGTTTAAGCCTTCAACTTAGAGTCAAGATATAGCAGCCAGTGTTGATGATTTGTCCGTGTTACAGGAAATCCAGAAAGATCACCCTTTTCCTATCCCAAAAGACAGTGTGCATCACTTTACCCACTGAGAATTGATACTTGAACTTTTTCTTTGATGGTGAGTTCATGTCACTACTCCACAAACTGCCATTTTGACTCTAACTCAGTGGTGATACCACATCTCATTACTGCTAGTGATGCAATCCAGGAAACGGTCACCTTCAGCTTCATAATGATTTAATAAGTCCTGACTGAGTGCTCTTTCTGCAGATGTGTGAGCATTCATGGGTCTCACCTGGCACAAACTTTGTGATATTCCTGCCCCACCATTGTTTCTAACACATTGAAATCAATACTCAGCTTTGTAAACATTTCCCTGGTTTGATCTGACAATTCATATGGTTGAGTAGATTGAAATTCTCTTCATTTTATGGTATGACAGCTATGGCAGCATGGCAGTCTGGAATGTGACTTGTATTTCATGTTTCTGTTGCTACTGTTGAAATGTGCCACACGTGCTCATCTCCACTGTTCGGTCTCTAGAAACGTTCAGCAAGCATCAGTGAGTGTCAACAGGTGTAGTTTTTTTCTTCACGTTGGAATTCAATGACACATCTTTGCTTCACTCACACTTCCATGTCAGACACCATTTTGTCAGACTGCCCCTTTGCAGGGGTATACATACGTGTAAGTAAATCACTGTTGACCCACTGGATCGTTTGACAAAGGCATGTTAGGTCCAAAGACACATCTGCACCCCCGTATTCTAACAGGCTGAACTGGATATGTAGCTCATTTACCTAAAAGCTGTTCCCTGAGACAGTTGCATAGAATTCTCCAGCTTTTCTGTAAAACGTTGCAACTTAAAAAGCTTCACTTCACAATATTCCACCTCAGTGACAATGGAGAGTTGTTACTCTCCACTTGTGCTTCTGCCAGGCCTCACCGCACCCCACTAGCACCCAAGGGCTCAGGTCATTAGATAGGAGTGGCCACCAGGCCCTGGCCTCATCCAGCAGCAGCTCTGCATCCTGGCCAAGTCCGTATACAAGGTCTGGCCCATCCCGACAGGTTTTGACTGCTGGCCAGGGGAGCAGCATGCCCAAAAAATGCTGCCTGTGGAGCTGTTTGTGGTGGGTTTTGGCACTTTACAACACTGCTCAATTCAAGAAAGCATGGTTTACTTTTTTATTCTCAGGAAAAAAATCTGGGTTTCATAAGTTGAAGCCCTCCAGCTCAGACTGCTATTCTTCAGCCCACTGTGAGGCTGAAGTGTACGCCAAGTCATGAGATATTCAGTCATGAGGGCACCTGCATCCCACATCCAGGTTCTGCTCTACCAACCAAGTGGTTCTAAGGCTGCAGGTTTAGGGTGTGGGAATGGAATGTTGTTTCTGCATTAGCTATTAAAAAGCAGGAATTGATCTGAAGAAGTAGAGCACAATGTATTTGTATTTTGTAACTTGTCTGATGTGAAAAAGGAGAAATACCATATATGTTAGAAACATACTTTAGAAATATAGTTGCTGAATTGTGTGATTAATTCTTTCAGAGATACCGTCCTGATAAATTATTTGGATATTTCCAACAGGGATAAGTCTGCTGAAGAGCCATAAAATACAGACTTGCAAGTGAGAGACAAAATACTGAGTAATCAGACACATTTTGTTCATTTGCTGGTTCTGAACTGAAAGACAGGTTTGGAACAAAATGGAGAGGATGAGGAATGCAAAATCAAGCTGTACAGAATCAAGTTTTCTGAGAGGTCAAATAACAGAATTTGATGTAATCTATGGAACAACAGATAGGTTGGAGGTAATGTCTGTGGTAAGGTTCACGTTGGGTTCTGTGGCAGGAAAACATCATACAAAGAGACACCGACAGTTCCTGCTGAATCATTTCCTCTAATAATGGCAGAAATCAGAAACGTGGATCAGCCATAGCATTCAAAGGCGCTGAGGAAATAGAGATATAGGAGTTAAAACCAGGTATCTGTAGTCATCATTAGAACTACTGGAAAAACTGCCAAATCTTGCAATTTGTCACTGCAAATATTTGCAGAGAATTATCACAAAAAAATCATCCCATTTCTCTGTCAGCTGTAAAGTTTAGGAAAATGTACTTTTTTATAAATGACTTTTATGAGGTTTTTTTTCACCACTTTTAAGGTCTTTTTTATTACGTGATAATTTTCCTCCTCTTCAATCGGCTTCAATTTTTTTTTCCTCATATGTACAATATTCATTGTATGAACAATCCCATACAATTTTTGAATGCAAAAATTATGCAGCAATGATTTTTCCATTCTGGCCAGTACCAGTTTATTGCAGTCTGCTGTATATCTGTCATTTAATCCAAAGTCATTTAAGTCACCTACATTTTGGAATTTTCTGTAAGATAATACAGGAAATCCTTTATGATAATCATTTCAGTAAGAGTAGGCCAAGATTGTTAGGGGTTTCATATACGCAACTATTACAGACAGGTTAGTTCACCTCAGCTTGAGTTACATTGAGATGAGGTTACCGGATATTTTATCTAAGGGTGATAAAAATATAAATTAGGACTTTATTCTAGAGGCAGAGCTTAGAAGAAAAGTGTTAAATACTAGTTATCTCAATATGTAGAATATGATTATATTTGAATAAATTATGTAGGATTATCAATCTTAGTAATATAAGTAAAAAAAATAAAGATCTAATTCTCAGTTGTATTCTTCTGACCTTGAACATTTAGCCAGAAGTTATCCAAACAGTTCCAGAAAAGCATTTGCTCAGTTTAGGTCAGTTAAGAAAGATATCTGCCCAAACTACTCCCACACACTTGCAGTATTATTTAGTCCTGATCTTTTCTCTTTTACATTTGCTTTTTATTTTCATACTCTGTCTCTAGAACTTTAATTATCATACAGTTCATATCTGTCATGTAAAATATTTCTGCTCCTACCTGTCATACTTTCTGAGTTGGTCCCCATTAACTTACTTATGTTGCATGACTAAATCGCTGTATAATATTATTTTTATGTATTGCTGAGGAAACCAGATCTGTTTGGACTGGCTCCTTGAAGTCCTCTAATATGTTTGGGGATGATCCACATTGCATTTGGAAGTCTATGATATTCCTGTCATCTTTATCTTTACTTTAAGTTTCATCAGAGCACATAAGCTTTTCTTTCCATCTTTATACAGAGAACTCTGCAGAAGTGACCCTTCATCTTTGGTTGTTCTCCTTTAGAGCTGACATAAGTACAAATAGCAAAAATAATACTGTGCTTCATGAGGGATAAGTCTGCAGCTGAAGAGTCAAAAAGATCTATAGAAAGAACCCCAGAAGGAAAGAAATGAAAAGACATGAAGGCAAATGAAAATCTTGTTCAGAGAGATAGCACAACTTACCCCAGATAAGAAAGTGATTGTGAAAAGGCAGGAAAACAAATACAATGTGAAAATGACTAGAAGGAAAACTGTGATATTCTGCTACAGACAGCAGGTATGTTTCAACAGAAGCTGCTTGCCCATGCAAGCCCATGGCATTAGCTTTTGAGTTTTCACTTCCAAAAATCAAACCCTGCTTCTTCATGCTGTAATCAGTTTCTTCCATAGCCACTAGCTGACGCTGCAAGTAAAGCTCTCCGCTGTAGCCATCACTCAAAATAAAACTGCAAACTGGCAGAAATTGAGGTAGCTTAACTCCTTTATTTCTTTCTGATATTTTCCCTCTCCTTTGAGGTGGTTATGATCAAGAGATGCACATTGCTCCTGAAATCTCCTGTTTGTTTACAGTATCACCCATTGTAAAGGAATGCTGTTCTCTCTTTACAGTGGTTAAATATTTCTGGATGTTTTACTTTATTGCCTTCTCTTAAAGCATCCATGACTTAATAATGCACTTGCAGGGTTAATAAGCTACTTTCTTACAGAAGATGTGAAAAAAAAAAATTATACAGAAAAGGTTTGTGCAGAAATTATATCAGGTAGATGTAATTGCTCATTAATTGCATGTTTTATCTTTTGTGTTGCTTTGTTCTGTTAGTTCTGCTGGGGGTTAATAGAAAAGTTGTATCTATTTACATCAGAAAGAAGAGTCACCTTTGTGGGGAAAAAAAATAAAAAATCCCTTACTGTGGATTTTTAAGCACCTGTGCAAAACTGCCTATTCTTTCTCCAGAGATCTCATCTACCTATTATTGAGATTAGAAGAAAACAGAAGAAGCATTTACCACCTGGAGCATACATGCAACGTTGAAATAATGAGCATATAATTATGTTTGTATTTGGACACAAAACCCTTCTGTTTCAGACCTGCCTGTCAGCAAGATGACCACCATCCTATAGAGACTTTTGTACACTGAATGTTTACACTGATGTTAATTGAACAACTTACAGTGCAGAATAGCAGCTCTTAATGTACTTTTTCTTACATTCAGTCTAAATATTTTAAAACATGTCACCTCCACATATGAATGTTTCTTTTTCCTATCCATCAGCTTCTAGAATTCTGGGACTAGTTCTCTGATGTTGGCAGTGTGTTTATTATTTCTAGAAATATAAATCAAAAATTAGTGGTTAATCAGAGCAAGCTATATATATATCTCAGTGTTCTTAAAGCCACTCCAGTCACTGTTCCATAATCCTGGATTGCTTTATCTGCAGCAAAACTAAAGTAAAACAGGGCAGTTGTGAATGCCATGGTTCAGCACTGATTAGGTTTTGGAAAGTTGGAGAATATGATGGAATGAGGGGTAGCAACCCAAGCAGACTGGGAGGAAATTTAGGAGATAAGAAGGAAGAAAGTAAGGAGACAGCTGGGGGGTGGGATTGAAACTTTTCTCCTCAAATGAAAGCAGGTCTAGGAAACTCTGCTGCTGGGAATTTTTCACAGTCATCCATCCTTCTCTTCCTTCGGCCTTCCTTTTGTTTGTCATCATTCACTACTGTCTGACTGTGCCTGTTCTCTGTGCATGACTTACCAGGCAAGATCATGTTGTTCCTGAAGTATTTTTATCTCAGTGAACATAGGTGTTCAAATCAAGTAACTTGTCTGCTATATATAAATGTGTGTATCTGAAAGCCCAGTCTCAAAGAAGATAACAGTGCTTCAGACACTTCTGATATGGAATCCATAGTCTATGCCCTGAGCCCTGATGCAATATGGGTATAGGCAGAGGCACAGGAGCCTTTGGAGACCATCATGGTCCACCTCTGCAGTCCATCTGCATAGGCCTTTCAGTTCTGTTGCAGTGAAAAAGAAACAAATGGCTAATTGTGAGCTACTAAAATAGGGCTCTTTGTGCCAGCTAATTACCTTTCCTCCTATTCCTTCCCACTAAAGTCTTTGACTTAGAGGTTATGTACAATTGTTGCAATTGATTGTAAAAGGATCCAGTGTGAAAATGGAAAAAGCAAAAAAAAACATGTCTACTCAAAAGAAAGGAGAAAGGTGGAGCAGACTAAGTGTGTTGGGAGAAATAATTGATTTCACTAAGCTTGGTTAATTCTAATTTTATGCTGCTCTGTCCTCTTGTGGTAGAAAGCTGTCCATTTTTATGCCAGCCTTGTTAGATAGTATTACCACATCCTAAGATATCTGCTCCTGCAAAAAAAAAAAACAAAACAAAACAAAAAAAAACCATTGGGGAAATAAGAAAGGTTCCTCAGATTTTGATGGGAGCTTAAGAAGACATTTCGGAAATCCCTGCATTCACTTCTTAAATTCAAAAGAGTATACAATTTGTTTAACACTTTCTCAGACATCTGATGTAGCTTTCAATTAATTCTGGATTCAAACAAACACCATAAGGGAAGCCAGAGCACAGATGCCAGGCTGGCTCTCCTAAGGCAGCTGGGAAGAGCTGTGTACTAGTCCTGCAGCTTCTTTCATACAAATATTTGAGCTACTGCATTGCCTGTGTTTCCTATGTACAAGCAGCAGCAATGCCAAGAGTGTATCTTTCTTCAAGTCCGCACTCAAAAACATGCTCATATATCAATCTTGGACTTTTATTCTAAATAACTAGATGGTTTTTTTTAAATACTTTTCTTCACACATTTGTGATGTACATAATGAAAAAAAAAGTATTGCAAACTGAAAATATTTCATAAAGAACTTAAATCACATCCTGGATTAGAAAAATCATCTTAAAAAATGATTCAGTAAAAAGTGTAGTAAGTTGACAAAAAATATGATGAAATGAATACTAAAATCTAAATTTTGTACTTTTTATCTTTTATTCTGCAAAGGTCTGCCTTAAAACAAAGATATTTTCAAGATGCAACAGAACATATCATAGAAATGGAAATCTCTTTTGGTGAATATCTACTTTCTTTGGAATACTTTGACTTAATGCTCACTCACAGAACTCATAATTTAATAAGTTTTAAAAAATTTCTTAGCTTCTCAATTTAGGGTAGTAATCATTTGCACAACCCTCCTCTCCTCTCCTCTCCTCTCCTCATCTTTTTCCAGAAGATATGACCTATTTTTTCTGTACTGTTAGATTCCATTGCCTGCTTACTGCTGTCTGCATTATATTTATGATAACATGAATAGTTAAAGAGTAATTTAAGAGCATAAGAGCAATGATAGGCATCTTCTTGCTGCTTACTGCATTGCTAATGCTTTTATGGCATATAGAAAATTCTTAAATATTTAATATAACTTATCCTTCCCTTTAACCATTCCCTTCTCTGTAAAGAGTATAATGAAATATGAATTATGCCTGTGTAATGTTTTACACACCCTAGTGACTTCCTCAGTTCAGTCATATTACACATGCAAAATGAGAGAGAAACTAGAGCTTAGTCGATGTCATTCTGGTTTTAATACATGTTCTTTGTCTTCCACCATCACTCCAAATTCCCTGCTAAGCATGAAGAAATGGAGCGGGTTATGGAAAGCAAAATCATTATGACAGTCTCTGCAGTGAATCAAAATATAATCAATTTAAACCCATGAAAATTCAACACCAGCCTTTAGTTCATGTATACAACTGTTTTGAAAACAAAATTTTGCTAAGTTTTCATTTTCAAAAGCAATCTCTCATGCACAGTCATGTACAAAAAGATCAATTGCTTGCATGTACACCTATTTCATCTGCTGATGTGAATGTCAGTTCTATGTTGAGAAAGGTGTGTGGACATAATTAATTCTAGAAGTGCAATTCAAAGAAAAGGAGCTTATCAGGAGAAGTCAACATGGATTTGTGAAGGGGAAATCATGCCTGACCAGTCTAGCCTTCTATGATGCCATTATGGGCTGAGTGGGTGAGGGGAGAGCAGTGGATGACATACACCTGGACTTGAGCAAAGTGTTTGAAACTGTCTCTCATAAAAATCTCAGAGGTAAGCTTAGAAAGTGTGGGGTAGATGAGTGGACAGTTAGATGGATTGAGAGCCAGTTGACTGGCACAACTCAGAGGGTTGTGATCAGTGCTGCAGAATTGAAGGCCTATAGCTAGCAGTGTTCCCCAGGGATTGATATTGGGCCTGGTCTTGTTTGACATCTTCATCAGTGACCTGGATGAAGGGACAGAATGCACTCTCAGCAAGTTTGCTGATGGTACAAAGCTGGGAGGAATGGCTGACCCACTAGAAGTGAGTGCAGAATATTACACCTGGGGAGGAATAACAGCACACATCATCCATCAGTTCCATCATCCAAGAACAGGGTGGCTGGAAAGGAGCTCTGTAGAGCAGGATCTGGGTTGTACAGTTTCCTTCTCTGGAGATATTCAGAAACTGCCTAGTCTCTTTCCTGTATAACCCATTGCTGGAACTTGATCCTTGAGGTCCCTTTCAACCCAAGGCATTGTATGATTCTATGATCTACAGAGATCCCTTCCAATTTCCACGATTCTGTGATTCTGTCATGTTACATCTGGAAGTAGCACTGGAGGTATCTCATCAACATTTTTTAGAAACAAGAATGGGGTTGTGAAGGGAACTGTGGGGGCCTGCAGCTGAATAATGGCAGCTTTAGTCAAGCTGAGGCATTAAAGAATTACTTTAGACCCCATGTATTTACAGAACTGATACATGTGTTGAATGCATCTTTGTGATGAACTCTACTCACAAAGTGTCAGGAGTGGCTTATCTGCATCCTGGTTGCTCTTCCATCGATGGCACGGAAAGATGCCTCACACTTGGCACCCTTGAACAATGGCCAAGACAAAGACGCTTTCTGAAAGGACTGAATTGATATAAATTCCTTCCTCATTTTCAAATGATCACGTTATATAACTTTCTCATGAATCATCAATATCAAAGCATATATTTTCATTCATGGAAAGGAATTTGAGAGTAATTCTTCCCAATTACACATAAGAGCTGTTGTCTTGTCAGAGTATGTTTGATGTATAAGGTTCTTCATGACAATCATGTATAGCAGCCTAACATTTTACATCTAACAAATGCAAAATTTTTGTAGTATTTCAAGTTACATGCCAGTATGAATTTCCCTTAAAAAAAAAAAAAAAAAAAAAACTAATGTTCCAATTTACATTATTATAGAATGGATTGGCTAATAAGAATCTTGAAAAGCTCAAAACTATTACCTTAAGTAGAAACCTGCATGACTGTGTTGTATTTTGTTCTCTCATTACCTTTATAAGGCCTCCAATGGTTTCAATTTTTTGAGTTGGCAATAGTTGCAATTCCTACCAGTTATTTTTCTCTCTTATTTAGGCATGAACAGTTGAATTCAAGGTGTTATTGTGGCCTGTCTTTGCTTATGAAAGGAACTGGGGATGTTTAGTCTGGGGAAAAGGCGGCTGAGTGGAAACGTTATTGCTCTCTTCCAATATCTGAAAGGTGCTTACAGGGAAAGCGGGGTTGGTCTCTTCTCACTGGTGACAGGTGACAGGACGAGGGGAAATGGCCTCAAGTTGTGCCAGTGGAGGTTTAGATTGAATATTGGGAAAAACTTCTTTACAGAAAGGCTTGTTAAGCAGTGGAATAGGCTCCCCAGGGAGGAGGTTGAGTCACCATCCCTGGATGTGTATAAAAACCATTTGGATGTGGTGCTCAGGGACATGCTTTAGTGGAGGGTTGTTAGAGTTAGGGTAGCATGGTTAGGTTGTGGTTGGACTCGATGATCTTTGAGGTCTTTTCCAACCTGAGCAATTCTATGATTCTATGATTTTATGAATTGCTATAGTATAAAAACATTATTATTGTACGGGACACTGTATAGTTTGGAAGAAATGCAGTTCTCTTAATTTTATGCCAAATATTCATATATGGAATAAGCGATAACACTTCCATAAAAATATTAGCATATTCGCCCCAAAAGACATACCTCTTTTCCTCTAAGATCTGTTTTCTGTTTGTAGCAGAATGTTTGAATAGCAGAGAAAAATAAAGATGGTATATTCCACAATAAGAGAATTCGTATTTGAACATATGTTTTCACATTCTTCTATGTTTGTCTTTCTAAATGTATGGAGAACAAGATAGAAATTGTTAACTCTTTCCTCACTGTCTTCATGCAACCCAATATTTATCAGTCTTCCCAACATCTTCTAATATTATAGCTTAATAGTGCTGCATGATGTCCCCAAACAGGTTAGCACTCAGATTTCACAGTCCCTTGGTGAAATCATACAGCTTTTTCACCTTTGAGTTCCCGAGCAGTTTAATTTAACTTACATGTAGGTGTGGGAGTAGTGAAATCTCTGGTTGACTCTTTTCATTGTGTCAGCAGTGTTTGCATTTAGAAAGTACTTCAGAAGCTTCTTTTGGGGAGCATGAAAGGGATAGGAAGCTTGCAGTTGCAAATATTATGGAGACTATAAGAAATCACAAAGCAAGCCTCTTGTTGTAGCTAAAGAAATGTACACATATATAAAACAGTTGACTGGGTCATTGCTTAAACAACAATTTGTTAAACTTTTTTTTTAAATAAAAAAAGACTAACTATTCACTGGCTATAAAACAGCATCCTTCCTATTTTTTACTGTGCTGATCACATACTATCGATCATACTTCATGTTCACTATAGCTTTCAAGTTAGCATTGAATACCTTATCTCTAGAAAGGTAAGAGTGATGAACTATCGTGTAGAAATACAGACACCATGAGAAGTTCTAGAGTGAAAGTTAACGCAATCAGAAAGCAGTGTTGATTATTTCTATGAATTTTTTTACAAATTAAAGCAAGGTTTACTTATTTTAAATAAAAAATTGCTGTCTTTAACATACACTTTTTTTGAGTTATAAGAAGAAATTCTTCATAGGGTTTAAAAACATGTATTTTCTTATGTTTTGCAACAGGCCAGACACAAGCATATAGGGTAGCTTCAACTTGCTAAAGCCTGTGGATTGCTAATTTTGGATCCGTAGTAAGAAAGTTATTAGCATCCTGATGTGTTTTTTAGTGAACAGATTGAACCTCTTACAGGTAGCTGGCCTTGAGATAACATAATGTTGGCTTGATCAAGATAGATGCTGCAAAAAATTACAGAAGCAGTGTCTTCTAAAATCTCTCTCAAGATATTTCCTAATCGTGATTTATTAGAGTTCAAATAATTGAATATACATATTTACATGCATTTTGTTCTGTATGTGGGATATCTTGTGTCTCTCATTAAGTTTCAGCTCATGAAACACAGAAGCCTAAATCAAACAAGGAATAGAAAGCAAAGATAAAAACAAAAAAAAGATTTCAGTAGTTATTCAAATTGTCACTGTTCAACTGTTACTGAATCTTAGCAAATATAATTTCTGTTTCTCTGATATCTCATATTTCAATTAGATGAGATGGTAGACCTTGCTGCATGAATTTATTTTCACAGTTGCTTCCATATCACTGTGTGAGAGGAAAATATAAATAAGTAACAAGCAATGCGGTGTTAAATACTGGCAACTCTTAAAAGGACTGCATAATTTATTCTCAACATTAGAATGAGACAAAAGGTAAGACTGAAATTGAACAAGTTATGCTCCTATGTTCTGCATCTGCAGAGTGGTTGTAGTAAAACCTCAAATAAAAAGGGGGTTGGGGAAATCAGT
>NW_024884670.1:0-24222 GCF_019232065.1 Centrocercus urophasianus
TTTTTTTTTTTTTTTTTTTTTTTTTTTTTTTTTTTGTTTGTTTGTTTGTTTAATATAAAATATTTTTCTTACAAGTAATGTTTTGTTTTTTTTTTTTCTTTGTCTGCACATTCTAACATTTTCAGAACTGGTATTACCATGTTTTATGGGGTATAGTGTACTACTTTTGTAAGATCTACCTGCAAAAAAAAACAACAAAACAAAAAACTTGACAAACTTGGTTATCTTTTTTTTCCCCTTTAAAGCTGCTTTTAAAATTGTGAAGGGTTGGCTTGGCCCTGATGCAATAAGTATGCTAAAATTCACGAACAAGAGTGATGTGCAGGAATACATCAGTGGAGAATATTTGCCACCTCACATGGGTGGAACTGTAAGTATATTAACATTCCATCATCCTTTTGTGTTAGATTGAGGCATGTTTATTTAATAACTTACATGGTGTTACAGTTTGGCACTTCATGGATATGAAATTTCTCGATTCTGTCAGAGTGATGGTTTGTAAGTCACATCAGTAAAAAATGGATTAATTTTATGAGAATTTAGTATCTTAATCTTAAGTACGGAAATCAGTTCTGTGAATGATTTTAATTATTCATTTGCAAGTCACAGGGAGCCTTGTTTTCAAATCTTCAACAAAAACACCCTGCCCCTTTCAAGTGCCATTTCTTTTATCTTATTCTCCCCCAGCTGATGAATTAGGGAGATTGAGTGGGTTTATGACAAGTTGTACAAACAGAAAATAGATTTTGTGCCCCTCTGAAATTTTTCATCTTTTTCCAAAGGCACGGTTCTGTGTTTTCTACTGTCATTCCTCATAGCTAATTCCTTCTTCGAAGAAAGAAGCTTGTGGCTTTGCTAACTATTTTTCTTAAGTGCCTATATGGAGCGTGCAGACTTGGTTATCTATCCTCCTTCAATCCTGAAGTGTTTCAGTGCTTAGCTAGTACTAGCTAGCTCCATGTTGCACAGCTTCTAGGAATGTCTGTAAGTCCCAGAATCTTGGAGGCTGTTTACCTAAACTACTGATCTGCAGTAATAAGTTGCAGTGACAGTGATAAATTAGTAGAATAGAAGTGTGTTTGTTTGACAAGGACTCCAAGTGTGCTTACAGTTTCAGGAAAAAAATGTATGCATGCTTTTTAAAAGCCATGTATTTTGAGCCTGCAGTTATTTTGTCTAAATATTGAGTGTCTTTGATATTTAACCTGTTAGGTGGGTATTCTGAACTTTAAACCTCAGAACTGTCACTGTTTGGAAACATTGTTAACAGGTATTAAGTTAGGCTCCAACATCTTTTCAGAGAAGGCGTATTTTCTTGGTGTGATTGACCTTGTCTTCTCCTGAGTCAACTTGAAATCTGATGAGGGAGTACACCTACTGCTATTAATGTTGACAGGATTATGGGGTTTTCTGTTTATTTTAAGGTACTATCTGATTTGTAAATACTAATTCCTTGTGCTTTCCTCTGAAATATCTTTCCCCTTCCCATTTCTTTTCATCCTCTTTGATTTCTACCCATTTAGGAATAGATGGTCAGTTTTGCTATCAGCATGATACAGTTGAAGAGCATGGCATATCTGTGTATTCTTTGGCTGTAGTACTGAACAAGCAAAATAGACTCTCCTTTCTACTATGCTCCCTAATGGTATCTGTCCTAGAAGAGCCAGGTTTTACTGTTTAGGGAAATGCAGAGAAGGTATAAACTATGGAATACAGGTGTCCAAAAGAAATTTTTGAGACCTCTTTGGGGACTTAAAAGGATGATCTATATGTTTTTTGACAAATAATGGACTAAGGTGGCTGCAGAGTATCTAAGACATTACATTAATACTGATCATGGAAAACATCAATGTAGATTTTTCAGAACTCTGCATATATGCTTGAACTTCATCTTGCTCAAGAGTGAGCATGTGCGCATGCAACAGGATTTTTGAACTTCTGTATTTGCCCATTTTGTCAGAAGTGAGCAGTCAGCCTTATTAATTCACTTCTCTCTGCACTAGTGCCAGGATTGAGCAGCATTTTTAACTAGAATACTGTGCTCTTCACTTGGTTATCTAAATTGAAAGCCTATAGCTTGTTTTCTTAAAGCACTGTTTTTAGGTCAGTATTTAATTTGTTAATTAAGACGTCACTGGGCTTTTTGCTTGTGATTTCATGACCGTTGTGTACACCTTGTCTTAGAAAATATCACTACCATGAATAAAACTTGTATGGCTCTTGCCAGTGTCCCATAATAGAAAACTATCATTTTTTGAAATGGATGCATTGAACAGCAAATAAATCTGTCTTGTTTATCTGTCTGAGCCTTCAACCCTGTTAGCAGATAGCCAGTGTCACTTAAACTGATTGACTGTGACTGAGAAGTGTGAGACTTTGAGTTGTCTCAATGATGAGATGCTTTTTGGCTACTGCCATTACCCAGCATTGTGGATTAATGTGGCCAAGTGAAGTATGCAGCAAACTTAGCATCGCTTTATCAAGGCCACTGTGCCATATGTCCTCCATGGAAGGGAGTGAAAAGGCTCTGTATTGCTTGGGTGAAGGGGAACATTCTGCAAGTCTTCCGTAATATTTCTCTCTGTCTGGAATCTTTTAACAGTTAATTAGTCTGTTAGTGCTACTTAAACGTATTCACCAGGCCCTTCAACTGAAAACTGCTTGAGCTGGAGAATGTTTCTTCCTTTCATCTTTCAGCTAAAGGCCTACAACTGTTACTTCAGCCTGAAAAATAGGAAATCTTTATACCTTGATTAAAGATAAACAGGAAATACGTGGTTTTATTTGAGGTTTCTTTGGATGGCTGTCTATTTAAATTTCTTTCATGGGATCACATAATTTATTTCTGTTGTACAGGGAAAACAAACCTGCTTTTTTTGGTCTGTGCTGGTAGTGTAGTTTGGGACCTGTGGGCATGGCTCCAGTCCGTCTCACAGAATTCAAAGCTATGATATTGACCAATTCAGTTTACTTAGGAGTATAAGACTGTTTGAAATTGCAGTAGGAACAGAGGGCCCTATTTAAACATTTTCTTACACTGAAAACTAACATTTAAAAACTAATTGGGGAAGGTGAAAAGCATTTCTAGTTAACAAAATCTAATTTTTACTGTTTCTCTTTGTTATGCAAGCACTGAGAACCTTGCTGCTTCTTGCTTGCTTGAGTATGCTGCTTCTACTTATTCATTTGTTCTGAAGGAGATCTTTAAATTGATTTGGCATGCAAAAATGTGAACTGCAGAATGTTAAAAATCCTCACAATTAATTGAAATTAGAGGATTTAAAGAATACTTTCAAATTGCTACTACTACGTAATTAAAAATGCAAAGGACTTTTTCTGTCACTTGGAATGCTCTTTAAAAAGATAAAATCATCTCTGTTGGGAAAAGACCTTCAAGATCACAAAGTCCTAGTATCAGCCTGACCCCATCCATCCTGGCCTTGAGCTCTGCAAGGGTGGGGAATCCACAGCCTCTCTTGGCAGCCAGTTCCATCACTTCACCACCCTTTCAGTGAAAACCTTCCCAACACATAATCTGCATCTCCCTTCCATTAATTTAGAACTATTCCCCCTTGTCCTGTCAATTACTACCTGTATGAAAAGTTGATTTCCCTCCTTTCTATTATCTCTGTTTAAATATTGGAAGGCTGCAGTGAGATCTCCCGGGACTCTTCTCCAGGCTGAACAAGCCCAACAGTCACTCCCTTTCCCTGCAGGCCACCCCTCTTTTGATGCAGCCCAGGGTACTGCTTGCCTTCTGAGCTGCAAGTGCGTGCTGCTGGCAGTGATAAGATCAGTGATGAAATGGAACTATTGGTAGCATAAGCTTTCTTAACAGTGATGCAAAGCAAAGTGGATAATTGAAACCTACGAGTTGTTTGAAACAACATAATGAATTCATGGTATTTCCACTTAAAAACAGTAGAAAAGGTCCTTTGCATTATCCTAAGAGGTCCTTTATAAATCTCCTTTTTCTTCTTAGGATTCTTTCAAGTACAGTTATCCTCCACTGGTAGACGATGACTTTCAAACGCCTTTATGTGAAAATGGGCCTATCACGAGTGAAGATGAACATGAAAGTAAAGAAGAGATAGATAGTGATACCAAGGAACCTGGAGATCTGAATGAAGAACAAAATCTTAATCAGAAAAAGGTATCTAACTCTGAAAGCTGAGGCAACTATTCACATGGCTACAAATCAGGATAAGAGGCATGCGATTTTTGTTTCTTGTCTGGCTTTCACTTTGTATTGCCTCAATTTGAAATACGTACACAGAAAAATGGAAAATTAAAATTACAGTTTCTACCTTGATTCTTAGTTTGAACAGACTGGACTGTTAAGATTGGCTTCTAAATGAGTAAAATGTGTACTTAGTATTTAATATCTTTATTACAGTGAATTATGTAGCGAAATTTAGAAGATGTGTTATGTTCAAAACTTGCCTAACTGGTGAACTTCTATTCTTAAGATATCTTGTGGCAAACATCTTAAAATATCTATTTTTCTCAGATGCTTAAATTAAATGCTTGAGAAAATATCAGATAAATAGTAAAATGTTACTATGTGCCTACTTCTAAAAATCATAAAAGTAATTGCTTATCTCTGAAGAAATTACATCCCTAATGCATCATCTTGTATTGAAAATATAATTTCCCTTCAGAATGTTAAAGGTATTGATTTATGTAGAATTCTATGAAGTTAATCCTCAGAATATGCAATCATAGTCAGTGAGGATATTGTATTTAGAAAGGACAGGGGAGGGGAAAAAAACAAATGTGAAATTCATTCACCAGTGCCGCACTTCATTTTGGAATATGAATTGCAAAACTTTTTTAAAGTAGTGAAATTCTTAAAGATTACATTTTTATTTTCATTTACTGTTTTATGTTTTTATCAGAATAATTTGAAATGTGGCTGTTTTTACAGTGCTCATTTGTAACTTGGCCATCTATTTATATAAATATATATCACTGAGTTTAAAGTCAGAAGGAGGCATTACATAGCTATTCTAACTTCACAACAGGTAGACTAACTTGTTTTGGTTGTGGCACATCTGCTAAGATGTGATTCTCAGAAATAGGAACATAATCACTGTTTAGTTTGAAAGTTAGCTTTGGTGCTGAACTGCCTCAATATTTAATTACTTGTTTTATTTCAGATTTCTACTTAGTGAACTTTTTCAGTATTTAAAAATAACAGTTTATGGTATTTTTCTATTTCCTACAGCATAATCAAGCTACCACTCAATCTTCTGAATTAAGCTGATCATTTATACTCATCCATTCTTAATTTAAAGACATGTTTAATACCCAATCTTTAACATACTTCTAAAATTCAGGCTCCATGCCATTGTTGGCGCTGTTCCTGTTCAAGGAAAAAGTCAGTTGTCTTGCTTCAGTATGCTTTCTGTTCACATAAAAATAACACTTGCCATTTCTAACACAGATGTGTCAGTGTTTGCCCCTTCTATGTTGAGCTTCTTCCAAGCTATTTTTCAGAAACTGTTCCTTATTTTACGAATGTTTGGCATATTAAAAGAGGTTATTTTGTACTTGACTGTTCATAAATATGACTTATCAAATATTTTTGGATAAGGCCAACTTCTGAAGTGACAGGTTTCAAGTGACCTGTGAGATTTCATTATTATTTACTATGTTACTGGTATTTATTTGCATTATCTGCAGATTTTTGTAATCACTAAGAATTCATCTGATTTATTTTTATGTATGCCTCCTCTAATCCCATGGAAGTGCCTTTTTCTTTCCACAGAGTAGAGGGAACCATGAGCAATAAACTTAATTGTAAGTGCCTTTTCTGTAGACACCTGTATTTAGCATGTGAGATTCCACCTTCAGTGGGTACTACTGTAATTTTTTTTCCTGGTAATTTAAATTGGAGTTATGTAGAATAAATCCAAACACATTGACTATGCAGTGTATTTATACAATAATCTTTTAAAATAACCACAGTTACAATAAGTGAAACTACTATGTTTGAGGTGTTTTGTTTTTGTTTTTTTACCAAAATCCATCTTCTGTGGTACTGTATTTCTTCAATTCCCACACTTCAGATAACTTACATAAACTGAATACCCTTCCTATCTTCTGTCACTGTTTCAAGTGGAATAAACACAAAGCTAAGCAGAATGTTTAGCTTGCTGATTTTCTCAAGTCATCATGCCACTTATTTTTGCAATTCTCTGTATTTTTTTCTCCCATTCAGCATTTTATTGAGAATAAAGAACTGTAGAGTTGTGAGGTGGACATCCAGCAGGCTTGTTGACTTGTATGTAGTCTCTTAATGTAACAGAAGAAAAACCTCAGAATTTAAGTTCTGTTGTTTGAACTCTCCAATACTTCAGAGATCAGTTTAAAAAATAAAAAATACATTCAGCAAGTTTTTAATGCAGTGAAATGTGGAGCTGTTACTATGTTTTCTATTCAGTGTAACAATGATTATAGTGGGGTGTCACTTGGAAACTTTTGCAGTGAAAGTGTAACATCAGTACTTTCTAAACTGCTACTATAAGTACCACAGTTTGCTTATCTGGTGTCTACAAAAACGACCAACTCAGGCATCAGGAAAAGATACAGGAAGGGGAGAAAAAAGGCATTTTTAATATATAACATGACTTACAATACATTTTTTTTATGTGATGGGCTTTCAGAATTGTCAAGCAATGAATACATAGTAAATTTTGTCTGTAAAATGTTAACTGTTGAAATAAGCCTCCTCCTGACATTCTTTAAAATACCTGCATGAATCTGTAGTGTGTGTAACCCAGACTTTTAGTTAATCATTATAACCATCATTTTTACTCAGATGAATTCTGTAGAACAAATTTCCAAGTCAGAGGAAAATGACAAAACAGAGTTCAAACCAAAGAATGCAAAGAAAGCACTAGCCACTTTTAAAGGACCTTTGTTACATATCAGGTAATAATAATTTTCTTTTTTAAAATGTGCCTTGGACACTTGAGTAATTAGTTTTTAAAATAAACTAGACTTTTTCAGGCTATTAAAAACAGCAGTAGTTATTAACAAATACAAATTATATGTTTTTCTGCTTTTATGCATTTTCAGTGAATCTTTGTATATCCATTGGCATGCTTTTTTCTACTTAAGTGTGTGTGTGTGTATATATATGAATAGATAAATTGGAAAACTGTCATCAGTGTATATCTGTAATAAGAATGATTGGTAATTTGGCACTATTTCTTACACCAATGAAATCAACTATTTGTGAAAACAACTTTCACTGTTAAGATAAAACTATTGAAGCAAGATTGAAGGTGGCACCTGTGCTAGTACCTTGAACCAATTTGAATGGGTACAATTCTTTGTGTGGGAAGTGCTGTCTAAATTGCACACCTGCTTACAATCTCAAATGGCAGTATTTTTATGTCTAGCAGTTAATCTCTTTTTCAGCACAAAAGTTCAAGAAAAATCAATTAGACAATCTCCTTTCTCACTGCTTTTCAGGTTAAGATGCTTGTTTAGAAAATGATGTAGATCTTAACTTGTATTTTCATTTACAGTTCGCCATTAAATGAATGAAGAAAATAGCTAATTTATAGATAATTCCTTAGCTAATTTTGTAACTGCTGCACTGAATTAGATTTGGAATGGATTTGAATAATGACATATTCATTAGCATCTAAACGTTTGTATGTCAAATTTTAATATGTTTGAAATGAAAATTAGCTTTTTGCATATAAATAACTATGTGAAGTTCTACATTCTTGGTTGGCAGTACAAAGGCATAGACTGTGGAATTGTTATCTTGAAGGGATTTATAAAATCCATGGGCATCTACTTAAGATTTTTCATGAAGAGAACTCAGAGGAAATACTTTTGTTTTCTTTCCTTCTGACAAATGAAGTAGATCCATCCACCTACTTAAAGAAAAAAAAAAATTAAAAAAAAAAAAAACCAACAAGTTTAAGAGAAAAAACCACTTCTTTCCTGCTACAAACATAGATGTGTTGCAGATTATGTAAACTCAAGAAGAATGAATGTTACGAATATTAGCACCTTTATAGTTGACTGCCTTGTTATCATGGAAAATAAAAATACTGGTATCCCCCTTGGTCCTGCTTTTTTTTTTTTTTTTTTTTTCCTCAAGTAAACTCTTGAAAGCATGTGTTCTCTTGTTGCTCTTTGCTAATACTGTCACTTTGTAGATGAAAACCTGCTTATAGTTTCCCTGGCCTCTTTGTCAGAGCACTGAACAAACAAATAACCAGCAATTTTCTGCTCACAAGTATCTATGTCACACATGAGGCATGAATAAACACTGTAGAGCTAGCTTTTGTTTGCTGATACCAGCATTGTTGTCTTGGCGTGGGGACAGAAGCAGAAACCGAGTAACAGCAATGTTACTCATTGCTATGTAGTCAGTAAGAGTCAGTTGCCTTTTTGTCCCAAACTGCTTCTGCAGAGGACATCCTGCATTGATATTCCTTACCTATCACTGCCTGCCACTTGTTTGCCCTGATATATGACTAGAGCTGAATCACAAAGCAGAACTAGCAAACATGCTCTTCTCTTTTCCTCACGCATATGGTCATGCTCACAAGTAACTTTCTCTTTCTGGTTAGTATCACTATTGCATTTGCCTTGTAGGCCTTCCTAGGAAAGGCTGGCGTTTATTGGCCTTTCTCATGAATAACTTACTGTATTTGATAAGGTTAAAAAAAAAAAAACAAAAACACAGCAAATAAAAGACAAAAGAAAACCCATCTGTTTACTCACATTTTTTTTAGCAGAAGAGTAGCTCATAATGTGCTTATAGACAAGACTTTGTGATATGATACGAACTGTTTATTCTCCCCACACCTCAGATAGTAAAGAAGGTAGTGTGAGAAGGCTTTGGTGCTTATAGTATCACCTCCATCCCCTACTATGTAACTGCTTGACTTGACAGGCAGTAAGCCTTCAGAGCTGGTTCTCAAGTGTTCTGCTGTGGGTTTTTTTTTTTGTCGGTTGCCACAGCTTGTGGAACAGCAAGAAGCATGGGGCTGTGGCACAATATTCCTTTCTTCTGGCTCTTTTTGCCTGTTTGGCACTAGTTTATGCTTTTCAATCCCATTGATGATTTCTCTACATTTTCTCTAACGTTCACACCAACAGTAGCTTAGCATTAATGTCACTGAAATGCCCTGTAGCTACAATCCTTTTCCCTATTGTTGCTGAGTATTTGAAAATTTGTGAATGGGAATGAAAGATCTCAGAGGAGAAGGAGGTATACTTAGTTACCTTATTAGCCTTTTTCACACCCATCAGTTTTTGCCTTGCTTAGCACAGTTCCTTCCTCCCTGTCAAGAATGTTTTCATGTGGACTGTCTAGCATACTGCAAAACATAGGCACCTTCCTCCCATGCAATCACTGTTGGACTCTTGTTCTAGCATAGGAGTTCAGGTTTGCCATCCAGCACCAAGAATTATTTCTCTTGGCTAATGTGCTGATGTGTTTAGATGAGAGAGAATAAAGCATTGGTGTTATTAAGTGAGATTGTTTGAGGAAGAGATCAAAAATGAAACTAGTATTCAAGAAAGAGGCAAAGGGCAGAAGAAGGCAGAAGTAAGTTCTTTTTGAAAAAGAATATCCAATGCCATATTACTACATGCTATGGGAGTTCTTTGCGTAGTCCTTACACTGCATATATGAAGGAAGCAGTTTTTCATTGTTACTTGAACTTCCTGTCAGCTTGTAAATGAGCATGCCCTACTTTAGGCCTTGCAGTGTTCATTTGAATTCATAATCCCAAATGAATTATAGTAGTTGGATGTGGTTTTAAAAGATTTTATGCATGACTCTTAATTGCATAAGATATTAAAATAAGCAAAACCTTAGGTTTATTTACACATCTTCAGAGGTATGTGAAGACTGACTCATAATCACAAATGAATTTAGCAGTAGTGATTATAATGTTTGCCACTTACAGATACCTGCCTACTCCTCTTATGTGTGCACTACAGCCATTAACAAGGGCAGGCTTATGAGATGGAAATTGCTCCCTGTCTGTAACAGCTTATGGCCTTCCATAATAGAATTGAAATTGATTAAGTTTTCCCTTAACATAGCATTGTAAAGTGCAGGGCTGAAGGGACTGTATCTATCTGCTGGCTATCCCTGCTTTTGCCAGTTGTCATGCTCATGCAGGTAGAAGAATTCAAGGGCAGTAGTCAATTCAACTGATTTTGCTAGGTCCATTTGTGGTCATGAGTCAACTGTAAACGTCAGTACAAAATTTCTGTGCCTTTTTCACGTTTTTTTAATGGGAAGCTGTTTACAGCAACCATAGCTGAAAGGTTCAATGTATTTTACTTCCCTGTAGAGGTGATGAGGTTTTTTTATATCGTATTTAATAAAGATAATTTGAATAAACCAGCCTTTCTGTATTTTTTTTGCCAGTCCTGCAGAAGAACTATATTTTGGATCCAAAGAAACTGGAGAGAAAAAGTGTTTGATAGTTCTGACAAATGTCACTAAAAACGTAGTAGCTTTTAAGGTAAATATATTAAGCATGATTTGGTTTACTTTATTAAATGTTTAACTTCTGCATAGTTTCGATAAGGAGGAAGAAATACTATTAAGTTCCTTTCCAAGGGCTTAATTTTTTTAACACTGTTGGGGTTTGTTTGAAAGCAGATCAAGGAAATATTTTGGCTGAATTTGTTCCTGTGGTATGCCACCCCAAAGAACAATCAATAACACAAATCTTTGGAGCATTGGCTGAAAAAGAGCTATTAGAGATGGTTAGTTCTTTGGTGACAGTATAGTACTTATAACAATCAACAAGAAAGCAGTGAGCTTTGGAGATGGGTGTCCTTAGAACTTTTTGCCTTTTAAAATCTTGACTGGGAATAAGTTAGTAACGCTCCATAATGATGCAGCTGCGTCTGCAAATGTCACTATCAAAGGAATTAATGCAGTTATGTTTGCTTCAGAAATTCTGAATTGGCTTGCATCCTGGTTTGGTTTTCCAACATATATTTTGTGTTCTCTTCACACACAAGTAACTAAAGTTTCCATACTTTCCAGAATTTTGTCAGGTGTTCCATTTGAAAGTGGATGAGAGGAAAAAATGAAATAGTGTGATTACTCCTACAGAGTAAGGTATTTTAAAGATATGCTTCACTCTGTCTTAATCAGTCTTTAAGGATTTCTGTGTTATTGGTCAATACAGAATTAGATTATGAAAAGGTCATCATCTGTGTATTTACTATATACCTGCTTATTATTTTTTTGCATTTAGGTAAGAACGACTGCTCCTGAAAAATACAGAGTTAAACCCAGTAACAGCAGCTGTGAACCCGGCACATCATTAGACATAATAGTCTCTCTTCATGGTGGTAAGTAAAATCTTATGCAGAATTTTTTAGAAAGCCTGGATGATAACATGAAGGCTGACTAGATAGAAAAAATTGCGGGTAGTAAGGCTGAGTGAAACCAGTGTCCACTTGACTGTTGTATGACAGTGTTACCATTTATAAGAGAACATGTCTGTCATACAGCATTTGAGTAACTGCCTATACTGATTTACTACTCCACATAGACATAAGCAGGTGTTGTCTGCAGCTGAGTCCATTTCTTACCTTAAAAAGATACATTTCTTATAAAGTTGTGGGTTACCATTGAATTGCTCAGGTGAAACTAATTCCGTTAAAAGGAAACTGAAGGAATTTAGAAAAATGATAATGAAAGCCGCTGAGCATAAGAATGATTTTATCATTTTTAGTTCCAATAAGTTGGTCCTGCAAAAGTTCTCATTTTAAAATGCTTTTGCTTAAAAGTGTTCCATGTGCTTTGTAATACTATTATTTTATCCAAGCACTTTCCTTTTTTTTTTTTTTTCTTTTTGCTTTTTTTCTTTGAGGGCAGGTTTTTCAGCTTCTCTGCAGGATCGTTTCCTTATAATGGCTGCAGAAATGGACCAGTCTTCTGGATCAGGTGTACCAGAACTGGCTCAGTTTTGGAAAGAAGTCCCTAGGACCAAAGTGATGGAACATAGGTGAGTATAGGGTTTTCAGCTGATAGTTTTTTTGTAGCCATTGTAATTTATCTGATTTATAGCACTTTCATAGTCATAGTTCTTAGTCACTTTCATTATCATAGTCAGTAAAGGATTCTCCAAACTCAGTTGTATGCTTGCTGACTGAAGTATATTACTGCGGCTTTCTGTTTTAAATGAAGAGTTTTTTTAATATGTAAGGCACCTTGCATGGTAGTCTGCACATGCTTTACTTTTTGTTGTTGCTTTATTGCACTGCTCAAGAATTAAGCAAAAAAAAAAAAAAAGGGAATAGATGTGAAAATGCACCTGTGAATTGTGTTTGTGTGTCTATACATATAGAGATACATATACAAATACATACCTATATCTGTTTTCACTTTCTTATGTTTGTTCACATCTAGTAGTACTGCTGCACATTTCTAGGAAAAGTATTCATTTCACCAGAGGAGACTCTACTGTCTCTCATAAACTGTGTAAAATTCCACTATTTCTAATAGTGGCTTGAAACTCTGTTCCTGCATATATTCAACTGTGAGAGAGGTGGAGGACTTGAAAAATAAGGTTGCTAAGGTTTAAAATGGAAATGAAGCCTTTAGATTTTGTTTGCTGTTAACGCTTTGTTGCATTTCTGGTTGCATTTGATTGAGTAAATCCTGTATTACAAATTTCAAATGGTTAAGGTATATTTTATCTGTGCTTACAGATCGTTTTGATCTGCCTTTGTATCAAAAGCTCTCAACATATAATTGATGAAGCTTTTTCAGACTGTCATTACAATAGTTATTTATAAAATTAGTAGATAGCAAAGGACATATAAATAGCAGTTATTTGGACAGTTTACTTTCTCTATTTAATTTTAATTTTTGATTTTTACTGTGCATATTTTTTTTAATCATTTAAACAGGCTCAGGTGTCATGTCATAGAAAGCAGTAAGCCTTCTACTCTGACATTAAAAGAAAATGCACTAAATATTCCAGCAAAAACCAATGAAGATTTACATATGCAGGTAATAATGTATTCCTTTGTGCTAAATCTTGAACAAGCATATAAAATTTGATAAAAAGATTTGTTTTGTACTAGATGTCCTTGATACTTTGTAAATTAGACTGCTTGAAAAGCTTAGAGCTCAAAAGTAAATCAGTGACAGGAATTTAGTTATTTTACTTTACTTAGTGCTAACAGTTTAATAAAGTGTACTTCCAGTGTACTTTTTTCATTCGTCTTGCTTTATGACACGTATCACATGTGAACAGTATCTATTTCTTCCTAGTCTGGAGATGTCACCTGCTTGATACAGGCAATATAAATAAAGTTCTACGCTTCTTTAGTAGAACAGTCTCTTGAAGTATGTAGTGATAGAAAAGGGATCACTAAGAGGCTGTATTTTTAACGTGCTTAAAATTTTGTGGCTAAATTGCTTTACATTAGCAAGTGCTTTCATTTGTGGTAATTTAAAACTATTGAAATGTTTTCTATTTTCAGCTAACTCATTTACTGCAAATTAATAAAAGACTTCAAGAGCAGATTGATCGCTGCCTTTGGTTCCAGCAGTTGTCAGTTGTTTTATCATCATTATCAGTTACTATTGTTGCCTTCTGCTTCTACCTGGCATATAGCCAGAGAAGCTAAAAAGAACCGCGTTGTGCTAAAGATGCTGCCTATCATGGTTGTCTGGAGTGGAAATGATTGCTGCACTACACTCAGATTCTGGAACTGCCACCATGAGGTTTGTGAGCCCACAGCAACGGATGAGTTTGCTGACCGATGAAGTAAGCGACCAACAAAGCGAGTTACTGAGAGTGGACACTTGGAACAGCGTGTGAAGGAGGTGATAGAGCTGGCAGTTTTATTTCCGCTATACAACTTAACAAATACTACTGAATTGGAAGAAGAAAACCAAATACAACAACATAATTTAAAACTTTAGTTGCTTTTTTCCTCAAGTACTTTAAATACAGTATTTCAGTTATTTTCATCATATTCATTCCTACATTCAAAATTACTCTTACAGAAGATGTAAGCATCTGCTTGATGTATTCTAAAGTTTCACGTGTTCTTTCAGGAAAATCTACAGAAATTATGTGCCATGGGCAGATTTTTTGTATAATCTATGTACAGTCTGGTATAAAGGAAGATATCTGTTAGTAATTATTTTCAGGGCCATTGCTTTCTTTAATTAATTTTTTTTTTTTTTTTCCTGAAAGCAAGCATATTGCAAACATTTTCTACCAAATAACATACGCACAGCCATATTGACCAGCAAAATAATTGTGGCTTGATTCCAAAAATAGTAATGAAATAGTCATGCTGAGACACTGTTCCTATTCCCTCCCTGTTTATTTTTTTTATGTTTTTTTTTTTTTGGAAGCAGCTCTTAGTAAAATTGCAGGAGGAGAGTGACAGTTGGCTTTTGATGACCAAGTTACGGTTCCTAAAAAGGCTAATAAATAGTGTAAGGACTGACTCTGAAATGTGCAATATGCTTAAATCACAGATGAATTTATGAAAAACTTCAAGCCAGGAAGATTAAGTATTACTGAAGGTGATATGAAAGTGTTATTTCTACCATTTCTCAGAAAATATTGTAAAAATGGTTTATGAAGCTAGCATTACTTTGTTCTAACAAGAATTCTTTGTATTCGTGGCTGTAAATATGTACATTAAAATGCTAAACACCGTAAAGGAGATTGATGGTATCTTTCATAAATTTGATTTTTTTAACTGTAGATGATGTCTAATTTGTTTACTGAAATTAATTTTTGCTACAATTTAGCGTTGTAGTAGATTTAGCTTTGGTTTGTTGATTTCAATAGATAATACAAGATTATTGGGGAAAAGTAAAGGTCATAATCTGCTTCTGTCTTTTTGGTGATGGTATCTCTCCAGTTCGCTGTAGTTGTAGTATCATTTCTAGGGAATAGAGAAGGACAGTTTAGAAAATGTGTTAATAAACTGATTAGCTAATAAAGCAGGAGTGGTTCAAAGTGATTACTAAAAACAACTGTGTAAAAGGCAAATTGTCAGAACTGGTGCATGGTCTTCTGTCCTTTCATAACTTATACCTTATTTTACCATAGTCTGAGTTTCTTAATTTTTCATTTATCTAATTTCTGTACATTTTCCTTCTCAATATTTTTTTCTGAATGAATTCACAGCTTACATTGTTCACTGTTAACTGTTGAATGTTTAAGTTATTTTCGTGTGCACAAAATTCAGATGCTTTGCTTCCAACAAAATGGGTTGTTGTCTTATTGAGAAAAGTAACAAAGTGATTTATAACTTCCAGATAATAATTACTAGCCATGCTATTAAATTGCTGATTCCTTAATTTGAGTGGATTGAATAGCACTTTACTGTAAAATTGTGAGAAATATATTCTTACAGTCTTTGCCAATATGAATATTTTAATGTTTTGGTGCTTTCATAAATATTTTCTGTATTTTATTACTACGTTGGTATTTTCTTTGTATGATGAATCAGATGAGCATTTTTTTCTATTTTAATATGTTCCAGAAAAATACAGTTACAAAATAAATTTGAGGAAATACACAGTCTTTAATGTTTAGTCTTTTAAAAATAGCTACACCTTCTTAGATTTTGATTCTCTTTTGAGTCTACAGATGCTTAACACGAAGGAGAGGTCAGTACGGTAATGGCCCATTGCCTGCAGTGATAGAAGTACTGATAATACTGTAGTTATGGAGTGTTCAGCAGTCATATGAGTTGACATTTTACCCAAAACTGAGAGAAAAGATTATTGAACTTTCTTTCTAGTGAGACTGGCAGTGTCCAGAGGAGGGCCACTAAGATGATCAGAGGGGCTGGAGCACCTCTCTTATGAGGAAAGGTTGAGAACTGGGCTTGTGTAGCTTGGAGAAGAGAAGGCTCCAGGGAGACCTCATTGTGGCCTGCCAGTATTTGAAGGGAGCATAGAAACAGGAGGGGGAATGGCTGTTTACAAGGGTAAATGGGGGGAATAGTGTAAAACTGAGACAGGGTAGTTTAGATATTAGGATGAAGCTTTTCACACAGAGGGTGGTGATGCACTGGAACAGGTTGCTCAAGGAGGCTGTGGATGCCCCATCCCTGGAGGCATTCAAGGCCAGGCTGGATGTGGCTCTGGGCAGCCTGGTCTGGTGGTTGGTGACCCTGCACGTAGCAGGGGGTTGAAACTAATGATCATTGTGCTCCTTTTCAACCCAGGCCATTCTGTGATTCTATGATTCTATCATCATGTCCAAACACAAAGTGCAGTCATAGCAGTCTTCAGCACAGTTCAAAGAATAGCAGTAGCCTGTTCAAAGGACTTGTAAATTCTTCCTTTTGCCAATGCAGAGTCTCCTGATTTGTTAGTAGTACTTCCTCTCTCCCATTTTCTCATCCTATCAGGTGTATTAGCACTGCATTAGAGTTGGTGGAAATTTAGGGAATCTTGAATATGAAAAAAAATGCCTTTAGCTTCTCTTTATTTATCTTTTATTTCCTTAGGTCCACTGTAGAATGTATTCATTACTTTACTGCCACTTGGGTTTTTCTTCACAAAATATTTTTGTAGATTTTGCCTCTTGCTAAAAATACCTTCTTAGACGAATGGTAAATTATGCATTTTATTCATCTTGATGAGTCCATGAGATATGCCAGCAGTTGATTCAACCAGCGGGAAAACAGTGAGTTCCTTGAAATATTTTTCAGAAGCGTTATGTCGCTGTACATCTTTCCTTTGGTCTTGTTCAGACCTTCCTCCTGAAATAATTATATTTGTCTGTGCAAGCTTATTTTAGATGAGCAAAAAGCTGTCTGTTAGAACTTAGCAGAAGGAATCGATATTGTAATAGGTACTTGCTGCTGTAAAGCTAAATAAGAAAGCGTTACATCTCCTGTTATTCCCATACTTACGTATGTTCCAGTACGTTCCTGTATGCTGTGAAATAGACCAAACAGTAAACAAGCATTCCTGCATTAAGAGAAAAGCCGTAAAGGTTCTGCCCGTCTTACCAATTTCATTTAGAAAGCCAGGAATGCAAAGTGGAGCAACGCTGCACGGCGTGTTCCATGGCTGTGTAAGTGGTCTCCCTAGAGCAAGTATTGCCTTACTCTGAGGCCCAGGAGGAAACAAAAGAATTTTTTTTTTTTTTTTTTGTTCAGATCCAATGTAGTTTAGTTTAATTTACAATTAAATGCCTCGGATACAAGAAATCAAGGTCTCCACTATTGGTCTCACCACAACCACCACCATCTCTTTTTGTGATTATGATGAAATCTGAATTAAGATATCCTTTGGGTAATGATGATGTAGTTTAACAAACCCTGTGTGGTGCTGAATTTTTCAAAATTGCAACTTCCTTGTATTTCCTCTGCCCTGTATCTGTTAAAATCATTGCCAGTATCATTTTTGACAGCTTGGAGCTATATCCGAGCACCTGTTATTCAAACCCCAAAGAAACTGTCAGAAACGAGAAGCATCATTAAATAAATACAGATGACAACAACAGTGTGGAAAGGAAGCATAAACAGAATTTGTTACGCTTTGATTTTCTAGAATGCTACAATTGAGAAATTGCTGCAAGGAAAAGCAGGTCTGGGCAGCCACCACAGGTGCTTCATTAATCTGTTGCAAATGACATTTACAGATGGACGCTTAACGTACTGCCATGAGTGAATGATTACAATCCCCATACCCTGAAGTGCATTTTCATGTACAGAAGTAACATATTTTCTTTTTTTTTATGGTGGTTTTCTTTTTCCTAAGCTTAAACTTGCACCTGATGGTGGTGACTCAAGAAAAGATTGTAGTGTTTTTTAAAGTCAAGTGGTATTTTCTTCTTGAGGAATTCACAGTCTGATAGGCTTTGTTCTTCAAAGAGGATGTAAATACATGGGTTCTGAGTCTAGCCTGGAAAGCAGTGGGAAGCCTTAGAAAAGCAATGTTCATTTGTACCAGTCTGTTGCATTATGTGATAAAAGTACCATTCTAAAATACTACCCTGAGCAAGTGTATATTGAACTCTATGTAATCCCAGATGCTGCTGTTCTAGCAGGCACTGTGATTGGCACACACTGAGTGCCTGGGGGAGTATGGAGTAGGTGCTAAGTACTTTTCTTCCAACCTATACACTAATTACAGTATTCATGTGCTGTTGTCATGTACTCGTGTATGGATGGAGAACATGGGGATGTGGTGCAGTCTGAGAGCCTTCAGAGGGGGTACCCAGTACCCATCTCTCTGAGGAGAAATTGCAAAAGTATCTGTGGAGGTGGATGTGGAGGTAATTCTCTCCACTACATTAGGTAGGTACATCTTCTAGAAACCTTGAGAAGTATTACACAAAAAGAAAAAGGTGAATTAGTCAAGGAAGGTGGTGTATGTTGATTTTGTCTGCTCTTTGGAAATGTGTGGCAGCCAGGTACGTTTGCACTCCATCCATTTCCAGTGAGATTTGCTTTCCATTAACCATCTCAGTTTGGATATATATCTGCAGATCATTAGTCACACAGATGCTGTCTTAGAGCAGTCAGTAATTGAAAATGACATATTGGTCTTTGGAAAACTTTGGATGTCAGCCACCTTTCTTTTGCACACAAGGAGTTGCCCAACATTGTGGTTTAGGTCCTGTATTTTTAAACACATCTGAACTTGCAAAGAACAAAGGAAGAATGCAGTCACCTTCCATTCGGATTAGATGTTATCTGTCAAATGAAAACCTCATGACCAGGTTACAGCCTACTAGAAGGCAATCAGTTTTTGAAGGGTTTTTTTGAAGTGTTCCCATCACTGAAACTGAGGGAACCGCTTATCTGTTTACCAAATGATAAGTTTCTTTGATAGAGTTTTCTAGATGTGAGTCATGCTTCAGCAAAACAGGATTTCAGACTTCTAATATAGCATTCTGGTCTTTTGCATGGGTTACTGCTTTATCAAATCAAAGATGGGAAAGACGTAAAGATTGGACTCTGAAGAAAACAAAAAGCTTACTCAACTCATAGCATGACACTCTCCAGGACAGGTGTTTGAAATACGGCTGCAGTGCATGCTCTCTGTTGAAGATGGACTGTATCAAACTGCCTGGAGGAATGAAACCTGACTATCTTTGCTTTTCTCAGTGTGCTTTGAAAGATGTGGGAGGGGGACACCAGGACACCTCTGAAGACCTTCTCTTGTTGGTGCTGTAAGTTCTTTCTTAGCTGAGGAAACTGATACCAAATGAATATATGTCATTATCTCAAATGAAACATGATTGCATTTCCTATTTCTTCCAACTGCTCAGAGGTCATTCTAGATATTTGCAATCCCGTAAATTTGTCAATTTCGTCAGTTCTGATTTTTCCTTTGTTTTTTGTTACTGCAACTATATCACCTCACTGTATCTCACCTTAGGCTAGTGGATGCTTCACTTGTTATTTTTGTCCCTGGCCCATGGAGACAGCTGAGATCCAGGCACTCAAAAACCCAGCACGGATGTGCACTTTGCTGTTTAAGCTGGTTCCAGGCATGTAAGGATACAAGCATGAAAATGATGCTGTCCTATATGTACCTGTTACCAAAAAGTAATCTCAATCATTTTTGAACTGGTGACAAAAACTGTAAGCATGTGATAATTCAACTTGTTTTATTACATAATAATATATTAAGATCAATCAAAATTTGGTAAAAATTTGTTGAGTAAAATTTCCAATAGGTGTTTTTTTTCCTCCAGGAAATGTAAGGAGTTCTACAACATGAAAATGAGTTGAAAAGCCCCTATCTAGAGACATACCTCCGTGTACTCCATATTTTCTTCAGAGATACCAATATGTTCTGCTGTTACTTATGATAGGGTTTCCATCCAGAACTTATCTGAAATCTCACAGCAAACTGCAAGAAGCTGTGGGAGAAACTGATCAATAATTCCCAGTATAATTTGTGATATAGTGCTGCAGGACAATGAAATCAAAATGTCATTGAATTAGGGAAAATATTTGATTGGTCTAAGTGAATATTTGGCCAGAATTTAAATCTGTGGAAAGCTGGATAAAGGTGGTACTGCAGTAGTTTTGAAGAATTAGAAAACATTTTTAAAATAGTTGTTTACTGAATACAAAGGATTTAATGCTATCTAAAAAGTGAACAAAAAATAATAAGCAGCTCTCTCACCTGACTCTCAGTCAAGGTGATGATGAAAAGGACTGGTATGCATGCTGCAGACTGCTGAGGAGGGCAGGAGTGAAATGGTACTGGTGCCATGACTGCTGCCACATCTACATCTCAAGAGGTGGAAGGCAGTGTGAAGCATGGAGCTCAGCAGAAACCTGACAGAGTTTTGCCTGTGGCCTTCTTTTTTTTTAATAAGTCTGCTTCAGACTTACAGAAATTTTACTGTAATTGCTAGTTATGACAGTCTTCAAATGCTGAAGGTGATCAAAGGCATCAGCTTAAAAATACAAAGCTGGCATTACAAGGAAGTGATTTAACCTTCCTCAATATGCAGGTGCATGTTGGGAGCAGGGAGTTCATTGCTTCTGGCATCTAAATTGCAGCTGTAGTGAAAAGCAGCAATTTGTCCAACTCCATGATGAAAATCCTTCTGAACTGTCCTAACAGATCTGCTTTGTAACCTTATTGTACAGGGAAAGAATAATTTAAAAAAGCACTAAAATATAAAAAATGAAATAATGTGATTCTGGTCCATCAGTAACATATATATATAAACTTTATATGTATTTAATGCCTACAGCCATTTTATTGCCACAGAAGAGAAGACTTCAGGAGTGGTGAAATTTCCAAGCAGTGAGGTTAGACAGCTCTGTGTTGCTCAGCTTCCCTTCCCTACAGCATGGTGAGGGGTGGGCACTGCACTTACATGTAGGTTCATAATATCACAGTGCTGAGTGGCCTGCCAGCACAAATCAGAGATTTCTTGGCTGTGAATTAGCACAATTAATAATTAATAACTACCAAGATGCTGATGAATGCAGACCTGCTTATCCTTCAGTGTGATGCTGAAAATCACGGTGTGCCACTGGATGTCCTCCTGCTCAGTACTCAGACACGACTGAAGAACCAGGGAAATCTCCTGCAGGCATGGCAGTGAATAATACTACTTAACTGGATTGATCTAAATTAGATAAATGAGATTGGCACAGCTGGGGTACCCTGTATCATTGGCAAAAGTGACTGAGTTGCTTTGCTGGATGTGTTTAAAACTCCAAATGAACAGAGTTCTTGCAACATCTATCAGGAGATTCCTTGTGCCAAGCGAGAAAGCTACACCAGTGTTTTAAATAATGCTCACAGCTTACAATAGAGTCTGTATGAAGGCATCGCATTGCAGAGGCATCTGTAAATTTAGACAGTGAAAGTGAAAAGCAGGAGAAGAGAGTGCTCTGCTGCAATTTTTGTTTGGCTGTCCAAGAAAAAAGCCTTCAGAAAGTTTAGAAACCCAGTGCTGGAGTTTCTGATGGTGAGCTGAGGGGCTGAGGGCTGCAAACTGCTTGGCGAGGAGGAGGGGATAATCAACCTGGCTTTCCTAGCAGTTATTTGTTTGCATTCTTGTGAGATCAGCAGGAGTCTCTAGGGGAAAGCCTCCTTTTGTTATGTAGTTTCTGCTCTCCTTACAGAAATATTTAATGTAGTGATGTGGGGGGCACAAACTGCTCATGTGCGAGCCATGGGGACATAAAGGATTTGGGGTCTGGGTGGCAGGAGGTGTCTTGCCACCCACAACCCTGCAGAGGCACAGAGGCTGTGTGGACCTTCCCTCTGCAGCCTTGTGCTTCTCCCTCTGGCACCAAGTTTGCTCCTGGAAAGCATCTTCTAGGCATTTGGGCTGTGCTCTTTTTTGCTCGGTTTCAGCTTTTGGGAACAGAGCATCCCCTTACCCACAGGCTGCTTCTTACCGCTTGAGAGAAGATTTTTTTTCTTTTTTTCTTTCAATCGTGGCTCATCTTCTTGTCCTCCCCTTTCACGGTGTATGCATTCATATAGGTTTTGTATCCAACATCCATAAAAACAGATCCTTGCAAGCAGTATCATTGCTATATGCAGGTCCATATCTCTCTAAACCTGTAACCTGTGGAAGACAGCTTGGCAGTCAGTTAATTTTGACATTGTAACAGGCTAGAAATTCACTTTACCAGATTAGTGCTATTTAGTGTATGTAGACTCCTTTCTTAAGCAAGGCAACAACGTCCTGCAGTTTCTTTTCTATCCCACCCATAGCAGAACAAAGGGTGGCAAATTCAGTCTACTTCCTAAGGACTGTGGAAAGGATACTGTGAACTGTCAGGTGTGAGATAACATCAAACGAAGGCATGAGTGGTACAATGACAAACACAACAGGCAAAAAACAGTTTCATTTTAATGTTTCAGAAGGAAAGATGATTCATGACCAATTGGTGGTAATAATATTGCAGTATTGAAGCAAATCTACATTAAAACATCACAGCCCATTTCCTTGAGGTTTCCTTGAGCCATTGAGGTGAGGGAGTTCTCTTATTCCTCAGCAGGGGTAAGGATGCAAGAGGCCTCTAGCCTCAGCTGCAGGTCCTGTGTATTCCATGAGACTCTGAGAGAGTAAGAACATTTATTCAGCTTTCTCCAGAATCACTCCAAGTTGTCATGTCACAAACTGTACTGCAAACGCTCTTAAAAAAATGTCACTGCATACAGGTAAAGAAATAAAAATCTTTGCCAGTGGCTTTCTGAAAGAAGGAAAAATGTGTCCATTTGCCATACAAGGCATTAACTCACTTTAAAAATAGCAAGTCAATCCTTTTTCTGCAAGGTTTTCAGATTATTTCTTGTTTTCCTTTTTGTAAAATAAGAAAGATGTTGGAGAAAAACTGAGAAGCAGAAGGATAATAAATGTAAAATCTATCAGATTGGCATAAAGTAAAAGCTTGCCTGATCACCCGTCCATCCACCTATCCATCTTTCTTAGTGTTTCTCCCACCTTCTCCCCTCCAGTAATGATCATTATTCTCCCTCTTGATGCTGTACCCTTCCCCCTGTCACCCTGCTGAAGTAAGAGAGCAGCCCTGTAGAGCTTTGTTACTTTGTCAGGACAGGTCACTGTCACCTTTCTGTCTCTTCAAGACCACAGTATCTCAATGAGCGAGAGGGCCTCAGGTGTTGGGGAAGACATTCAGCTACCCCTGTGTAACTATGGCCTAAGGCTGAAGGTGTCTGTGTTGGCATGATCCTCTCGGGTCCAAGCAGGGAGAGTGGCCAGGAATGCTGCGCTCTGGGACATGACCATGGGTTCACTATTGTGACATCTTCCCTTTTCTTTTCAGAAACCAAGAAGCCTGCCCTTGCCATGCAGAGGGGGACAGTGGCAATGCAGCCAGACCAATGGGTCCTCAGTAGATCAGGTTGATGGAGGGAGCGGTGATCAGAAAGAAAAAAAACTTTACAGTTAATACATCACTCTGGTACACAGGGGATAAGAGCATGTACAGAGTTTTCTTTCCACAGAAGGAACTAAAAACCATTACATGGAATCTGAGGAGAAAAGACCATGTTCAAATACCGTATGAAGAAAGGCCTGAGTCTTAGAGAGCCTCTCCACATTAGTATGTATTACAAATACTACTGAACATCTCTCAATTATTTTGTCTCATTTGAGAGGGGCTTCAAATTCCCTTATTTCAATACCTCAAACATGACACTTATATGAGCTGATTTCTTTCCAGCTGCATGGATTCATTTATAATTTAAGTTTTCATCAAATTGAAATATCATCCAAGTTCATGTGAATTTAATAACAGCATGAAGGCAAAATAAATATCAAAGCATTGCAAAAGGGCAATACTGTGGTTCTAGGGGTTATGTTCTCCTCTCTGACAACTTGACATCATTATTTGCAAAGCTGTGCACATCCTATTATCTGAATGTATTTGGATGCCATGGTTACTTGACAGTTCTAGTCAGACTTAGGTGGCTCCAAGCAGTAACTGCGAACAGATGTAAAAACAGCAAAGAAAACTAGCCTGGTTTTCCCATGATCTGTATCTCATGAGTAATAGAGCATTTGATTAAAAACAAAAACAAAAACAAAACAAAACACACAAAACAAAACAAACAAAAAATATATATATAAACATATAAATAACATTAATATCTTGACTTCATTTTGCCTTTTTTTTAAAATGTCTTATTCTGGATTGTCTTATCTCTTTATTTTATTTTATTTTATTTTATTTTATTTTATTTTATTTTATTTT
>NW_024884670.1:24232-59281 GCF_019232065.1 Centrocercus urophasianus
TTATTTTATTTTATTTTATTTTATTTTATTTTATTTTATTTTATTTTTAATGAGAAAGTTAAAATAAGAAGCTCAGGACAAAAGCAGTGCCCACTGTTTACAGAAGCCCACTGCTTTTTCCATATCATTTTTCATAATGTGGGAGACACACAACAGACTACCAGAAGGTCTCCCACATAGGTCACCACAAAGCCAGCTTCTGAAAGTAGTAACTCAGTCTGTGCCTTCCAGAAATATCCAGATATGCAGGTCAAAATTGATGTCTGCTTGTATGTTTTCTCCTTCTGAAATTTTAACAAGCCAGGCAATTCAGAGTGAATTGTCTGAAAAAAACAAAAGGAAAGTCCAGCCAGATCTTAACTGCAGCACTGATTACCAAAGCATACAACAGTGAATTTATTTTATTTTAAATCTTGAATCTAGATACAGACATACATTGCCTGCCAAAATGCAAAATAGTGGATTTTAGACTTTGAATCCAAATAGAAATGTAGAAATGCATTTAGAGGCAGGCCAATGGACATCAAAACATGAGAGGAGCTGAAAAGATGTATGAAAGTGGCCAGAAGTCAGGATGGACACAGGGTTTGAGGAGCCCTGGTCTTCTGCAAAGAACCTCTGGGCACTGAATTGCCAATGACCTGCTGCCAGAGAGAGGTTGAGTCAGTGTCCATGAGTAAATCCATGAGCATCCAATGTAAGAACTCTGAGTAGTTAGCCTCGTGAGCTCACAGCACCTGGCCATGATGCAACCCCTTCCCTTGTCTCTGGGACCAACTTTCATGTGGCTTCCTGTTTTTCTCATAGCACAGCTCCTGAGGCATTGGCCTGCTTTCTTTTTGCCTTCCCCTGCATGAATTCATACCATAAGGAAAGAGAAGTACTTCAGCTTCCCTTCCTCCTTCCCCTGCCACAGCAGGTGTACTCAGATGATTTCTCTGATCACAGAATCACCAAGGTTGGAAAAGACCAACAAGATCATCCAGTCCAACCATCACCAATAGTTCTCACTAAACCATATCCCTCATCACAATGTCCAAACATTCCTTGAACACCTCCAGGGTTGGTGACTCCACCACCTCCCTGGGCAGCCCATTCCAGTGCCTGACCACTCTTTCAGAGAAGGACTATTTCCTAACGTCCCGCCTAAATCTCCCCTGGCACAGCTTGAAGACATTCCCTCTGGTCCTATCACCAGTTACACAAGAGAAGAGGCCGACCCCCAGCTCACTACAGCCTCCCTTCAGTTCTTCCCTCCAGAAAGTTCTTCACCACCATGATTTCAGTAGTGCCTTTGTTGTATGCTTGAAGAACAATTAGATCTCGGAGTCCCGGCAAGATTGTCAGATTTGAAGAAGTTGGTTTTCATATTGCTGTTTGCTATGACACAAGCAGCTGTCCAGCAAGAGTGCAAATTGTTCTTTCTTTACACCATTAACTCAAGACAAGAGGCCTTCCCTGCACAGTGTGAAGCACTGGGATATGTGCAGCCAAAGCTTTCGAAGAGGAGTAGAGGCGATGCTGCGGAACAGTATTCTGCTTTCCTGCTTCCGCAGAGATGAGCGGTGAACTCAAGTGTCAACCTTGGTTTTTTTTTGTTCTTCTCCTCCTTCGTCCTTTGTCAGTGCAGAAGAAGACTTTACATGTTGGGAATGTATTAGGAGGGTGTGCATTGCCTCTACCAAACCTCTCTGCAAGATTTATAATCCAGAATGCCAAAATCAGATACAATAACTGGCTACTTTCAGTTTGCACTGGGTACATTACTGCTATACCACAGCTTCCTCTTCCAGGATTGAAATCCTAGCACTGCAGTCAGCAGAAATTACTGAGTGAATACAAACAGAACAGATGTATGCAGAAACAAACATGTGAGTTTCCTCCATTACATCAGAAAAGCAAGAAACCTCAAGACATCTTTTGGAAGGCTTTCAAGTGCTGCCTTCTAGACCCACAGCTGTCAAAGCAGGATGGATGATATGTGATGTCTTCCTAGCAAAGGAATGACCTTGACAAGAGTCAGTGAAGATCTAACAGCCAGAAAAGCCAAGTCTCATGAAAGTCACTCTGATATCTATAGAAAATCAAAGAACGTGCAACAATACTTCTCCCTTTTAAATGAAGCAGGAACTCAGGCCATGTGTACCTGCTTATTTTTATTCTACTAACAGAAATCGAGATTTGTTTTTCCAAAGGTTCCGTATGCTCCATATGCTTTGTATATATGTATTTATATCATGTGTGCTTCATTTTAATTGCACTTTTACAATGTTTTTTTTATGCTATAAAATACATGGCTTTTTGCAGGCTGGAACTTGATAGATCAAGTTGCTTTAGCAATATTTTTTCCTTTTTAAACATATTTTTCAACAGCAGAGGGTGAAATTTTATTCAAATATCATTTAGAAAAGTGTGGCATGACTGGCTGTGTGTTGCCACAGTAGCTTAAATAGGCACAGGTCTTTTCTCACTCTTGTTGTACTGTGAAGTTTTGTACCTGAATGGCAAGCAGGATATTTTGAGTAGAGCATTATACAGACAGCCTGAATACAAGCTCTTTCCTCCACATCCTTGTGCATTTTCTCCTTGACTTTATGTATTCAAGATTGTTTATTGAGCAGACGAGTTTACAAAAGCAGAATGATCCCATCTAAGCCTGGCACAGGATGGGAAAATTACAGTAGAAGCCGTTATGCTGATACCTGGAAATTATTAGGCTTCAATATTCTGGTGGTTTTTTATCACTTGGAAATTCAGGAACATAAAGTTTATTTTCTTTAGGAATTACTTGTCCTTTAGGAGTTATTGTCAGCTCTTTGCTGCCACCAGGAAATGTTTAATCTTCGCTAGACAGGCTTTTTCTTTTGAGCTAGAGTTCACAAGATCTTGCTCCTACTAAGGAGCATCCATCTACATACTCTTGTTCTAAAAAAATTTAAAGCTTTTCAATGAGTTTTTCTCCTCTTTATACACTGTAATAATAAAAGTTCTGACTCATAGCACATTTTGATGAAATTAATGACTGTAATAGATTTTTGTGTGTGTTTCTTCTGTCTACAGACCCATTACTACGCTCTGGATGAAGTAGTTGCTGATTATAGAATCATAGAAGCGTTAAGGTTGGAAAACACCAGTAAGATCATCAAGTCCAACCATACACATACCACCACTATAGTCATCAGTTTCCTCCTGAAGTGGGGATTTGCAGGGAAATGGAATGCATTCAATATTTGAAATGAACACAGAACCCCTGTCAGTCAGAGGGCTAGTTTTTTTTAATGTTAGAGTAGTGCAGCAGTTCCTTGTCAGGTTTGTATCCAGTGTCAGACTGAGATACAGGTCCAGCTGGTTGGAGAGGGCATTTCATTGCATTCCCCATTGCTATTGGGAAGTAATATGAGACAAGGAAGGAGTTACAAGAAATGTGCAAGGTCACCTGGGATTAAATAAGTTTAATTGGATAATATTTTAACCACTGATGAAAACGAAACACAATATAGCATATAGGGCAGCTGAAGCTGCAGAAAGTTGATGGAGATGGCCAGAGTGTGCCTTCATTACTCACTGTGTGGGAGCGAGATGGACACCTCACAGAACAGCCATCAATGAATCGGTTCCCTGTAGGTCTGGATGCTGTATTCACCACGGATTCCCAGCTACCTTGTCTGCATTTAACACCCAATCATTATTTTTTTTTTTAATAGTGAAAAGGAAATAGGGGTGTTAAATGTCTCCCAATTTAGCTGTCACAACAGAATTGTGAGACTTCAAAGAAGCCCTTAAAAGCACTGCTGAAGCCAGCAGCTGGTTGATAGGGAAAGAAGGGAAAATACAAAAGGTGTGTATGTGGGGAAGCACTAATGAATGGCAACTACCAAATGCAGCGGGGACAAAGCGAGTCCCTTCCTTGCTGATATTCATAATGTTGGTAGAATTTGCAGTTGGTAAGTTGATGGGCGAATGTTTAATTTTTATTCGCACATCTTTGTCACTGGCACACAAATTAAATTTCTGAAAAAGACAAGGAAAATAGCTATTGGATAAGAAGAGTATATTGAGCAAACTTTAAAATAAAGGCATAGTTGTGCTGCATAATTGACCTTATCTGTAATGAAGCTTTTAATGATCTTTCAGTATTTGTATCAGCTGATTGCCAGCCTGTGACTTGTATTTACACAATTGATTTAATCTCCTATTGTATTGCCTTTTTTTAGTGTCTACAACTTGCTCAGGAAGAAGTAATAGATACCAGGAGCTATTGACAAGCTAGTAGCTAAAGGAGTTAAAATGATCTTGAAACAGTGCCTCAAAAATAAGAAAAGTGATTTAAATCTTGTTATACATTTTTACAATTTCTTAATGACTTTGAGTGAAATTCTGGAGAATACCATGTTCTTATGCATACAACTTGTACTTCAGACATCTCAAAGCCTTTCCAAAGTACTGATTTTGAAGTAAGCTATCAGGTAATAAATACAAAATCAGAGATTAACAGTATGAAAGAAGGTATGAAAAAAAGGACATCAACAGGACAATGGGGGCTCTAGGATAAACTTACTGTCACATGGACTTTGTACAATAATCTCTGGTCATGAAAGGTAGGGCAAAAATGCAGGCACTCTATAAATTGCATGTGTGGAAATCTGATAAAATGTCAAAACTGCTTATGAATGAATAATTATGTGCAGCGTTAGAGAAGGATTTGGAAACAAATGATTTACAAGGCTCACATTTGCATTGTCATTGCTAGACCAAATACCATTATAAGCTGGGGCAACACTGCTCATAAATAGTTAAGATAGTTCAACACATGATTTAAAAATATAGTGGTGGAAAAAAAAAAAGAAAAAAATCTTTGGTTATGGGCTAAAATCCTTCCTGTAAAACAAAGAATAGATAACAGAAAGGCTTCGTCTTGTGTTCTTGTCTTAATTTTAATTGATTTGTGTTGGATATGATAGATTTCAGTTTCAGAAGACAAGGAGCTCTCTGGGCACTTTTAAGATGACATTAGGTCAAGAAAGAAGAAGGCAATGTCATCAAGAGATCAGACCAAAGGGCTGCACGTAGGAGTCTCTGAATCTATTAATTTGTGTCCTTGTGAGACCTGCTGAGGTTATTTCCTCTCCATGTTCCAGCTCCCACCTTTCACAGATCACTTCAGTCACAAGATTTTTTGATACTTTTTGAAAAGTGCAAAACTTGAATCGATTGAAACCAGAGCAGATAAGAATTGCTGTCTTTTAGGAAACATAGCTGTGAGGATGGTATAGTCAGACCTTCTCATGATGAGAAAGTGCAAGCATTCTGTCAAGATAGTCCAAAGAAAGATCATTCCAGTTTGCTGAGATTTGCAAAAGAAAGCCTCAAATTCACGGGGTACCAGAAACAGTAAATTGCCCTGCCATACTAGAAGAATCTTTCTCTAGTTCTAGTCCAAAAACAGATGGCAAATATCTCCCAAGGCCTCACCAGCATTTTTATCCTTTAGGCACTGAGGTAGAATTTTCATCTGACTTCTACAGGAAGAAGGACTGGGTTCTAGACTCTACCAACTGCTCAGGTACTTTACAATCATTGGTGATTTTCAGATTTGTAAGCCTGACATAAGAGAGTAAATTCAAGCTAAACTCCATTTTCACTGTATAACTGAAGGTGATTCTCCCAAACTGTTCTGATAGTTTCAGTCTCGTTCACTCTCCCTTTGGTATGAAGGTGTGAGGAACAGGTGAGTACAATAATTGTGCCAGATACTACTGTGATATTCTAAAATCTTTGGGACTAAAATAACTTCAAAACTGCAACATGTAGGAACATTGAAAATTATGAACTACAGCGACAGTGCTCAATCACTCGATATGATCTACCTCTGACCACCTACTCCACACATACCCCGGCTCCAGGTTCCCTTTCACTGTGTAGAATACCAGCCAACCATTGCCTTTTATGGTTTACCCAGATATCTCATTTGTTTGGTGTCTTCTATAATAAGAACATCAAAGGTAGACTTACAATCTGGAAACAGAGGCAAATACTCAGCATCACCTCTTTTATTCCAGATAATCATAGAAATGCAAGTGTCAAAGTTTAAACTTTTACCTTCTGTTTATTAGCTACATTGTAAAAAATGCCATCATCTTTCTCTGTATATTTTTTACACTTTGTGACTTCTTCTTTGAAGATATTTGCTGTCCTACATGAATCACTGTTTACTGATGGCACAATAAATCTCTGACAGTATTGCAAACCAAATAACTGTATTTGTTATTATCAGAGGATATTAATTTTTATAATATACAGAAATGACAAAGGAGCAGGCTAATCTGTGCTGCTGTGGCGTTATCTAGCTCACAAGCCATAAACAGTATCACAATTGAAAGTGAAAACCTTCTGGAGCAGAAACAATGCATGAGGCACAGAACAAAAATTGCAACCTGTGCTCATTACAGCCATGCAATCTCTTCAGAGTAGAGAATGCGTTTCCTGATGAAAGTTGTTTCATAATGGAATTTTTTACAAAGTAAAATTTTGTAATGCAGGTGGTGAGGTGCTTGCACAAGTCTTGAACAAGGTAATTAGTTTTTTTAATCACAAAGGCTGGGAGGCATGCTGGCTGTTTTGGAGAGTATCATTCCCTCTCCTTGACAACTGAACATAAATAAATTGATATAATATCATTGTTTTATTACATAACTAGTAATAACAGCACTAAATAACCCATGGTAATATAAACAAAAATGTTACTACATCCCACCTTTCAGCTGTCACGCAGTTTTAACTCTTATCTGTGAAAATCTGTTCATTGCCTGAAGGGGAAACAGCATTTGACACAAGCAATAAAACCTGTATTTCACAATAATATCCACTTGAGATGCCTGACCTTAAAACTGTCAATAACTGTCCTCAGGTATAATATCAAGATTAGTTAAATTTGCCATCTCAACTTCTTTCTTCCCACCTAAGAAGTCTTTCTTTGTCTTAGATGGGAGTGCGCAGCTGACAGACATCCTTGACATTGACTGTCGAGTTGATTTATATTAACGGGATCTGAGAGAAGGTTTTCTAGGCAGTTCCCTGAGGGATATGTCACTGACTTTTGTAACAACAACTGCTATCATTTTTAGAAGCTGTTTTCACCCGGCCTACAGCAAAGATGGTAAATAGCAATGGCTGCATGCTATAATGCAGTGTGTTGAGTGCTGGTCTTTGTCACCATAAAACTGTGCCTGCAAAAGTCTTTAATGACATCATAGAATAGTAGAATGGCCTGCGTTGAAAAGAACCTCAAAGATCATCTAGTTTCAACTCCCCTGCTGTGGGCAGGGTCGCCAACCACTAAACCAGGCTGTCCAGAGCCACATCAGTGAAAACACTTTCAAGTAACTTTGCCCAGTGTTGAGGACAAAGAAAAGGAGACAGAGAAGAACAAACTTCTTTGGGTTAGATTAGAAAATTTGGGTTTGATTAATTCACTTGTCAGTGACTCAAGTGTAATACCAAAGAACTTACATGAATTTCATTTATAATGTCAAATATCGGGAATATGAGCATGCACTGCTCATCGCATCACTGTGCGTCTAAGTACTAAGCATAATTAACTGTTTAAATATCGACCTCTTAAAAAAAAATCCAGCAAGTCATTACGTGAACTTAATTTGAGGATAGAAAGATAAATATTTCACCTATTCCTCTCTCCTTAATATTCCTGAAAGGTAGATGTGGTGTTAAACAAACACCAAAAAGTGTTACAAATCTTTTGATCCTGAGGGATCAGACAGATCATAGTTCACTTGTAACACGTAGCACATATTCTGTGTCTCATCAAAGTGACACCCAATACTTAAAATCAAGCACAAGAAAATTTTCTTAATATTGACTATTTGCATCAACAACATGAAGGTACGAAATCATTGCAAGAAAGGGAGACAGTACACAAGGGAATGAACCGTTGTGTATGATAAAATGGCAGTCCTGATACAACAGGAAACTCAGCCAGTAACAAAATTACTGCAAGTGGTAAAGATATATTGAAGATTTTGGAAAAGATTTTTGGAAAATTTTTGAAGTATTTACGCAGCTATGTTGTAATTGCTTTTCCATCAAAACTTTAATTACAGTATTGCTTTCTTTTTTTTTTCATGTATGTTATAACAATGTTTCAATTTCCGTTCTGAGGTGTGCAGTAACACTGTGTATAAATATAAATATATATATATATATATATATATTGTAATTTTTTAGTGTATTTTATAACAGTGATGCTTTGTTTCTGGTTGTATTGTGAGGTGCAACACACATACAGTACAACACAACGCAGACAGACAATTTAAAGTGTTCTTACAGGATTGACACACTGTGACCTGATCCACAGAATGGATTGCATCATTTGCATCAGGACATGGATTTCAAGCACTGCTAATTATTGTAGAGGATTTAGACAAGTAGCTGAAGATGTATGTAAGAAGCTATGTCCTGTTACAGGCCACCTGGCACACTGCGTCTCCATCTCCATTTAATTTTGTGAGTATGTAAGAGGAGAAATGGTCTTATAAAAATACAAAGAAAGCAAACACAATAAGGGTCTTTTAAAACTGGAATACCATGCTCATCCTTGCATAACGTGAGTTCTCTGTGTCACTCTGTAATAACTAGGTACAATAAGATAATGTGGTAATTAAATGGAAACAACTGGACCATGCCCCCCTGTTCTTGTCTTGTAAGGCTTTATTCATTTAAAGGCTTCATTCATTTACAAGCTTCTGCATTCTCTAATATTCTCTATATCAGAAAATATTTCAGTATTGTTAGACCCTTCAGTGGGAGAAGCAGCATAGCTATGGCAGCAATGAATAATTGTTATCAACCAAGAGAAGCTTTTTCACCTGTCCCTGGAGGAGTCCCTGGAGGGACACAAGGGAGTACCACTGAGATCTCACATCTGACTGTGCGTATTACCATGTACAGGAATCTTCATTTTCCTCTCTCTTCTTTCTGTTTCTTCATCTGTTTTGGAGAGATGGCAGTGAGCTGAGTTGGGCAATGCCTGCTCGTGCACAGAAAATGTACTCATTTCTGAATGTGTGTCAACTATAAAATGACTAAGAACTCCAGTCAGCTCTCTTAGTCATGGAAAAAGTCATTTAAATATTTTATCTTCTTAATTGGACCACATTGAGTAGAGTCCTCAATTTTAACATCATCTGTGAAGTTTTGGGGTATTTCATCTGAATCATTCCAATGCAGTATTTGGCCTCTGTATGGTGAGAATGATGCATTAATGTGGAAAATGTTTAAACCAGAGTACAGAGTGTTTGTGACTTGATGACTAAATGACAGTAGTTAATATGGTAATAAGCTGCCTTCTGGTAATTCTTTGCAATGAGTAGCAAAAACAACCTTATTTTATCTTCTGTAGTCTAACAGTTGCATTAGTCACAATTAATTACATGGTTTCTCCCCTGTGTCAGGCTTATATTAATTGTATAATGATTTATTTGGCTTCCCACCATACAGTAGCTGAGGAGGTGTGCAATAGCTTAAAACCACCAGCAGAAAAAGGCACTGAAATTTGGCTGAGAATTTCTTTTGTCTTACACAGCAGAGAGATTTTTACCTGTGTGAGGGCTTGGCTTCTGCCAACAAGCAACTCTCTTATCATCGTAATGCATCAGCATGTGGAGTCCACTATGGAGTGAAAACACACACTGCACCATGGCAGGGTAAGAAGGAGTCTTGTCCAGAGAGATTTCCTCTATCTCTCTTTTCAGCAAGCAGGATTGTCTCCAATGTTAAATGCAAAGAACAAAATGCAGCTTTTGTTTTGGAGTCAGAATATTAGATAACAAGAAGAAAGTGTAAAGCATCTTTGGGAAAGGAAAGACACCCACCTGGAACCCTTCTGCATATGGGTAGGAGTGTGAATTGATATCTGTCTTGTATTTTGTTTGCAGACTGCAATGAGAGTTGCCATTTGAAAGATGCAGTACACTGCAAAGGAGTCTCCTTTTGGTATCATGCATAGTATTTTCGTACTTGAAGGTACAGTGTATTCTACCTGTTGCCATTCACCACATCCCCACTCCAGAGGAGACTTCTGCCTTCAAAAATTGTATTTCAGCCCAAAGTGAGAGCACGTAAACAGCTTTTCCTTGAGTATTCTCCACATTAGCTGTGCAGCAGTCCCAAATGAATAGATAAGATGAAAATCTTTTACTAAATAATATGTTTACTGATTTGTCATATTCATGAAATATTCATCAATAAAAGTACCCTGTGCAGGGCATTTTTCTTTCTGCAGCTGTTGGAAGCAACTTCCACATGGCTCATTGAGCTATTTTGCCAATTTTAGCCTCCTTTGCTCTCTCTTCACATGGAGTTAGAGGGACCAACTCTTCAGTACAAGGTATGTTTGGAGCCCTGTTCCTTTTCCCGCATGTCCTTAGGCCAGGTTAAAAGTGATTCAACTTCTTATTCACCTGGGAAATGAGTATCTAGTCTAGATAACTGAAGAAGCACAAACCCATTGCAGCTTCATTTAAATCCTTGAACTTATTCCCCATCAGCTGAGAGTCACAGGGCTTTTTAAGCTGTTAGATAATAGGATACTTACAGCAGGATCCCCAAATCCATTTCTGATTTGGTCCTAGGGGACAGACTATAGATTGATCTCAGTAGTGTACGTGGAGTATTGGGGAAGGAATATGGAAATGAAAGTTTTGGTGTTGGTTATACATGCAGAGTAATGCAGAGAAATAAGGGTTTTCAAAGTGATGTAATGAAAAGAAGCCAGCAGACCTTTAGTGGGTTCAAGATTCATCTGTTACTGAAAGGGGATACAGAAAAAAATTTCATGTACTCTTTAGAAAGGATGCTTGCTTTAGGGAACCTAGTCCAGGCTTTGCACCAATCCTCATCTGAAATCTTCTCATCTTTAAAGTGATTTTGCATTATTTTTTCTCTTTTCATCCTCTCCACTTCATGAATATGAGTTATCTCACAGACCATGTTATCAGTTGCAGTCATCTAATGTTGGTTGGATTACTGCATCTGAGTAGAATGTGTAGCAAGGTTTGAAAGCTTCTCTTTCAAAGCTTCCCTCACCTTTCTATCATGGAAGGAAGGTTGCTGTTTCTATAGTAATGTGACCAGCCCTCTTCCAGTTTTTGCACTTTTTTGCACCCTGAAAATGCACACTGGCATTATCTCACATTTTGGATATGAGCACAGCACAAAATTGAACTCAAACATCCGTGTGTCAGTGTGCCAATGGGATTCATAAGGTACATTTTTCTCCCCATCCTGCCCCTCACTACATTACCCTGGGCTAATGCCATGTTTTGGGATTTCTGTGTGGTATGTCATGTTTGTATCCATGTGGCTACTGAGTCATCCCTCACAGGCTGGTCTCTGTGTCTGACCTAACTTATTTTTTTTTTTTTCTAAAGCAGAAGGAAAGTATTGGAAACATTTCCAAGAGTTTTATCACAAAAAGGCACTGGAGCTTAAATGGGGGCCAGGAGTTCTCTTGACTTCTAATTCATATAGAAGATAGAAGGCTCTGAGGCTATTTCTGAGGTTGTTTTTATTACTGATCTGGACATCCTGGGTCTCTCTTTGTCTGCATTCCGAGCTTGGCCACAATCTGTTTTTGGCTGTCTATTCCATATGATGAAGGAAAGAAAGGAGGAACAAAGATTCTATGTGAAAATCTAGATTTGTTATGAAATCCTGATGTGTCCAGCACAGCACACATGGATCTATAGCATGAATGCGATGGATTTATGTTTAGAATTGTCATTAGTGTTGAGCTTAACAGTACAAAACAATCAATGTGTTTAGGAAGTCAGAGCATGGTGCTAGAGGAGAAGGATGGGTACCTTATCAGACAGGGATCTGTGGGGATCTTGTGACTGAACTATGATTGGGGAGAGGGGCTAAGCTTTATAAGAGCTAGAATGATTTATTTACAAGAGGGGAGGGAATAAGCTGTAAGAGAAGAGGAATTCGAAGACTAAATTTTATTGCTTTAATAGTCCTTACTGGCATTTCCTCTGGACAGTGGTTAATGTCAGGGATAGGGTTAGCATTCCAGACCTTATCAGGGCACTATGTGACACATTGCTATGAAAGCTGAGTACAGTATCTTGAGCCTAAGCCCCAAATAAAAACCTAACTGCAAAACTGTGGGTTTCAGTCAGTTCTAGGCTATCAAAATAATGTTAATCCTTACTACCTCTAGCTTTTAATCTTATTTTAGGGGACTAGATTGTGCTACAAAAACACTGTGATGACCAGCTTTATCTTAAAACAGTGCTTCTGAATGATAAGAAACTAACCAACTAACTGGGCTCATCAACTTTGAACAATCAGAATTACTCTTCTACATATGCTTTCTCAAAATATGTCCTCCACAATAGCCTTCAGCTTTAGGCTAAAGGCACAAATATACCTAAGTACCATGTTAAATAACTGCTCACCCAGTTTCTAGTCTTGCAACATTACTGTTCCGTTTTACCTAACAAACTAACACTCTTCCTCTTGTTATATTGCCAGAATTTATGGAGAGCCACCAGGGAAATTGTCCTTTGAATGCTTTTATCTGGAATACTGACCAAAATCTCACAAAAATCAAGACATACTTTCCATGCCTTCTGGCAGCAGCACTTGTTTCAAATGATCTCATAAAAAAGAAGTGATAGAATCTCAATGGGATGAAATGAGAAATGTACCCATAAATCACTGAAGGCTTATTGCCTATCTCTGAAACACTATCGAAAAAATAAGCCACCACCATAGCTCAACCAACCTTCAGAATCCAGCCAAAAAAGAAAAACAGAAAAATAAAAAGGTCTCTCAGACTAAGATGTTTTCAAAAGCTTCAATACTTTAAGGGTTATGGTAAGTCTGTGAATACCCTGAGTAAAAGATCTACTGAGATTTCAGACTGCAGTCTGAGATAAGTTAATGGGTGGAAAGGATTGCATACTTCGGTTAGCAGCGTCCTGGAATTAGAGAGACAGGAGGTGTTATTTGGGATTATAGCCCTCATGTGGTCTGAGGGATGCAGCACACACTAAAACATATTGCTTTTTAAACTCAGTTGTCACGACTCCTAACTCCTATGAATAAGGGTTCCCTACCAACAATAACACTGAATTTAACCTTTTTTTTTTTTTCCTGAATTCTAAAATAAATATTAAAACTATAGTTCAGTGACTCCTACAGATGCAAAATTATTCCTACACTTGTTGGTCCTAGTGGAATTAGTCCTCATTTTATTCCAGTAGCCTTCACATCCCAATTCAGTGGCCTCCTTCAGACTCTAGATGCTGATTCATCTCACTGTCATCAATATACAGCCAGTTTTGCCCCATAGTTCTTGCTGCATTGTGGGTAGAAATTTTACACTTCAGCCCTTTCTGCTAAACCAGAGCCTATCTGTATTTTTGACTATGCTCCTCTCAGCTTGTTTGTAGTATGGACAAAGACAACAAAAAACTCCCCAATGATTGCAAGCCTTTTTACTGTACCTAGCCCTGCAGGGTCAGGTGAGTTTTCCTTTTCAGAAAATTTGGTCCCACAGAAGAATTCCGGGCTGACATCATGAAAGTGTGATCATTAGTAACCAGAAAATTAACCATAAATCTCAATTTCTGAGTTTTCTTTCCATAGGCATGCGAAACGTCAGATGCAGCAATAAAACTCATTAATAAAATCTTTTTAGCCTAAACATCTTTACCCAATATTAGCTCTTTTGATAGAGTGAAAGTCAAAACACATGTCATTCTCCATTTTAATGGCACCTTTTACTAGTACAGAAGGCAATCCAGGATCTTCACATTCTGCTTTCCCACACCTAAGCCCTGCTTTCACTCATGCCTTAGCAACATTGTGCAGCATCTTTGGTCTGCCTGGTCTTTGCCCCTTGTTGATCCCAGCCCTCTCTCTAGCCATGTGAGACTGGGAGCTTTTGACAACTCACATGACTACAGCAGCCTCTCTTCTGATGAATCTTCACCCTAACTTATCCTTATAACACTGTACTCTGGTGACTACCATCAGTGTTAAATAGATTCAATTTTTCCTTCCATTGTCTGCTGTTCTAGGTAACAATAGTAAATCTTGCTCCTCAACTCTTGCTTTTCCAAAACTGTTCTCCTCTTCCCCCACCCCACAGTGACTTCTTTTGATATGGATTCACCTTGAAAGATCCTCACTGCACTCCGCCAGTTCTCCTGGGGTCAAGTTATAAATTGCATTCTTCAATTTCTGCTGTCGCAAACCTTTGCTTTTAAAACCAAATCTAACCTTCCTTCTTACATCACAGTCCAGTAATTCTTGTAAAAATGAAAGTAAGATTATATAATAAAATTTTATCACAACCAGACATTCTCTTGGACAATGTAGAGTCCAGAAATAACCCTTAATCTAATGCCCTTACCATTAAAAATTCTCCCTTTAGTCTCAACTTTAAATATAGAGATATGAGCCTGACCTTTCATTAAACTAACCTAACAGAAACCTTCTTGCCAACATCATCTGTCACTAGAAGACCCAGTGACTGTTTTAGCTCCTCAAGCTTATTATCACTACATGTGCTGCTAAAAGCATTCTCTGACCTTGACTCCTATTAACACCACTTCATATTCTTGCACCAGACCTCATCCTAGATTTGCTAACTTTGCATTAGCTGTGCTAATCCAGAAGCAAGCCTAACTTGTAAGCTTCTGTAGCCCAGAGATGAATGCAGTTCTGAACAAAAATCTATCTTCAGCGTTAGAGACCACTGACACCCAGATCCAAAAATCTGAGTTATTCAATCACATTGGACCAGCCTGCTGTTCAACCTTTCTTCAGACTTCTGCTGCCCAGAAACTTATGTTGAAGTGACCCCAGTTCCAGTTTTATACATCTTGGAACAAACCAAATGTCATCTGTAATTGCTAGTATTTGTCTTCGCCCTAACCCCATAGACCTTGTATAATCTTTCATAAAATCTTCTGGCCCTGTCACCACTAACTCTAAACTAATCTGAATCCTAATTCAAACACTACCTGATTCCAGCATTACTCCTATAACATGCATGACTTCACCAGATACCTAAACATGTCATTTAATGTTCCTGGAAAAAAATCTCTTTCAAACGTACTAAGCTTCTGTTGACTGCTCAATAAACATATCTCATCATTTCATGGTAGCTTGCACCCTAATTCTGACACCCATCACTGTGTTACTTCCAATCACTTCATGAGCTTGAACTAAACATTAACAGTGCCAGAAGCAGTTCTCCCAGAAGGTCTGCAAGCCATACAGGGTTCAGCATCAAGACTAGATTTTAGTCTTCCACTGTCTGCCTTCACTATCTGATGCCCAGCCTTCACTTTGAGCATAACACTGGTGAAGAGTTAGATTCAGTCACAGCCTGGAAACCATTCGCCATTTCCAAATTATGTCTTTTAAGCACTAACAACATCCTGAACTCCTCTGTCTGTGATGTCTGAACCTGAAGCTAGTATTAATAACACATGACTTTGCAAGAAAATGCCCTTTCCAAAAGCAAATTCAGGTATTTTCAGTTCTTAATGTGATAGCAGCAACGAGTAATACAATATCAAGGATTTCAGATATAACCTTATGGAAGTGATCCAGACAACTACTATCAGTTAGGAAAAATGGTATCTTCCTACAGTGATACCAAAGCCCTTCTCGTCAAGGCATGTATGTATGCTTGGGTCATCACTCGTGACAATCCAGTCCCCAGCATCCAGAGCTGGTGAAAGGAGAATAAGTGACTAGCTGCAAAATCTGTGTTAGCAATGATCTTTTGTCTATATCCATATGAATGCATGACTTGTCCAGGCAGGAAATGTTATGATCAAAGTTATGCTTAACTAAAGCAAACTTAGATCCCATGCCCAAGATATCATCCTCAAGGCTTTGGGATGATGCAGCAGCAGGCACTCTTCACAGACAGCCATCAGGCAGAAAGGGCTACAAGGACACTGAGGCCAGAATGACAGAATGGTTTTGTGTGTGTGTGTGTGTATGCTTATGACAGAAATGGTAGTTAAATGAATTCATTTGGAGCCCTTTAGAAAGCTGCCTGAGGCCCAGGTGCCTAAATTCTCCCTACAGCTCACTGTAGGGGGAAATTACATTCTGAGCCTCAAGTGATGTCTCTTAACCACACAGAATAAACAGTTTTATCTCCTTTTTATCAGTGTTGCAATATCTTCTCCCAACAGTCCTGAGGTACCTTTGCCATAGCTGACACATGCATTTTCACCTTTTCTTCTTTGGGACTGCAGAAGTTTTGTTGCCATACACCAAGTGTCAGCGTGCATCATCCCCATCCTGAGGAGGATATGTGTGTGAACTATCATCAGGCTCAAGTAATTTCTGTGTCATGACTTTGATATTTCACCTGTCAGACAATGCTCCTTAATGAAGGCCGTTCATTCTTGCCAAATGGGCCACTGAGTCAGACAACAGCCTCTTCTACAGATGTTCAAGGCCAGTGATCATCTGGGAGAAGGGGGATTTTTAATATCTGAGAATAAATAAAGCAGCTGAGCTCAGCTCTTGCTGATGCCTGTGGCAGCCAGCAATGACCCTGGAGTCTGGATTGAAACAAGTGCTATTACCTTTTTTGAAAAAAAAAGAAAAAATAAAAGACATTCAATCTGTTTTAGAAAACTCTGAAACTCATGAAAACAAAATAGTGCTGTGGAAAAAAGGGATTTTGGTCTTGATGACAGTAGGTAGCTACTATTGAATGATGGAGATATTTGCTGGGGCGAAGTGGGTTATTTTTATCATAACTCTCTTTCCATTAGTACATTCCCTGCTGGCTTGGAGGATTATATCTATTTTGGCTTGGAGGATTATACCAATTTGTTTTGCTACAAAATCAATAAAAATAAAAGCTAAAATGACAATTAAATCCAAGAAATCCCAGCTGGAAAGCAAGCAAAATTCCTCTTCTCTAATTAAAGTCTGTGCAAACCACAGCTTTACCAAGGCACTAGGGAGGGAGGGAATAAAAGGAGCCTGTTCCCACTAACGCATTTACTGTAACTGCCTTTTGGGCCAACCAAATTACTGCAGAACATTAACCTAGCACTACAACAAGCAGCAAGGCCTGCCAGTTCTCCTTCCTCATTTTGGAAAGGAGAACAGAAAAGCAAAGCTGAGTATGTAGGGGGCATGCGTACACAATCTCTTTCTGTCAAGAGTGAAAACCTTGTTGTGTGCCTGAAATGCTTGTTGAGGTTAGCAGGATGTGACTTCAATGGGCTTTGGATGATGTCTATAACATGATCAGTATATGCCAATCAATGTCTCCCTCTTTAGTCTTTGCAGCAGCATCTGACTGCTAGAACTGCAATTTTGAGGCCAACATACATAAAAGTGGACATCTGAATAGGATAAAAGACAATGGCTTTCAATGTACACAGTGTGTTAGACTTCTGCTGTCATCTTCTCAGGCTGTTTCCCCTGCAGCCACAGAGGAAAAAAATGCTGGTACTCTTAAAAGGACAAGCAAATAAAGAAAACTTTGAGCCACAGCAAAACAAAACCAAAACCACAACAAAAACAAAACAAAAAGGAATCTCATAGCAGAAGATACTAAAATACAGACAAATACAGTTGTGAAATAGGGAGAGGACAAGAAATGTAATGTGTGAAAAAAAGGTGAGTGAAACATATAGACTGAAATTTCAGCTACTGCAAGTTAAACCTGAAAGCAGAGGATGTAAGGAGGATATAGGACACATATTCTTACAGAAATAATTGTAATACTGAATCTATGGACAAAAGACACCACAGGCCATTCTCCCTTGTCAGTTATCTTTTACTTGATACTGATGCATGAGTGACCAATGTAAGACTGTTCTGCCTTACTTTAAACCTAAATGTAATTCTTGTTTCAGCATCATGGCATGCCTTGACCATTGGCTATCACCAGTCTTACATAATAAGAGGACACAGTTATTAGTCTTGAGCACAGTACTAAAGCCAATGTTCACTTTTAATGGACAGGGAAAAAGAGATGCAGTTTCCATATGGTTGATGAATTTTATATAAAATAATAAGTACCAGACTGGGGCTGTAAGTAATGAGTTGAATGTAGAAGGCCTGCTTGTGATGCTGACATCCTTTGAATGGTCAAAGTATTTTACCAGTGAAATTAATGGCCCGAATGGTCCAAAAGTTAGCCCCACAGATTACAAAAATTTTCACCTCAGTTACTAAGGGATTTTGCACCAGTCATTTTGCATGGAAATGTTCTAGCTAGAGAGCAAACAACTCCTTCCTACCGGAAACCTTAGATCTTGATATCCTCTAGAAACCAGGATTTGGGCCTCTTTCTGCAAACATGAGCTACTAAGGCATGCGTGCTGACACCACAGAGCTGATAGCTTGGGCCTGAAGACAATGGAGCTGAAGAGAAGACCATTCTGAAGGGCTGCAGCCTTGTCTCCTTGCCACGTCCTCGCCAGTGGACATGCAGATCCATTGGTCAGTGCAGTCTCAGCAGACATGAGATAGACCCCAAAACTGGCACCTGGGCAAAGCTGTCTCTCAGAACAACATTATTCCAGCTGACAGAGTTACTCTTCTGGCAACATAATTAGATGTACACCAGGAGGGTTGCCAACGCGGCTGTCATGATGAGGAGAAGGAAGATGGTTCTTTTTCACTGTTTTCATTGATATTGAGCTGTTGGCAAATTTCTCAGTGATGGCCGCATTTAGGACAGCAAGATTGTATTTTGCTTGAGAGAGCCACAAAAATTAATGACTCAGGCATAATATTGGAATTGATACTGATTAGCAGGTTGAGACAAAAATTGCAATGAACCTTGTGCACTCCAACAGAGCACATTTTCTGGTCGTCCTTCTCTAATAATGTCCTGGCAGAAACCATGTCTCTCTAATCCAGTATTCTGCTCTATGCATAACTCCAGTAGTTAACCTTGAAGGTCTGAAGAACGTAGCTTTAAATTTGATATTGTGTTCATTTCTATCCTTTGCTGTCAAAAAATATTAAATCTTTCCTCAGCCGCTTGCTTTGCACGGTGAAAGACAGATGGTTGTGCTGGATCACTCCACAGCAGAACAGATGTTGTAATCGAGGACCCAAGAATTCTGCCAAATTAATTAGACTCTTCCACTGATCTGGATAAAAAGAGCAGTGCATGGGCATTCTAAAGGGGTTGCCATTCTAATTTATACCACCCTGTCAGGTCACCTCTTGTGAAATATGAGTGTAATCAGGTGTTCTTCTACAGAATTTTATCAAATGACATTCAAACACGGTGGAAAGGTGGTAAGGAGACAGCAGCTTTTAATACAGCATCCCAAAATCTGTACAGAAATACAATCTTGAACTATTAAGGTAGAAATATCTATGAAATACATTCAGTCATATCCTTTTTTTTTTTTTTTTTTTTTTTTTTTTTTTTTTTAAATCATGTATTTAAATCAAGTATTTATTACTTCAGCTTCTTTGCCAGCTAAAATTCCCCCACACAAATCCACCAAATACAAAATGTGTACAATATTTGCATTATTTTAGACCCCATTCATAAGGCCCATAAGAACTGCTCAGGGTTTGTGTATCTTTCTTCCTCTCCTGGAGCTCAACTTCTTGATTCTCAATATAAGGGGAATGAAACTATGTGGAACTTAGCAAGTTTTAAAGAAGATTAGGGATGCAGTCAATAAAGTGCAGACAACTGTCATGGTATACCATAGTTATCTTTGATCCAACACTAAACAACACAGATTCTCTCTGCAAAGCCAGTATCTTCAGGAAAATACCAATAGAGCTTGAAGAAATAACAGTTCTGCAATAACAGTTCTGAAAATGTAACTCTCCAATGAATTCAGAGTCACTATGTTTTCTTGTCACTTGCTTTTTGCACTGCTACAAAGGATCTCTGTAATTAATTTAAAAATGTATCCATAAGAGAAAAAAGAAAGACTTCATTGTAGAATTGGGTTTGCATATCTTCTTCATCCTGTCTTATTTCCTTAAATTTTAGATAGCTATTTTTATTACCAGAAGAAAAAAAAAACATATTTTTCAGTATTTTCACATTGTTTAGTGCTAGAGTACAGGAATAATTCTGGCTATTCTATAAAACACTTTTTTTCCTGATTATATTCTCCTAAAATACTAAAAATCAATAAGTAAAAAGCCCATGGCTGACAGTTTTTGTATCACAGCGTTTCTCCCTCTGTTTAGAAACTGAAATTAATGGGCTACATCTTCAGCTGCTCAAAGTGGTGCAGCTCCATTAATTTTAATAGAGAGAAGTCGATTTATACAAACTAAAATCTGACACCGTGGCTCTTTGTCAAGTTTCATAAAGGTCTAAGTATGTCTGTAATCACGGCAGCTGGTGCTTTGGTGATTTCAGAAGCTGTGGAGACAAAGACAAGTCTAGGGTAAGCAGAAGCTGGCACTATAAGAGCTGCCAACATTCACAAACTTTACCAATTGCTATGATGCTGTTGCTTTTTAACTTTTTTGGTTATTCAGTACATGTGTCATGGGGGACTTTCTTGGGAAAGTAATAGTGGTCTGGTATTTCTTTGAGGAGGTATGTTAGTTAGCAAAAACTATCCTTTCCCTTGAGTATAACAGAATAATGCAGGGATGGTTTCTTTGATCCCCAGATCTAAGCCAGTTTTTGCAGACAGTGCTTGGAAGAGCTTTGCCATCCCATCCCCTTTGTGTGCACTCATCAATTCTTGCTTACACTCTGGGTTCCTTGCACATGACTTTATCTACTCAGTTTCCAAAACTAAACTTGCAGCTGATGCTGAAGGAAATTCCTTCTCTTTTCCCCAAGGCACTTGGTGCTTGCACCTGTATAGCTGCAGTGGTCTTCTTCCTTTCAGAATCCATAATGGAAAAAAAATATATATCATTAATTCAGCCAGCAGGAAAGCTTCCATCATCTTTTGTCTAAGGCCCACTACAGGATAAGGATGGAAATGCACAGCTGTCTTTGGCTAAAGCTTTCATGATTCCCATACTGATTTATTTGAGCAACCGCATGTTGTCAAAAGCAGGGTCCGTCAGCCTGGATTGATGTATTGTGAAGCTCTTTCTTCAACAATGAAGAGACCTCGGCTGACTGTCTGTTTGGACATTGCCTTCAACCATCAGTGGTGGTCAAATTGGATTCTGAATCCACAGCTGCTTTGTATTCTTCCAACATACCGTTGATCAGTTATGATTTGGAGTCCTGGAGCAGGTCTATTTCCTTTCCGAGAGCAATAACTCTTGCAAAACATGAAGATGTAGTGTAAGCTGCTAAATGGGGTTGTGATGGAATTATTCTCCTTTCCTCCCTCTGGTAAAACAAACAAACAAACAAACAAACATGTACCAGCCATCTGCCGGGAAGCTGCTGCACACATGTGAGCAATATTAGCATCTTTTTTGTGGCTTCCTCCTAGCAAAAAGGCACTTGCCATGTCCCAAGCCTCAGGGAGCATGGGCCTTGAAAATCACCTCCAACATGAAGGAAGAGGGCCAGACTTGAGCCTTGCAGAGGCATCTTATTGTCTTTTTGAGAAAGTAGGTCTGAGCCTAACTCCCTGTGCTGTTCCTCAGGTTATTACTCAGCAGCATGAGATCAGTATATAGTCCAATACAGGCTACGTATGGATAACAACTTCCCAGCAATCCACAGTGTGTCTTAGTCAGCCGCTAACACAACTCTCTGGGCAGCTGAGCAGTCTCCCTCATGATTTTTCTGTGCTAACTTTTCATGAGGAATCCTCCTATGAATATACTTAGTTTAGCAATGCTAGAGGTGCTGTCCTGCTCAACTTCTCACTGTAAAGCAGGTGAATTTGGATGCACAAATGCAAATGAATGCAGAAAACATAGCTGCTCAATTCTTCCTTGAGGTTAAAGGCTCTGAAACTGAAAATCTAATACTTATTGTAAACAACATAGCAGGAAGGTTCGTGTGGCTCGTCAAGAAGCCCCTGGCATGCTAAGGGGTTACTGCTGCAGGCTGTACTGCTTTGCCATCTACTGGGCTCAGCCATCATCTATTCCTGGAGTTCCCTTTCCTGCAAATGGGGTTTCGTTTGAGGACACAGTTACAAATGAGCAAAATTAATCATAATGAACTGAATCTAAGTAAATAAATGGATTTTTTTTTAATATGTGCATGTAGGCAGTGGTTCTATATCTTAACTCCTTACTTTGGTATAAAAAAAAAGTGAGAACAATGCCAGCTGAGGGCAATAACATGTATCTTCCCTGACTCTTCTTTGGTGTACAAAAATTGTACCTTCAGGGAAGCTGGCAGCTTCTGGAGACTTACTAAAAATGGAAGCTTGTTTTAAATATATATCAGAAGATATCAGCATGGTGTGAGTGTCTTTCTTCCTCCTGTACTTTCACTTGCAACTTTCACATCCTGGTACTGTATTTTGGAGTAATATATCACACCTTCATTTTCATAATGAAAAATCTGCTCTTAAGCACCAGTGACTTGCAGTACTAATCCATTATCAGAATGCCATGGGTCTGATAATGCCCTGGTGTTGCTGCGTAATCCATCACTGGGACACATGCACCGTCAAAGTGTTTCTACATAGTTCCTGAATAAGCAGAGAGGATTTCTGCCTTCCAGAAGCAAATCAATTTTGCATTTTGCAAGAAAATGTGCAGTTTGCTGAAATTATTAAAAAAAAATAAATAAATCAGAGAGATGCAGAGTTCAAATTATACATGTATATATATACACACACACATACATATATATATAATGAGGTAATTTCAAATTCATTTGAAAATGAGCTATTCCAAAATCCAGATCTGGCATTAAAGGTAATCATAAACATTTCAAAACAGATAATTTAAAAAGTAGAAGAAAATGTCAGAGCTTCATATAGTGACAGGTGTGAAAAGCTGCATTCTCTATTTCTCTTATTTCACATGTTATTATCTTCATCTGAATGCCCGAGAACATAGAAATTTTCAGCCCTATGTTGTGAGAATTATTAGTTCTATTTTATTCTTTTTATTTTATTTTTACTTTCCAGGTCAGAAGAAACTCAGGCATATGCTTTAAAACACATGCCCTGAAGACTAACTTGCTTTAAATTATCGTTCACTCCATATTCATACATAAAAAAAGAAAGAAAAAATGATAATAATTAAGCCTTGAATCCCAGCTCAGAGAGAGGCTCCCTTTCCATCAGACACTGGTGCAGTGACAGTGCCAGGTAAGGAGATCTCCCAGCTGGCTCTCAGCAAGGTCTCTTCTGGCCAATTTGCTCTGCTAGGAGGAGCTGCTCCCACCATCCCAGCCTGATTGGGTTTCTCTGCATTGCACTGAGTTCCTTACTAGTTTTTACACTTGACTCATCTGTCTGCTCCCTCAGTTGGTGAGTCAGACTGTTTTGCATTCTGAATTTGATTTTGCTTATGCTGGCTTCACGCAGATGCAGTTCAGTTGACTTCTGTGGCATTACTCCTGAGGCTAACAAGGGATGGAGATAAAGGCATCTTTGCTCCAAGCTGAATGCAAGATATGGATCCTCAACCTCCTAATAAGGCAGCTGTGGAAATGTAATAAATTAGGCCAACTACTCACAAGCCATATCTATAAAAAGTGCTGAGGTGTCAATAAGTGGTGTGTGGTTCCTTGACTACTTAAGGAGAAAGATGTACCCATTGAAGTGTACTGCTTCCCTGGATAACTTCAATTAGGTGGAGTATCCAGATACTCCACGTTCCTACCACTGATGGGTAATTATGAAGACTGCTTAGCTGAGGCTTCTAGCACTCCTTCCACTACAAAGGCTTCTGACTGCCTGTGGAGTTTTTGAACTGGTGGAAAGAATGTCTGTATTTCTGCTGTGTACAAATCAGAGAGCACTAATTTCCATGGAAGCAAAAGCTTCCCAAGCCTTCACCACTGATGAGCAGATCCTAAGCTCTGCTACGGTAGCAGTTTCCTGGGCATAGAGACTTGTTGGTTCCTGTGCAAAATGGAAAAAATGAAACAGACCTGTCAACACAAGCTTGTGTCTGCCAGGAGAATGAAGAAGGAAGCTGAGAGCCCTGGATCCTCAGGCTGTCAGGGCACGTGGCAGCAGGTATGGAGGTGTGCCTGAATAGTCAGATATTATGTACTACTGTAATACTCAAACAGATCTGGGTCCCTGGGGCTGGAAGGTTCTTTTTGCTGAACACTGAACTGACATGTCAGAGTCAGTTCCTACTCAGAGGAAATCCCTGCTGGAGGTGAAATGAAGATAGAATGCAAGAAGATAAAGGTTGGGATGGGGGCAAGGAGAGACCCTGTGGCACAGCTTGAACTAGGACTCAAATGATCTGAATTACTATCCCCATTCTCTGGGGCAAATACTCATCCTTTCTTGTGAGACTTCTATACAGAGGTCATTTCAGCAGATAAGCAGATAGAAACTAGCAGTTTGCCTATTCTTCCTCTGAAACGATAGAATTAAAAATATTCTTTGCCTGCATTATAACAGGTAACACATTGCCAAAATAATTGTCTACTGATTTTTAAGCAAAAAAGAAAGACCTTTTATATTCTGATCTTTTGACAGAGTTGGAAACTAAGTTTACTACTCAGCAAGTACTGGTTTTACCTCTTCTATTTTTCTTTTTTTTTTTTTTTTTCTTTTTTCCTGTAGGCCTAATAAAATCTTGCAATAACCAAAAGTGCATGTTCTCTCAAAAAAGGAGATAAGTCATGTGTGCTTCTTGGCTAACATTTACTAATGTGTACACTCACACACAAGACTATGGAAACCAGATCGTTATATATCGTACAGGGAAATGAAAATGCTGTCTGTGGGGTTTTGTTGTTGTTTTGTTGTGGATTATTTTTTAATAAAATTATCCTGTATGTATTTTTTTGGTAGGACTCTGCATATGCTAAATTTAATTTTATCTAACTGAATTTCTTTTATGAATCCATCTATCTTGAAGCTGCTCTGCAGTGTACAGGTAGCTAGACTAGTTATGTATCAGCTATGCCCAGTGCAGCAGCTTAGCCACTGGAACAAACAGTGCAGCACAAATTACTGAGCAAGCAGGTGCATGTTGCGCTGAAGTTTACTTCAGAGATACTTTTTTCTTGTCATCTGTCTTTCATAGTTCATTTTGGTTCTACTTTGTCAGATCTCATTAGCTGTTATTGTGGAAATCACATAAATTTATGCTGAAATTTAGATGCTTGTAGAGCCAGAGCTTCCTAGCACCGACTGCATTATACCCCCAGCAATACTATAGAAACTGCCTGCAAGCATAACTCAAAACAACATTTTTCTTGTGCAAAACTACATACAGATAAGATATAGATCCGATAAGTCAGAGTCTGAGGTTTTAGAGGCATGTTAACATTGGGTGAATCATCTTGTGCAGCAGTAAAATACATAAACCATTCAATTTTTTTTCCCTGCAAAAAGCTCTGCTGGACCGATGTGACTTGAGTTGGAGGGTGTTCGTAATGAATGTTCTTAATTTGAAGTTGAAATACCTTTGATCATACAACAAAATGAGATCTTCGAAGATGAAAGAAATCTCTGCTGCTAGATAACAGTCACAGTCTATAAAACTAATGACCACTTGCATCCAGACACAGAAAAGAGACTACAACTTGAAGTAAATGATTAACTATATCATCCAAAAAGTTCAAGCAAATGCCTCCAACAACTTCTGCAAGTTCCAACATGAAGTATCTTTTGAGAAGATGGGGAAAAGTTAGCACAAACGGTAGGCAGAAAGGACCACTCTGCAAACACTTGGGATGGCGGGGATGTCAGAGTCAATGGGAGGCAGGCTGAGGAGGGAGCAGAAAACCAAAGTGGCATCTCACCGAGGTTCCAGAATTTGCCTCCTAATTCTCCTGGATGTGTTTGGTCTGCAATAAGAGTATCCAAAGGAGATGGTGAAGGTTGTAGCAGGCAAGTTGTATGAGGAGCAGCTGAGGCCCCTGGGTTTGCTTAGCACACAGCAGAGGAGCTGAGAGGAGGCCTCATGGCGGCTGCAGCTCCTCACAGTGAGTACACAGGATGTTGATAAAAATTAACATGGGCAGGACCAGCTGTATAATTTCAGAAGAGCACTGCTGTGCAGCATGCTGAGGGCACAGAGTGCTCAAGGATAGGAGGAATCACCTTCTGGGCACGCTTTGCTGCACTGGGAACAGAACTGAGGGATACAGGACTGGCACTAGAGTTCTGAGGTCTACGTCAAATCATTGGCTGAATTATATCCCTCTCCATCTCACCTCCCAGAGTCTAACCCCACCTTGTCTAACAAGGACAAATACAGCCCAGGGTGAGGAGCAAGACAGATTGATTGCTGTGTTCCCACCTAGAAAAGTGATGCATGGTGCCTACATTCCACTCGTTGTGGGACTCCCAAAGCTCTTAATAAAGCTATGCCTGGAAACAGTGTTGTGTACTGGAAACTACTTACAGTGGAAATTCAAACCATCATACTTCCAATGAAACAATCTTGGTTTTCCTCACTTTCGCTGTTATTACCATGGGAAGTCCTCTCCAGACTTGGGAGAACTGTACGTCACAGAGATGTTTGTGTCCACAGCAGTCTTTTATTGTAGCATAATCAGAAACATTTTTCTGAAAATTCATCCATTCCTTTTATTTACTTCTCCTCTGTCATCATAATCCTTTATTTACGATCTTTTTGTTTTCCACTGATGTGCCCAGCACAGAACTGGCTGTTTATGAATATGAGCAAAAAACAAACAAAAAAAAAAAAAAGAAAAAGACAAAGCTGGAGCCAGATTTCTTACCCACTCTGACAACTGTAGGTTTTCTCTTGGCACAGTTTTGGTAACCTCCAGGATCCTGTAAGCTGTTACTCCTTTCTTCTGACCTGATGGAGGCCCCAACCCCACTATGTGGTCTGCAAGGATAGCTTGTGAAGGCAGATTTACTGGCATCTTTTGCAGTAGCTGCACTGGAAGAGTTTACCCTGGGATAAACCAAAGGTTTTACAGCATTTTTGCAGTCTCCAGTCCATTTGCTGTCAGATCAAATATAGTGTGAACATAATGCTAGCTACGCAGTAAAGTAATGGAAAAATGCAGAAGGCCTATAAAGGAAAAGGCTTTCTTGTCCTGAAAACCCCTTGTTGTTTATGCAACAAAAAGAGAACAGAAAACTGTAGAGAAGCTGAAAGGATAGGTGATTTCTGAGCTTCTGTTACCCCTTCCCAAAAAGACAGATGCACTGTAGCTCCTTTTTCTGTCTGTCAGAAGGGAATGTTTTTTTAGTACTGCTCTTGAATTCCCTCCAATAGCTGTGGATCCACTCACACTGGAAGATTATACCTCTATATACATGCACGCATATAGATAGCATGTGGTATTCAATATGGTATGCAGACAATACTCAAAATCATATACACCTGAGGAAGTGCACAAGGGATTTCTTCCCAGGACCTGGGCCCTGGTGCTGCTGAAGTATTCCAGGATGGCTCAGAGCAGGAACTCTGCCCATAGGCTCTTATTTGCTGAAGGATCAAAAGCTTAGTGTGAATACTTTGTTTGCTATCAACACAAGATGTTTTTGATATTGACTTTCTTCTCCCTCAACATCATTTTATTTAGTAGTTGCAGTCCCCCTTGCTTTAGTATAAGCAATCACAACAAATGAGTCATGAGTCTCTACATGAATATATTTATCATTCCTGGTCTTGAATAGTTAAAAATAGATGGGCATCTTTTATATTCCAGAGGCATTAAGCAGGTAGATGATGACTGAATGCAGCTGGGAATTCATCTTACCTAGTTCAAGCAAGATGCATTATTCATGTGTAGTCAATGAGAAGGATGACTAGTCAAGCCTGAGAGTACATTAAAAAAAACAAATGCAGATCCATGCAGGCTCAATTGGTTGGCACTACTTTGTGGTTTTCCAGACTGTGGTTAAAATGAGTAGCTCAGACTGAAATCAGAACTCATGATCCTTCTGAGCAGCCTTTGGGACTGGCAGGATGGTAACAATGGAAAAAGGAGAGTCCTTGCACAAAACAAAAACTGTAAAGAGAAAGGCATGACTGCCCATGGTTGCCTCAAGTCATTAAATTTAAATGAAGTGTAAATAAAGTTAAACCTAAAGGATTAAAGAAGGTCAAGAACTGTCAATTCAATACTGACAACAGAGCAGATGTGTTCAGGCGGTGTCAAGTTTTGAAGCTGTCTGTGAAGATCAGGAGTCACAGAAAATTCACATCAGTGGCAAAGACTTTTTATCAAAAGAAAAGAGACTCTCTTCAAAGACTCTGGCTTTCAGTTGAAATTCATTCTGAATAAGTCAGAGATCACTTGGCATCTCTGAGAAGTGTCCGTTGTCACAGAGACACAAACAGTTTTGTATCTTTCAGGCCCAGGCGCAGGAGACGGTGCCTGCTTCTCTACTGGGAGGAGGTGGAGTCCAGTCAGAGGATGTGTCAGTCCTGACCACTCTCTGCCATGGTCAGTACTAACACAGCATGAGGTTCCCCTTACTTGCTTTCAGCTGCCTAAATGTGGGACATCCTGGGTTCAGTTTGATCACACTTGAGCCAATGTGTTGTCCTTGTGTTTCACTGTGGATACCTACTCACATGTGGCACTTGTGTATAGATATCCACATATAAGTTCTGCAATCCATGAGTTGTATATCACTCAAGGTGAGCTTCAGCTGCCTGTACCAAAGTGCCTAATTTCGGCTGAAGTGATGCAGGATATCCTGACTGGATAATAATAAATAAACACAGTGCAGTTTCAGACTCTGCCCAGGGAGTTAATGACAAAATAAAGTCTTTCAGCCTGGCTCTCACCAACATTAAAAGCATTTTACAGTTGTGATGTCAGTCTCAAGAAGCCAAACTTGTGCCAAGCTTAAGAATTAAAAATAAAAAGTGTGTACTTCTGCACATCTGGATGAAGTCCAAAAGGTCTCTGAATACCAAGTACATTTCAAACGTGTTAGGAGAGCTTTACATGGCTAGAATATTGGAAAGGCTCCTTGGAGCAAATGTCTGTGAGGTACAGCAGTTTCAGAGCTAAGCACTCTAGCCCCAAAGCCAGAACCACATCACGCAGTTCTTACCAACTCCCATTCTGGCATTTATCTGCTTTCCATCATTATAAGATATCCCTGGGTTCAAGCACCAGAGGGACAGATTCAGACATGTTTCTAGGGACACACAGTGGGGATAAAACACGACTGGTAATGGAGTTTCTTTTTCCAGATTTGTGTAGTGTTGCCAGAAAATTAAAGCAGTACCAAGGAATTTTCCAGACTTTGAGCCCTTTATACCACTACTGGCAGATTGTAAGATGGGTCCTGGTTATGGCTCTAGTCTGTGATGACCTCAGGCACTATTTGGAAGCTAGCGTGAATCAAAGCCATCTACAGCAGCTGGCAGTTCAGACAGTGCCATCTCATTTTGGAGCATCCTCCAAAATGTCCACTTCTGTGGACATAGGCTGTTACCACTGGTTTGGTGTATAAACATGGACAAGGAGTGTGTGTACAAGTGGGAAGGAAGTCCTATGCGACATATCGGAAGTCTCCCTCTTTTCTATGCTTCTGCTTGATGTCAGTACTTCATAAAAGCAGCCTGTATCAAATCAAAAATAAGACTCCTCTCTTAGAATATCAGACAGAATATTGAGGATGTGATAGAAATACATACTCCCACGCTTTTCCTGATTATACATTAAGGTCACATGTTGGTCTTCAAACTGGATGAACAAATTAGCAGCGCTACCTTGTAAGTGCATCCCCGGCTCAGTGTTACACAATGGAAAATGTGATGTTATAGCATATTATAAACAAGAATAATTCTATTAATATTTTTATGAACTACCTTTGTAACACTGAGACTAATTGAGTAAATAAGGAGAAGCCTTTCAAATATCGTGGAGGATTAGAATGATCCTGCAAAATCTGTATCTTCTCACTGATTTAACTCTCTGCTATATTATGGGAAATGAGTAGAGTAAGAAACATCATAATAAAAAAGAAAATTAAAAAGTAGCCTTCTTTCAGCCTGTTTGAGACAGAAACAGAGCCAGCTTCTCAGGAACGTTTCTAGTGAGCTGTGTTCAAGTGACAGTGATTTACATTTGAGTACCCACATCTTACAACTCCAAAAATAATCATAAATTTAAAACTGAGCTAAAGTAGGCCTGTCATCTTCTGAAACGCCATCACTTTTCTCAGTATTACTAACTTCTCTGCTCAGATGCAAGAACAGTTAGTTGCATATGTGGACTGAAATACAAAGAGCATGCATGCTCAGAAATGTCAAGCACTCTTTTAATTACATTTCTGCAACTCTCAGGCTAAGTTCCTTAGTATTTCTCTGCACAATGCAAAGAACCACTGCTTTAGAACTACGGAGTGAAAGTGGGTCTGAATTAAAAAAAAAAAAAAAGATGATTTAATGAAAAGGGTATTCTCTGGTAAATTATTTGAAAATCGTATATATTATTTTGCATGATGTCTCTTGAACTTTTATCTTGTTTTAATGCTAAAACTTCCATAAGCAGTAATGGAAGAGTAAGTTGGACTACGGAGTGCACAGACACCCCTCCTCTTAGCTGGTACTCCAGCTCTGTTAGCCTGCTGCAGTGCTCAGGCTAATAGATCCTGCTGAGAGAGGGAGAATTATCGCTGGTGTATCATAGATAAAATGCATTTAGTCTGTTCTTGGAGGTGATTCGGTACATCCATGCAGAGCCATATAATGCTTAATTTATTGGTGGTAGAGATGTGTCTCAAATATATGTAAGTATTGACACATTTGTATGAGTTTAAAGACACAGCCTGGCAAAAGATTGAGCACATGTATTCTTGGTATGTGAGCCAGAAAATATCTTCTAACATTTCTTTCAAAATGGGCTTTGTAAACTCGATGTTCACATGACCACGAAGCTCTACTGGACTCCACACTGAGTCCATAATGAATTTTGCATCCAGTCATGTCATCCCTATTGATACTCTTTCTCATTTCATGATAATGCAGTAGCATGTAACTGTTTCTAATGAGAACTCATTTGCTAGCATTCATAAACAACCTTAACAGTGAGTTTCTTCATAAAGTGGCTTCAAAGGATGATTATTCAAGAGATACTGACAAATGAAGACTTGCATGTGTTAAGCACTGAGCAGGTTTGAGAGAAAAACCAAAATCTTATAAATTCTCAGGGTAGAGGTTTATTTCTCCTCCTGTCCCATGCAAATAAGTCATTGCACCCTCAGATTGCCTGAGCACAGCCCAAAAACAGCAAACAAAAATGCTAATGGACTGAGGAGTTGAAGTCTGCTTTTCAGTGCAGCTGCTGCACAGCAGCTGAGGGTATCAATCCTGGCTTTAGTGCGGTGGCTGTAGCATCAGTGTAAGTGTTCAAGTGTTCCTCTTCAAAGCCCTTCAGAGGGAAGGGAGTCCCCAGGAATCTGCATTTTCCTCCTGCAAATCTAAAAGCATCACCTTTTTAGTAACATAGAGTCATAGAGTGGCCTGGGTTGCAAAGGACCTCAAAAATCATCCAGTTTCAACCCTTCAACCACAGCAGGGTCACCAACCAGCAGACCAGGCTGCCCAGAGCCACATCCATCCTGGCCTTGAATGCCTCCAGGGATGGGGCATCCACAACCTCCTTGGGCAACCTGTTCCAGTGCATCACCACCCTCTGAGTGAAAAACTTCCTTCTAATATCTAACCTGAACCTCCCCTATCACAGTTTAAAACCATTCTCCCTTGTCCTATCACTATCCACCCTCGTAAACAGCTGTTCCCCCTTCCTGTTTATGTGCTCCCTTCAAGTATTTAAAGACCACAATAAGGTCTCCCAGAGCCTTTTCTTCTCCAAGCTAAACAAGTCCAGTTCCCTCAACCTTACTCCAGCGTAGATGTGCACCAGCCTTCTGATCATTTTAGTGGCCTTCCTCTGGACCCAATACAAGAGCACCTTTCTTGTGCTGGGGGCCCCAGGCCTGGATGCAGAACTGCAGATGGGGCCTCACAAGCGCTGAGTAGAGGAGGACTACCATCTCTCTTTCCTTGCTGGCCTCCCCTTTTTTAATGCAGCCCAGGGTGTAGTTGGCCTTTCTGGTCGCAAGTGCACGCTGCTGGCTCATGTCCAGCTTCTCATCTACCAGGACTCCCAAAATATTCACGAACATTTATGTGATCCCCCCTCAGCCCTCCTTTCCCCAGGATGAACAGACTCAGGTCCCACCATGTCTCATGTGTGATTGCCATGACATCACCCCCCTGTAAGCACGCACAGATCTCTAGTTCTGCCTGTTTATTCCCCACGCAGCGTGCATTGCTATACAGGCACTGTAGGGAAGCAGAGGGTGCAGGAATCTCTAGAGGGATGCAGGAAGGTTTAAGCCAGGCTCTGGCAATGTTGTCTTCCATGAGTCCTCACAAGATCCTACTGGACAACTGGAGGTTTCACCCCACAGTTTACTTAGAAGACATCATTCCCAGTCCCTTCTCTGTTGCAAGTGACACGCGGAATCAAAGTCTATCACCACAGAGCAGTCATAAAGCAGGCATGTTCACTCAGAGCTGCACATCTGTGCTGGATGCAGGGGGTATTGCCTCCTAGCCTGCTTACCAGAGGTCAAGAAAGGCACATGCTTAAAGAGCAAGCTGCTCACATATGCATTGGATGTCCAAGAAAAGGTTGTTTTATTACAGTGAGTCCTCAGAATGATTGACATTTTTCCCTGCCCCGAGTCTCAGTTCTTCTACCCACGCGTGGCATTTCTCCCTGGTCATCTGGTGGTCTTTCTGATGAAGGCCGTTGTCTTCCTGGCTGTGTACTCTTTGGCTTGGGTGGAGTTGGAGGATGCTTGCCTGGCTCTGAACGGTCCTCTTATCAGCATCAACTCCATCCACCAATCCACTGCTTCTTTGTTAATTTGTGGTTTACTGTCCCAGCCTGCTGCCTTGCATTCCAGAGATGGGATAGCTAACAGTGTTACTTGGAGAAACAGGAGACTCGCTGTCCGCACTAACTCTCTAGGTCTGTAGGAATGCATTTGTTATCGGGAGCGAAAACCTGGCTTAGAAAGGTCAGATCTGCAGCTGCCAATTCAGCACTCATGAAGGCATATAACTTTTAGCCTATTTTTTTCCTCATTTCAAAAGGAACTCCATGCTCTTCCTCCATCAAATGTGGTTTAACACTCTGGTAATCAATCCAGCCAACTTGCCCCGTAACACTCTGCCCCCAATTGCTCAGTTGCATTCTATTTCATGCCCACACACCAGCCTCCCATGACCCTACTAGAATGACAACAACCAGATGGTGGAGTTCTTATTTGATCAGATGCGGTGGAGTCTCCTTAACATCTCTGACACGTGCCCCCAGTAGACAGCAGAGCTCTGTGGAGAGGTTGTCGGGCAGCAGATGGGGGCCTCAGTGCCTCCCGGCATGGAGTCCCCAGTCACCAAGACAACGCCGGGCAACGGTGCCCAGCAGCTGCTCCCTGGCAGGGGCTCTCCATCACCCGCTGAGGTGATTCCCTGCGTCAGCATGGAACCGGAACCCCAGAGCCCATTGCATCACACAAACGTGCTGTGTTTGAGGGCCTGCAGGGTTGCCCTGGGGACCTGCCTGCTCCCCAGCCCGGGGCGTGTCATTCATTCTCTGTGAGGTGACACTGCAGTGTGGTGTCACAGTGGCTGCCTCATCCACCCTTGTGGAGCGGTGGGAGCGGTGGCTCAGTCCGCTTGTGGGACCCGCAGGAAGTGGAACCAGAGAGAGCTTTGCGTCTACCTGGAGGCATCCTGCTATCATGGAGAGGCTGAGAGCCCTTCGAGGTGAGTCCCTCCACCTCTCTGGACACCACGACGCTGCCCGGGCACACGTGTGCCTCCAGTGTCTGCTTAGGACGTGCCAGCAGCACTGTCCTTGCTCTGCCGAGTGCAGCTGCTCACCGTGGTTTCCCCAGCACCCCAGCAAGGGGAAAGCTCCCTCCCCTGTCCCCACCAACCACACGCAGCCTCGCGCTGTGGGGCTGGAGGAGCGTTCCTCCCACAGCTGGCCGGGTGCTCGGCCCTGGCTCCAAGCAACACCTGCAGCAGCTGCTCTGCTCTTTCCTTCCAGGTCTCTTTGCTTGTGTGGGCTGCGTGCCCAGGCGTACGCGTTGCAGGGAGAGAAGCAGGGTGTCAAGCCCTGTCCCTACCTGCGCCGCGACCTTACTGCTTCGGCGCCTGCAAGATCAGGAGGTGAGTTGGGCACATCCAACCAGCAACCCTTGCCCTCCTGGCCCAGGGCCACGGTGCCGTGGGTGCCAGGCCCGGCAGCACATCCACCGAGCGATGGGTGGCAGCGGGCAAAGCGAGCGTGACTGATCCTTGTCCCCAGGGTGACCGAGCGCAGGCGTACTGTGAGCTGGAGAGCGCCCTGTGCCAAGACAGCAGCCGCCCGCCGTGCGGAGTGGTGAACCGGCTGCTGGCAGAGGTGTCCCGGGACCTGACGGCAGCCCAGGTGAGGGCTCACTCCCAAAGGCAAAGGGAACCGCCTGCCCACGCTGGTGTGCTGCTGGCGGATGGTGGTGGCTTTGCTCTTCCAAGGGCCTCAGGCAGTCTCCTGGGCCGCGTGTCACCAGTGACTCTCTTCCAGGGCGTGACCAGCAATGTCAAGACAGCTGCCAGCAATGTCCTGGTGGCTCTGGCTCGGACGCACTTCACCTTGGTGATGGCTGAGCTCCAGAGCCACCTGAAGGCCACGGGGGACATGTGCAAGGAGTTGGTGCTCATCACCCTGAGCAAACTCTTCAGCACCTATGGTAGAGTACCCTCAACCTCCTGACACCTAGAACAACCGGGAAAGGGGTCTCTGCCCTCCGCGTGTGATCTGCATTGAGCTGGGGGATGCAGGGCTGCAGCCCCTCCTCCCTCGCTGCCAGGACTCTGACTGTGGCCCTCTCCTTCCTCTCTGCAGCTCCACAGTGCATCCCCTTTGTGTGGCTGATGCTGGCAGGCCTG
>NW_024884671.1:0-11579 GCF_019232065.1 Centrocercus urophasianus
GCACCTCCTGCCCCTTTTTCTGACCCCTAGAGTCCCCTGCACCCCGTGTGCTGCTCACTGATCCCTGGAGTCAGTTCCCTCATTTTGATCTCCAATCCCCCCCAGCCAGACCCCTTTTTTGCCCAATAGAAGCCTCCCATGACTCCTGGCTCTTTCCTCCCATCCCTCCCTCCATCCCCAGATGCTCTTCCTGCCTTGTAGAGACTGTTCACCTCTTTCCCCCCCACAACCCACTAAGTTTCCCCCCAGACTCTTTTCTGACCCCATAGACATCGCACTCTCCTCCCCCACTTTGTACTTCCCTTAGGTCTCCCCCAGACTCCCACCCCACAGAAGCCCCCCACAACCCTCCAGATTTTCCCTGCCACCCCCTTCCACTCCTAGCTCCCCTTTCCTCCCAATAGAGACCCAACTTGCCCCTTTTTTCCCCCCACACAACCCCCCTGTCCACTCCCAGACCCCCCTTTTCACCCTACAAAAGCCCCTTTCCCCCTTTCAACCCCTCAAGTTCCCCTCCACAATGTAGCCCTCCATCCCCATGCCCCCTTTTCACTCACAGAAGCCTCGTTCTGTTCTTTTCCCCCCTCACAACCCCCTCTCCCCATCCTCAGACCCCCTTTCCACGCCATAGAAGCCCCTCACACTCCCTCAGTTTTCCCCTTCCAACCTTGCTCCACCTCCAGACCCTCTTTCCACCTCACAGAAGCCCCACTCACACCTTTCTCCCCATAGACTCCCCACAAGCCCCCTGTCCACCCCTGGAGTTGTGCAGAATCTGGAAATGTCCCAGAGGGGCTTGCGGCATCCAGTTGGTCCCCAGGTGGGTCACAGGTGTCCTTGGATTCATACAGAAGGGTCTCAAGATGTCCCAGAGGTGTCCTGGGGTCTCCAGGGGATCCCCAGGGGTTCCTGGAGTCCTCCAGAGGTCTCCAATGGGGACTTCGAGCACAACCTCACATAGCAACATGTTCTCTCTCCGCTCTGTCCCCATGGGATCGCCCCCAAAAATGTCTGTTTCCATTAAAATCAATACTGTGTCATTTTTGTTGTATTTTTTTTGCCACTTCCTTTCAGAAATGGATGGTTCTCACCAAATGCCACCACCGGGACAACTGCCTGCCCCCGCAGTTCTGTCACTGTCACCATGGAACCTCGCTGTGGACCAGCCATGACGCAGTGCCTCTGTCCCTGGCTGTCACTCTTGTTACCGTCATCCGGTGTCACCACCACGTGTGTGTCACCATCTCTCAGGTGATACCATTCCCTGCGCTCTGACCACCACATGGGGGCAGACACAGGCGGCCCCGCGTTGTCACTGTGCTGTCACTGAGCCTCTCGCTGTCCTTTCTCACCCCTCCAGCCCTGCCTACAGCCGGACCCGCTGACACCGGAGCCCTCTGGTGCTGTCACCATCGTCTGCCACAAGGACGGGGACATGCACAGTGATGGACTCTGTGCCACCACCAGCCAGCATCAGGTGTCACCATCATGCAGAAGGCACACAAGCACCCCCTGGGGACCTGCCGAAAACTTCTCCATAGCTGGGCTTTCCAACAAGTCCTCCTGTATCGCTTCTCTTATGCCCAGCTCATGAATGTAATTCTGAAGGTCCTCCATGGAGGACTACAATCCCGTGCTTAATGCAAAGCCTGATTTGTTCGGCCAAACCACGTGGATGCTGCCATTCACCAGTCTGTTATCGACTGGTTCTCACTGCTCTATGAACAGCAGCATACAGTCTCTGCCTGAGGGCAGGGTTACCGTCACAGTGGCCAGCTTTGATACCTCTGGCCCATTCACCATGACGCTTTCCGCCCCTGAGTCCCATAACCCAAGGAACCACTCTTTCGGCCTCTTTTCGGCCTCCGCTGAAATGCTGTAGCACACCCATCAGTTCTGTTGGTGCACGGCCTCGCCGCTACGTGTAAATGCGTTTGGACAGGAGGCCGTTGGGCAGGGGGCACCCCGCCGGTCTGCCTTGTACCTCCTTTGTCTTTGGGTTATAATGGGATGGAGTTCCAAGGAATCCATCATAAGTGGAACCTCTAAATCTGACCTAAAGTTTTGTTTTCCTGTTCAACAGGTCCGTTCCTGCAGAGGTGTGGTTACTGTCTACTGAAATACTGAGGACCTGGCCTATCAGGGAATGTCAAGCTGGTCTTTCCCCTGTGAGTACGTTAAGATCCTGCTCCAGTTTTTCAGTGTGATCCTTTAATAGCTGATTTTCACTTTCTAAGGTACCAGCTCTTAGCTTGATGTAAGGCATTTAACTGTGGAGGCAGCTAACTGCCTTTCTTTTGTAGTCAGGATGCCTCTGTCTAATCCTTGAAAGCATTTCATCATGCGGAATGGGGAAGTATTCCCCATGGTACGCAGGGGACCCCATTTCTCAACTATGGTGCTAACTGATAATAAGGAGAACCCAGAAACACTGTGATCTGCCTGGGGATCATTTTATCCAAGGGGGTGATGTTCTCCCCCCGACTCATTTATAGAAATTCCACAGAAAGGACATGATGTAAATTTTAGTATATTTGGCCTGCCTTGCTCACCAAGTGTACAATCAATGAATGTATAGATGTTATAATTATGAAATACACCAGAGAGCTTGGCTAAGCAGCTGTTATACCAAAAGAGAACAGATAGGATGCTTACCTGTATCCTGGGCTCGTTATGAAACTCCAGAGGAGGGATCTGCAGAAAAGATCCCCACACGCAGCCAGCTCTTCCATGGGTCTGGGAGAGGTGCAACCAGGCTCCCCTCCTTCCAGCAGCACAGTCGAATCGCCTTCACCTGTGCTCCCTGGCTGAGGCATTGCTACCTCAGGTGCTCCATCAGAGGTTCAGGCCGTGGTTCAGCAGTTCCCACACGAAGGTGAATTTCAAGGAGCCGGTTCTGCTTGCTCCGTTGATCGCAGCTCCTCTGAGTCCAGCTGTCTGCTGCCAGGCACAAGCAAGGAGGGCTGCAGTAGCAAAACTTATGGAGCAGATTTTGTGCTGAAATGGCTACACGTGCTTACGCAAACACTGCAGCTGGGAAGCCCACAGCAACAGCTGGAAGCCACACAACATCCCAACAATGCAGCAAGAAGACCTGAAATTTCTACCACAGAACTAAATTCTGATGGTTTTGATGATTTCTGAGTCCCATTCGGGTGAGAATCCTGCTGAAGCGTAAAGGCTGAGACACTGAAAAAAGGAGCATCTTTGCTTAAAGAAGGGTGGCAGCATTTGGACCATGACTGCACCCCCTCCTTTGGTCCTCTCTGCTTCCAAAGTAACTATGGTGCAACAAATATGGAGTGTAAGGTAATACAAGGCTTCTGCTGACTGTCTCAGGGAACAAGCGAGAGCCTCTTTATTCCCCCACCCTTCCACACTGACATGCAGCATCAGAACTGACCCTGTGTGAGAAAAGCAGGGCACGGCAGTGCTCAGCTACCAACTGCCCTGTCCTCTGATGATACCTGAGCCAAGCCAGTTCTCAGGTTTGGAGGCACGGATGGTTTTCCCTTAGGCCAAGTTGCTGTCTGCTCGTCCTGCTCCTGTTGGGGTTGTTTTGGCAAGAGGCAGCAGAGATCTTCCTTTTTCTTATGCTGTACAAAACATGCTTTTCTGGCCAACTGATGCCCAGCAAACTTTCTGCACAACCTGCTCAGCCCGTGCAGTCTCCTGCCACATCCACAGATCACTGCAATTCCCATCTTAGTGCTGCTGCCTTTACACTCATTACAGGCAGGCAGGGGGATGTCCTGGGGGGCTGTGGTGTACAGCAGGTGTTCTCCAGGGCCCATTTCATTGTAAGCTCTCACTTCACAGCTGTGGTGACTGCAGCAGGCAGGGTTAGGTGATGTGGGGGGTCTTCCCAGCCCCTTCCCTTGCCCATCTAAATAAAGCAGACCTCTTACTGTCTGCAATGTGCAATACATACCCCAAGTCAGCCTCCTCTCTCACCACCGCTCTTTGTTATTTCTGTAGAATTATTGCTGCAGTACACTGGAACATGGAAACAGGACAGAAAGTAAGACCAGGCTCAGCCCGTATGTGAAATACTGTCCCTTCAAACATCACGACCACAAACACATTTTTACGTTTAAAACTGTTTCGAATTCCAACAAGGTAGAAGAAGCATTCACTGACTGAATAATAACGTCTACCTCTGAGTGGATTTTCTAAGAGCCTGCTGAGACTCTCCACACGGTACTCAAAACTGGAAGTTTGTAATGGAAAATGCTGACAAACTGCAGTGGTATATGGATCATCTCTTACGAACAAAAATAAAGTGACCAAAATTACAGTGACCAAAGCCTCATTACTCACTCACTGTCATCTCTGCTTCTTAAACCGTGATGACTTCCTGAAATGCTTTCCAACATACGCAAGGACAGCAATTATAACACTAAAGACTATTTCATTTATAAGTAACTTTCCATTAGGGATCTGAATTTGAAAATGCAGCCAACAAAGTTCCTTGAAGCACATGGAATGACTTCCTTGGGTCTGGGCCAGGCACTCTGCTTCATTTTTCTGGCTTTGCCACTATATTTTAAGCAGTAGACATTATTTTACAGATGTGAAAGGCTTTCACTGCGAAGTTACACCTTTGCTTCATTCAAAGCTTTCTAGAAAACATGTATTTATCTTCAGTGGTACCAGCTTTAAATCATCTTAATGCAACCTGACCTAGCCATGTCCTCCTCCTCTAAAGCAGGCACCTCCCTGGCTCATCAATCCATGGAGAATTATAGGATAGGCACCTGACAGAAAAATATTCTGTCTCTGCCACCAAATTGCACAGAGAGGCTAAGAAAACAGTCTATGTGAGCCAAAGCCTTGTCTGCACCCTCAGAGGCAGCTGAGTGACACAAAGCTATGGGCAGCTCCCTGGTACAGGAACGGTCTGGTGAAATTCAGTGGACAAAGACCATCTGCAGCCCTGGATCACAGCGAGTGCCTGAGCCCCTGGACTACTGCGAGAGCATTTCACAGTCATGGGAACCACCCCACACCCTGCTCTGCCTTTCTGTATCCATCCCACACTGGGCACGTGCCGAGGGAGTTCTGGGAAGGATGAGCTCAAGGTGAGAGTGGAGAACTGAGCTTCTGGAGGGGGAGCAGAGGGATGGGGCAGGTGCATGACCCAGCCTGGCACCCACACCCCAAACCTGCTTCAGTTTGCAGGTGGCCTCAGAGATGGCAAAGCTTGAGGTGGGAGCCACCCTTGAAGCCAGCAAGGAGAACCCAAGAGAAGCCCACAAGCAAGGCTGGCCAGTGGAGCAGTGTGCCAGCCCCACGGCCCAGGCACAGCCCCTCTCTGGGGGGTGTCCCAGCACTTGCTGTGCCCACACTGAAGCCTACAAGTGACTCTTTTCCAGCTTTTACTCCAAAGGCAACCACCCCATCATGTCTCTGCTGGCCAAGAAGAAGCTGCTGGCCCAGGTGAGTGAGGCAGAGTCCTGCCACTAACAGCACTGCCTGGAGGGCAATGGGGCAGCGAGCAGCACTCACCCCAACCCAGAGCCCAGACAGCTGGCAGCCAACCCCCACTTCAAGGAGCAGAGGAGCCCGGAGACACAAGGATTGAAGGACGCATCCAGGGGAGGCTAGAGTGAGGCAGGACCCATCGCAGTGCTCCCCTGGGAGGACAGACAGACAGCCCTACCCAAGAGCTGAGGATGGGGGCCCTGCACCCGCTGTCTTCACCGGCTTCTTTCATGCATACTACCATAAGGCGCTGAAACACATCAGCTGCCACCCCTTTGGGGGATACTTCTCCAACTTGAAGGATTTCTTGGAACCACAAGCTGAGGACACAGAGGATGACTGGGGGTAGCCCAAGACCTGTCAACCAAAGCGTGGAGCAGAGAGAGCCCGCAGCCAGCTACCTCTGCTGCTGTCAAAGCCTGCTGGGTGCCCCCTGGGGCCAGCTTCAGCCCACTGACACGGAGCCCCACACCACCCACAGCCAAGTGGAACCAGGACGAGGCAGCCTTGGGCCTGCAGGCTGTTTATCCCTTTGTCCGTGAAACTGAAGGCAGGGGCAAGAGCACTGGGTCACCCAGGGGCCACCAAGAATTGGCCAAACCTAAAGCCATCATTTCCAGACCCAGCCATGCCATTCCACTCTCACCCCAGTGCCTCAGCCCCAAACGTTTACAAGGGAGAGATGCTGCATTTCCTGCATCTTCAGCAATCTCCAGAGCACCTAAAAAACTGGGCAGCCACACCAAAGCCATCTCTCTCCATTATCCCCTTTGTTATCCTTGTTTTCCCCAGCCCTGCCATAACCAGCTTGCGCAGCCCTCCAACCCCAGGCACCACCAACATCCCACAAGGGCTCACTGCAGCACCAGCTCTACCCCATGGCGATGTGGCACAGCCAGCACACCTACAGCACTCCACACAGCTCCGCTTCCCACTGCAGCACCAAGTTGCTGCCTTGCTCTGGATCAGCCCTGGCCCTTCAGAGAGGCAGGCAGCGGAATGCCGCAGCACTGGGATGCTGTCAGAGCTGCTGTGTCCCATGGCCAAAATGAGCCGGACCGTGTCATTTTTTAAAAAGGTAAGGGAGCAGAATGAGTTGCAGAGGTTTTCTTGCTAGAGATGCTGTGCCCCCGTGCAGTTTTGTGGAGCCAATGCAGACACACAGTGGATGTTTCCATCTTGCCATGCTGTGCCCAGGGGAGGTGCAAGCAATGATTGGAAAAGGTGCTTTTATTTAAGTGTTAGCAGCAGAGGGAGCAGTATCTCTCTGAGTTTGCTCTTCTTTTGAGTTGTTACTAGTTTCTGGAAGGGGTGAGCTAATTTTTCTTCATTACCTGCTGCTATGGTTCCTGTAGGTTATGTATGGTTACCGGCTAGGTATGGTCATATGGTCTTGCATGGTTACCTGCTATGGCGCTTATATCCCATTAGAAAGCACTGTCATTGCATTCTTTTGCCATGTGACTTAGTTTAAAATATTTTCTTAAGGTGACAGCCTTTTCTCAGTTCTGTAGCTTTATTTGTCAATGCTGCTCTGCAGACCTTGCTGTGACTCCGGGCTAGGCCTGGCCACTCATCAGGGTAGAGCTGCTGCCATGATAGATACAGCTGTAGGGGGTGCAAGTTGAGTTGGGATACACGTAGCATGTGGGTTACAGGTTGTGTATGCCTGAGTATCTAACTCACACTAAAATGCCTTGCCTGTATGCATGTGGTGGCTGGAATCCCTTTGCATTGTAGAAGCAAAGTTCAGAGCCAGAAAGTAAGGGAACGCAAAATTATGAAAAAAAGAAGAAATGATCTATGGAAAACTACTTGTTATAGATGTTATTTGATCCTTGAAAATCATAAAAATAGTCTTGGGGAAAAAAGAAAAAAAGAAAAAAGCTGGTTTGGACTAACGGGCTTAAAGCAGGTCAGAAAAAGACTCGTGTAAATACTAAGGACCGAGAACTTTCTAAAAAGTAAGCAGCTAATCAGCAGTATTTAACCTGTAGGGAAAAAAAATTACTGTGCTTTGACTAATTATAGAAATATTTATAAGGCCCCATTCATTCATTCATTCATTCATTCATGCATGCATGCATGCATTCATTCATTCATTCAGCCTGGCCCCATCCACCCCTTGGCCAGGCTGGGCTGCTCCAGGAGGCAGATGATGTGGCAGGGTGAGCAGGTGGAAGTGTGAGCAAAATTGTTTTAGAGGCAGAATGTTCTTGTTTCACAGTATTGCATATATGCAATCCTGCATTCCAGATGGAAGAAAGGGGCCTAGAATTTCAAAGAGATATGATGCAAAGTGGACAATGAGGGTCATTGCAAAAATTGTCCTTCTTTAGGGAACAAAACTTGCCTCCTTTTGAGTTTAATGGCAGTCCTGCTATTGATTTGTGCGTGCCCTATTTATTCATTTTCCTGCTCCCCTGATTTTTTTTTTTTTTTCACTTTTGCTCAGATTAATGACTTGCTTCATTCCTTAACTTTATCCTCTCTTCCCGAAAAGTGTTGTCACTTAAACTGGCTTAGCATATCTACTCTATTTGTTCTATAACACCCCCGAGTTTTACATTTCAGTTGAAAAATTCACTATCACTATAATCACCAGGAAGAAGAAATAGTTGCTTTAAACTTCTAAAGAAGTAAGATCACTTCTGAAGAAGTAAGATCTCAATCCTATCAGTCCTCCAACTGAGAGTGTGACGAATGGATGTCACAAAAGGAGAAAAAACACAATCATCTAGGAAATGTAAGGGTTAATGAAAGGTAATATGTCACTTCATGGCAATAGTAACACTTTTCTGATCATACAAAACAGGGACAGTCAGCAGTATGCTAGGGTTGCATTCAGGATGGAGTACTCCAGATGTGGTCTCACCAATGCAGAGCAGAGGGGCAGGATCATCTACCTTGACCTGCTGACCACGATTCTTTTGGTGCAGTCCAGGACAGGAGTGGCTTTCTGGGCTGTGAGGGCACACACTGCTAGTTCATGTCCACTTGCTATTTACTAGTATCCCTATGCCCATTGTGGCAGGGCTGTTCTCTGTCCTCACATCCTTCAACTTGTACTGATACAAGGGCTTGGTTGCCATTACCCATGTGCAATACCTTGCACTTGGATTTTTTGAACCTCATGAGCTTCTCCTTGTCCCACTGACAAAGGCTGTCTAAGTCTCTCTGAGTGGCATCCCATCCCTCAGTCATCTTGACCTTATCACATAGCTTGTTGTCATCCACAAACTTGATGACAATGTACTTGATCCCACTGTCAGTGTCACTGCTGAAGATATTAAAGAGCATTGGTCCCAGTACTGACCCCTGAGGAGCACCACTTGTTACTTTCTCTAGCCAGACATTGAGCCAATGACCACCACTCTCAAGGTATGACTAGACTAAACTTTGTTCATCAGTCCACCTTTCAAATCCACACATTTGGAATTTGAAAAGAAGGATATGATGGGGACTATGTCCAAGTCTCTACTGACATTGAGATAGATGACATCAAGCATTTTCCTCATCCGCTCATGTAGTTACGCCATCATGAAATCCACTAGTTATCTTTTCAAAATTAGTTCTTTTTTGTAACACTGGACATTATAAATTGTGTTTTCTTTACATAGCAGTAGCTAATAGCTTTTACCTGAAATGAGCTTGTTTCTGAAGAAACAAAAATTGGATTTGCTACTTTTGAACATTTTATATCTTTTCTTTGTCAAATCCTAACCATTTTAAATGCATAGGTTTTCTTCAGTTTTGTTTATTTTGCTTGCTAAGTCAGGGCTTGAGACAGTGATTGAGCACCTAGTAGTAAGGCAGGGCCAAGCCAGGGGAGCTCAAGTGTATGCAGTGCACATGAATGACCAGTATGGGTATTGACAGGATCTTCCTCTTCCCAGACCTCATTTAAGTGTTGGCAGTGGAGGTGAGGGGATCTCATCTGGAGATCCCTGCATAGCTGAGGCCTTCCAAGGATAAGCAGGTTTTTTTTCCTTATTTCTGTCTCCATGACTGCTCTGTTTAGCAAGTTTTCACTCACTGCAGCCTGGGGTCTTGCTACTCTGCTATCACTGTCGTGCTTCCTGCCGGAAATACCCCTTGGCTCTTCAATAGAGGATGTTTTCTCCCAGAAATACCAGCTTTCTCCCAAATTGATGATGACCCCTCCCCCACTCCCCCAAAATATGATACTGTCTCCTGGGAATACCACTTCTCTTAGAAATACCTCAGGCCTTCTCCAAACAATACGGCATTACAATCCTCAAGGTGACATCTTCTCCCCAGAAGATGACATTTTCTCCCAGAAATGCCAGTATCCCCCCCCCCCCGCAGGTACGGCATTATCTTCCAAAAATAAGACCTTCTCTTCCCGAAATCATGGCTTGCTCCAATAAAATGACAGTATCTCCCAGAAATACCAGTTTTCGCCCAAACGTAGGACAGTTTCGACCACAAGTATCACATTTCAACCTGAAAGAGGACACTTTCTTCCCAACATACGGTATTTCCTCCCAGAAATTCCACCCTTCACCCAAATACATGGCGTTTTCTCCCACAAGTAGCACTTTTCCATCAAAAATAGGACACTTTCTCCCCAAACAAGGATCTTTTCTCCCTGAAATACCAGTCTTCTCCCCAAAGAGATGACGTTTTCTACCAGAAATACAGGTTTTCTTAGGTATGCTTCATGTTTCATCCACAAAATACTACGTGACAGTAGCAAATGTGACATTTTCCAACAAAAACATGATATTTCCTCCCAGAAATACCAGCTTACTCACAAATATGTGATCTTTTCTGGCTAAAGAAGACAGTTTCTCCCGGAAACACAGCTCTCACACAGACATAGGAACTTTCCCCCCCAAGGTAAGACATTTTCTCCCAGGAATGCCAGTACCCTTAGAAATTCCTCACATTTCATCCCAAGAGCGCTACTTTACACTCCTCAATATCATGTTTACTCCCATCAAAATGACATTTGACATCAGATACTCCAGTTTTCTAACAAAGATGGGACATATTCCCCCGGAAGTACCAGCTTATTTTTTAAAATGCGGCATTTTCTCCCCAAAATCCCAGCTTTCTCACAAATAGATGTCATTTTCCAACAAAGCATGCTGTCTTCTCCCAGAAATTGCCGTTTTCTGAGAAATACCTTCCATTTTCTCTCAAAAGTACTACTTTACACTCCTGAAGAGGACATTTTCTCCCATATAGACCCTATTTTCTCCCCAAAGGACCGGTTTGCACTCCAAAAAGAAGACAGTTGCTCTCAAACAGAAGACATTCCTTCCCAGAATTTCCCCCTTTGCTCCAACAAGTAGGTCATTTTCTCACAGAAATACCACGTTTCAGTTGGAAAGCTGACCTTTTCTTCCAAAAATAGGATATTTTCTCCCAGAAATACCCATTTTCTTACAACTACCACAGGTTTTCTCCCCAAAATATCAGAGGACAAGACCACATTTTGCACTTGCAACCAAGAATAGGACATTTTCTCACAGAAATACTACTCTTCTCCCACATATAGGAGATTGTCTCCGAACTGGATGGCGTTTTTGGTAAGAAATACCACTTTTCTTCCCTCAATAGGACATTCTCTCCCAGAAAAATAGAGTGCTCTTAGAAATACCTCCCATTTCCTCCCAAACAGACTGCATTACACTCCTCATCATGACACTCACTGCCAGACTTTTGGCATTTGATCACAGAAATACCATTTGTACCCAAAATATGTGGCATTTTCCCTCACGAAACACCACTTTTCTCACAAATGCGTGGCACTTTCTTTCATTGGTGTCGTGCACAGTGCCTGGTCCCCCCCACAATTTCTTGCCCAGAGCTGTCCATGACATCTCTGTCTTGGCACTGATGGAGTCACACTGTGGTTCTGAGCTCTTCACGATTTTCTCAAATCTTGTTTTGGATGACCACATGCAGTACAGGAGGCTCCATGCCCTCCATGCCCTTAATGCCTGCCCTGCCCCATTCTACTGGTGAATTCTACACATTCACCCTAGCCTTCCTTTTACTGCATATGTATTTGCACAAGCCCCTCCTGTCTTTGATATTCTGCCTGGGCAGATTCCGCTGTGTTT
>NW_024884672.1:0-12177 GCF_019232065.1 Centrocercus urophasianus
AGGTAATAGAATTAGTGCTGGCAAGCTCATCCGTGTGGAGAGCCCAGCTTTCTGAATCTCTCCTGACCACTGGGCACTGCTATTGGCAAGCCCTCGGCTGTCTCCCTGCTGTGGAGCCAGGAATGTGCCTTCATTCCCCCACGCGGTTGGAGCACGGGGCCGCAGTTCCAGCAGGTCCCACAAGGCCTCCTTGGCATGATGGCTACCCCAGGAAACACGAGGCCCTTTTGACCCTTTCCTCCTCCTCTCACCTTTTCCCCCAGCTTTGTCCTGCAGAAGACAGGCTTGGTGCCAGGCTGCACAGGGATTTTGACGCCGAGTGGCAGATCCAGCAGCCCGCTACCTCCTGCCCCAACTTTCCGTCCTCCGGGTCGGAGCTACAAAGACAAAGACACGCTTGCACACTCAGGCACTCCGGTCCCCTCTCCAGCCCCACCTCCATTCCCTTTGGCAGCTCCCTTCCCACTTCTTAGCCCGACTCTGGCATGTGCAGGGAGGCGCCATTCCCTGCAAGCCTTCTCCAGCGCCAGCATGAGAAGATGCCCCTCAGCCTCCAGAGAGCATCTCCGGCCCCAGAGCAGTCCCACACAGCCCAGGCTCTGCACTCATCCTCTCCGAGGACCCGGTGCTCACCCTTCCGCTCTTCCCCGCTATGCTCGGAAATGCATCCGGATTTCGGAATCCAGCATTGCCACAGCGCTCCATGGCTCCTTGCAGGAACTCTCCGAGAACTGCGACCTTCCGCTGCCACCTCTCGCTCCAGCAGCAGCGAACGAGGCCACCCCGACCGCAGTCCCAGCCCGCAGCTTCCTGTCACGCTCACCCTTTGTTGCATCACCACGCCATCACAATGTCACCGCGCCGCCACCCGGCAACCCTGCCGCTGCGTGGAGACCATTCTGGGTGCGCTCACTGCCGGTTCTCCGGCTGGCCCTGCTTTGAGCCTTGCTGAGGCCTGAGGCCTGCTCTAGGTTTCCTTGGCTTCCATCACAGGTGATGCTGCATGTGGAACAAACACCTTATATGGTTATGCCAGAGCCAGTTTTGTAGTTAAATGATGCTGAAATAATGTGGAATGAGAAGGGAGATCTGGCCTGTTTTTCTGTCATAGAATCACAGAATGGTTTGGGTTGGAAGGACCTTTATGATCACCTCGTTCCAACCCCCTGCTGTAGGCAGGGACGCCTCCCTCTAGAACAGGTTGCTCACAGCCCCATCCAGCCTGGACTTGAGTGCTTCCAGAGAGGATGCATCCACAACCTCGCTGGGCAACCCGTTCCAGAATCTCTCCATTCTCACAGTAAAGTTCTTCCTGATACGTATTCTGAATCTGCCCTCTTTCAGTTTAAAACCATTTCCCCTCGTCCTGTCGCTACATGCTTTTATAAAAAGTCCCTCCCCAGCTTTCCTGTAGGACCCTTCAGGTACTGGGCGGTTGCTTTAAGGTCTTCTCAGAGCCTTCTCTTCCCCATGCTGCAGAGCCCCAGCTCTCTCAGCCTGTCCTCGTAGAGGAGGTGCTCCAGCCCTCCGGTCATCTCCATGGCCCTCCTCTGGACCTGATCCCACAGCTCCACGTCCTCCTTGTGTCGGGGGCCCCAGATCTGGACGCAGTGCTCCAGGTGGGGCCTCACGAGAGCAGAGCAGAGGGGCAGAATCCCCTCCCTCCACCTGCTGGTCACACTTCTCTTGATGCGACCCAGGATACCTGTGGCCTTCTGGGCTGCAGGCGCACACTGCCGCCTCGTGTTGAATCATCAATCAACACCCCGAAATCCTTCTCCTCAGGGCTGCTCTCAAGCTGTTCTCCACCTAACCTTTATCTGTGCTTGAGGTTGCCATAACCCAGATGCAGGACCTTATACTTGCCTTTGTGAAGCCATTTTGACTACCACCCCTCACCTCTCCTTTATTTTCCATGTGCTGTAGTAGGGCCTTCAGTCGGATCTGCCCCATCATCTTGCCAGGCACAGAGGTGAGACTGACTGGCCTGTAGTTTCCTGCATCTTCTTTTTTTCCCTTCTGGAATATGGGGTTATGTTTCCCCTTTTCCAGTAGGAACTTCACCAGACCGCCATGACCTTTCAAATATGATGGATAGCAGCTTGGCAAGTCCGTCCGCCAGTTCCCTCAGAACCTGTGGATGGATCTTGTCAGATTCCACGGACTTGTGCTCCTTAAGATTCTTTAGATGGTCTCAAACCTGATCTTCACTTACAGCAGGCAGATCCACCTCCTCCAAACTGTTACCTTTTACCTTTTACCAGGCCTCCAGTTTCCTTTTGGAGGAAGGAAGGCCCTCATCCTCACTTACCTTCTTTTTAATCACTTTTCCCCTTTCTGTCCCTAGCTAGATATAATTCTGTCTGGGTTTTAACTTTCCTAACCTGATCTTTGAGGTTCCCGTGTTCCTTGGAAGAGCAAGTTGTCATCAACACATTCCAGGAACCTCTTTGATTTCTGGTGCAGTGCTGTGTTGTCCCCCCCACAGATATCAGGGTGGTTGAAATCCCCCATGAGGACTGTGTTTTCTGAATGTGAAGCTGCTCTTATCTGTTTACAAAGGACCTCATCCACTCAACCTTCCTCATCAGGTGGCCTGTAGCAGACCCCCACTATGCTGTTGCCTTCCCCTGCCTCCCTTTATCCCTAACCCATAAACTCTGTCAGCTCCTCGTTTATCCCCAGGTGGAGCTCCACGGACTCCAGATCATCACTGGTGTAGAGGGCAACACTCCCTCCGCTTATCCCCTGCCTGTCTTTCCTGAAGAGTTTATAGCCATTATTCCTACATTCTAGTCATGGGAGTCATCCCACGCCTGCAGATACTCCAGCTTGTTCCCCATGCTCTGCACATTGGTATATGGGCATTTGAGTTGGGCTCCCATTGAGGCTGATTTACCAGTTCAAGTTTCCTTATCTTGAACCATAGGCACTGTCCTACTGGCCTGTGATGCTACTCCAGGCCCAGGGCATCCATTATCACTGTCAGCCTCGAAGTACAATGGGTTGAGGATCCCCAGCCCTGGCAACTCTAGTTTGCAGCCCTCCTGATTACATTGGAAAGCTTGCTGCCAAAGATGGTGTTCCTCTTGCCACACAGATGAACCCCATCGTCCTCCAGAAGACCAGATTTCTTAAAAGAGATTCCTCTCTTGTATTTGGTCGCTGTGGGATTAGCCAGTGCTAACCTTCCCTCAGCAAAGCTTGTCCGATCAAACCTGTGCAGTTATTCTTCACTCTGACTTTATCTCTTCCTCTGGTGCATCTCTGAGTGTCTCCTCCAGTTTGGGGGAATCCTTCTTCAGTTGCAGACGCTACTGGACACTGCACTCGTGGCTGGCACGCTGCTGTGGCTTCACAGCAAGTGCTGCTGACCCACGTGCCTTCTGTGTCTGCTTGCAGCACAGCTGTGTCATCACAGCGGTTGCAGACTTTGGTTGGGCTTCACACTCATCTCTGTTACAGGTCACACTGTTTGCTCCCAGTCAGGTTGCTTTGTAACAGCAGTAACAGCTCTCCATCACCTCCCCGGAATCTTTTTACCACCTGAAGCTTATCTGTGACCATTCTGTACTTTCTCCTGTGTCGCTGGCACAAATATTCAATAGCACAGTGCCAGCATCCCGTCCCTGTAGGATCTCATTGCAACACACCTCTGTGTGGGCTTCCAACTCACAGGTGATGTGTGCATCTTCATCACCTGGATTTTTCCACCTAATCATCTGCTGTGTTGAACTCATAACACTGTATTTTCTTAACTGATCTTAATCTCACCAAGGAGGATATGTTTTTCCCGGGTGTTGTCACAGTGCTTACAATAGCAGCCAAGCAACATGCAGCCTCTGTGCAAAACTCCTGCATAAAATTACTGGAAGCATTAGGTTGCTTTCATTAACGGAAAAACACTGATGCAAGAGGAGAAATGTTCTTGGTAGTAGCTGAATTGCAGCTTGCAGCTTCAAATTCCTTAAAGGAACAGCTGTTGGATCTTCTTGTCAGCTGAGGTAGCCTTCCTCTTAGGCTGGAGCTGGTTCCTTTGGTGCCATTGGTAGGACTAGCAGATTAGGAAGGACGGGGAGGAAATTTCTAGGAGAGGGAGTGAGCAAAATGAACGTCAGCCTTTAAGAAGCAGGCTGCTCCTTGTCAGATCTTTCTGCTGAGAGGTAGCACAGAATTAAGGATCTGATGTGGAGTCTGAACAATGACAGGCTAGAGATGCTGGCGCAACAAAGAGGCAGCGGAATGATCAACATGAGCTGAAAATCACAGGAAGTTTGAGAAAAGGGAGTGAAAGATTAAAAAAAAGGCTGATAACCCACTCCCTTGTGAGTGTGCAATGAGGGGTGGACTTCAGAAGAGTGTCTTACAAAAGTGTTGAGACTTATGAACATGGGGTACCATTTCACTTGTTTCCCTCAGAACAAAAGCCCCGCTGACCTCACCTTGACGCTGCAGACACCTGGGCTAAAAGTAGTTGACGCCAGAATGCTTCAGCTTATTAGCAGGATACTCTGCAGTATCACTGCATCTGTGGCAGTGTCAGGATGAGGCAACAGCTACCACTACGACTGATTTCAATTCTCCTTTGCAGGGGTGAGGTTTAATGCACAGATTTGTCTCTTGCTTGTAGTGCTGAGAATGGCTTCACACGGTGAAACTTTAGCATAAATGTATTTCAGTAAAGGTAATGAAGAAGGAATCTGTATTTCTTCCAGTGCTTGCATAAACTTTATTCTTGGGCAAGAACCCAGTGGGCGTACGAGACTGTATAGATCAGCCTCCTGGGCTCACCGTGCAGCTGGAAGTAATGAGATCTCATTCTGCACACTGGCATGACACTACATTTGAGTGTGGTCCAGGGGTTCTTGAAGCAGATATCAAATTGGTACTGTCAAAAACTGTGAAATGAATTTGTGACAGAGAAATCCATTGTACTAGAGAAGGTCCCTGAAGCAAAATTCTCTTGAGGCCGGATGAAGATGTGCTGAGGAATATCTTGTCCTATGTCTATTCTTGCTCCCCTACTTTTAGTTAGCATCCACCACTGACCTCTTGGTAGGACTATATTCATGCTAGGTAGAGCTTTGATCTGGTCCAGCCTGGCCATCCACAGAGTCCCTGGTGCCACCACAGATACACAATGTGCTCCAGCTGGGAAGCGTGGCTGCTGCCAAAGAAAAGTTATCCCAAGTGTTGGTGGGGGAAAGAAGCCTTGATGTCAACAACCAAAGGCACAGCTTACCCTGTGCCTGCAAAGTGTGCAGATGGTCCAGCCTCCATCCCGCTACAGAATCACTGAATGGCTTGGGTTGGAAAAGACCTCTGGAGCATCTGGTTCTACACCTCCCCCCACCATCGGCATGGACTCCTCCCACTGGACCAGGTTGCTCAAAGCTCCATCCAGCCTGTGTACGTGCACAGGGCTCCTGCCTTCTTCTCCACAGTCCCCCTCGTACTCTCTACCACTTCTTGCGGTCCACTGTATCCATCAGCTTCAGAACAAAAAAACAGCCAATAAAGATTTGTCTGTGGCTGGGATATCGTGGCACCACTTCAGAAAGCACAGAACAGGACTCTTGGTCCATTAAAGACCCACACCTGCAGTCCTGTTCACCAGGAACCATCCTGGCTTGCTGCCTTCCCTGCTGGGCAGAGGCAGTGTTGTCCTCTAGGGTGTGCTGAGGACCTGAAGAAAAACGCGTAGAAAGGAAAAAGTGTAAGAACTGCATTAATCTAACAAGTACGCATGCTTATTCACCTCAGCTGGATCTCTGCATCAGCTCAGAGAACTGTGATGGAGGCAATTGGAGCAGTACTGAATTACGACTTGAAACAACCTTTTTCTGCCTGCAGAAAGAAATGGGTTTTGCACAGGTATCTGAGGGCAGAGAGGGTCAGGAGCCGACCCATCCCTAGTGCTACAGCTGCACAAATGCCTGGAGGTGGGGCCTCTCCTCTCAGTTGCCTGCAAAACAACAGGACTGTCATCCGTGCAGCCACTGCTGCTCTTAGTGCTCCCAGCCCGCAGCCTCTGTCTCGTCTCAGCTGCCAAAATACTCAGGCCTGTGCAGTCCATGCAGGTGAATATCTTGTGACAGGAGAGGAGCGAGGTGCTGATGCAGGCAGAGCACTCCCCAGTCTGATCCAGAGTGCCTTTCTGTCAACATGGTTGTTTTGGAAAGAGCCGTGTCCTGCCTTTTGAGTCAGGGTATCACCGGTGCATCAGCACTTGGCTGTGCTGGGAAAGCCATCTGCTGGGCCTGTCTGAAGCCAGAACAGCTTTTCACAAGTTCACGTCCAGGTAGGATTTCTTTTTTGAGGGGAGAAATCTGTTTTCTGCTGGCAGACAGAGTCCTTGTGTTTTCTCCATCAGCAGTACCACTGTCTGAATCTTACTGAGATGCAGTAAGTGAAGCCTTCCCCATCTATTTCCTTTGTAAGTACACTTGAAAATTTAGAATAAACGATATGCACTGAAGCAATATGATACGAAAGTCGGGAGCCCATCTGTCTTCCTTTCCTTTATATCCATAGCATCCCGATTCACCTGCCTTCCAGCACAATCCTCACTGCCACCCTAATCTGCTGCAGCTTCTCCCATCACAGAGCAGCTGCAAAAGGGCTCGGGCTGGTTTGTTGAGATCCTGGCTCACTCCAGGATGCAGTGCCAGCATCTCCATGTGCAGGAGACCATTGCAGTCTCAGCAATAGAGATATTCCTCCTTTCCCAGCGGCGGTCTTTGCACTCGACCCCAATGTGCACTGCTGTGCACCCCTCTCAAAGACACATTGATTTCCTAGCTTAACTTCTGACTGACTGAGACTTGAGAATTATAAAGCATCCACTTTAATTTCCTCAGTGAAAACTTCATTTATTGAACAGAAAGGTTTAAGGCAAGAGAAACATCAAACAGGGCATTCCCAGTGCTCTCTCCTCTCTGTGTTGCAGTGCTGCCTGCAGAGTAATCCTTGCTGGCATCCCGGTGAGGGATCACTCAGATATGCTACCCACTCCAGATCCTGAGTGACCCCAGGCACCACTCACCATTGCAGCAGTGGGATCCCTCAGAGCAGAGGGGCTTGTGTGCCAAAGCTCATTAACCTCCCGCTTATGGCCTTTAAAGAAGCTGGCTGAGAGTTTGCAAACTGCTCCTTCATTATGTGTTTTCCCATTTGTTATTTCCCCCACTGCTTCTCTTTGGAGCTGAAGGCAGGCATCAAGCAGTCTGATGCTGTTATCCAAGGGGAGGAAGAATGTCATTACTTCCCAGAGCAAGTTTGATGGGAGGAGTAGAGACAATGGCAGGTGCAGTGCTCTATTAACTTCTTGGGGACTGGGACCACTGCATCTTCCAAGAGTCAGTCCCAGGCAGGGTGTGGATTCCTGCAGCAAAGCTTGGCCACTGTGGGCTGGGTGTCCCAGCAACAAGACGGGCTGAGAAACCAGGGAAAGTTAAAATAGCAGCACCAGCAACTCTGATTTTAGTGCTCACTTTCGTCCATCTGCTTTCTGAAGCTTTGGGGTGCCTCAGGTCATTGTTTTCAAGCTTTCCTTTCCAGTCTGGAGTCTCATTTACAAAGCAGTAGCTGGAGTTCAAAGTGATGCCTGGGAGCTAGGGGTGCTGGAGTATTATGAAATATAAAAAAAGTCAGGAATCAGAGGACTGGCAAGGAAGTCAGCAACTCGTTATAAACTTTTGCTAAATTCAGGCCACTGAGCCTGAGGTGTAAACATCCGTATCTGATTGCTTATCTTTGTTTTAATTTTTGATCTTACCTGATGTATTTGAAGCAAGATAGCAGGGAATGCATCCCATGCAACACTGACATGGGATGGACACATACTAGAAGTAGATCACTGTCACAGGCCTTGGTGTAGCCATAAATTATGGAATCCTAGAATCATTAAGATTGGAAAGGACCATTAAGAGCATCCAATCCAACCATCAGCCCATCCCACCATGCCCACTGATCACGTCCCTCAGTTCCACATCTCCCCTTCTCTTGAACACCTCCAGTGATGGTGACTGTACCACCTCCCTGGGCAGGAGGTTCAAGAGAAAGGATGCTCCTCTTCTTTGGGAAGTCAAGAATTCATTGTTGGTCTGTTTTGCAGTTTGAGCAGTGGAACCAGCTTGTAACAAATTACTACTATTGTTAGTCCAATTAGAATTCTACTACGCCTCACAGTCTAAATTGTTGTCTTAAACCAAATGTCAGTTAAAGTTTAGTCTCTGGTACTACCTCCCCCATCTTGACAGGAGCTTTGTTCATTCTCCCCTCAGCTCTCAGCATCCTCCTCTGGGAGGAGTGTGATGTTAGTGATGGGCTTTCTTCTTCCTCTTTGCCAGAAGCTTGAAGTTCCCGTTGTCTTTTCTGTCCTGGTCTGCTTGCATTTGTTTTCACACATTTTCTGTATGCGTTTTCTTCTTGCCATTGGTCTACAAGGAAGAGGAAAGACTGAAGTTTGGATGACAGGTGCTTTCACAACATCACGTTTTTGTCATTTAATCACAAATCGTCAGCCATAACCCTATGTAAAGCCTGAAAACAAGGAGCTAAAGGATACAATCCAAAGTCTTGGACTTTTTCTCTTCAAATAACTTTTGTAAGGAGAAAAAAAGGAAACAAAACAAAACAAAACAAAACCACTACGTTATTTTATTTTCAAATTCCAGCCCAAGGAGAGCCTGATTTCTCCCAGGCTCAAACCCACCACTTGTTATAGCAGATCATTTTCAGGAAGGCAAGGATTGAATGGGGTGAAAAGAGGCTGCTGTAAATAATACAGTTCCTCACCCAATTCTGACCTCCCAGCAGGGAGAAATCTCAAAGCTACCCACATAACTGAAAGTAGAGACAAAACCGAGTAAATACTGAAGAACAGTCCAGAACAATACGGAATCTGACAAGGCGCTTGGTTTGATTCCTTGTGATCAGCTTAGCTACTATTCGCAAGTGTTGGGGCAGGCATCAGCTATCTGTCAGAGCCTTCACAGATCCCGCGATGCTTATCGCAAGTGGATTGGCACCTGAGGACTCGCACAGGGAGCAGCTATTTTTAGTTGCCACACAGTGTTCTCCAGATTATGAAGTGTCATTCAGTGACCGGGGAGCCGGGAGGACTGGATGTGACGTCAAGCAGCATCCAAGCTCCAAAGCGCTGAAGCGTATCGTGAGCAGCCCTGCCACTCTTTGGAATGGGCACAGCTCCTTCTGGCTCCTTGACAACGGCAAGCAATACACTCCAAGTGAAAGAGAAGACATTTCACTGATACTGTGATAAACTTGGTTGACTTTAACTACTCTAAATTTAGAAGGAAATGCTAGAAAAATTTAGTTGTAGCTAATTTTTGCCCAGGGAGGTGATGGAGTCACCATCCCTGGAGGTGTTCAAGAAAAGTGGAGATGTGGCCCTGAGGGACGTGGTCAGTGGGCAGTACTGTTAGTAGGCAGACAGTGGGACTGGATGACCTTGCAGATCTTTTCCAGCCTGAAAGATTCTGTGATTCCAAAGCTGTGAATGGATCTCTGGCTTATTTCTAGCCATTTAATTTCTAGCCTTGGGTTTCCTAAGTTTCACTCTGATTAAGGATTTATCCAAACAAGACAGTCCCAAATCTCCTGAGTGACGAGTTGTTCCCAGAATTCAGACAAAAGTCATCAGCAATCCTCTCATAGGAGAATGAAATACATGTGTTTTATAGTGGTGTCACCTCATGGTGACATTTCAGCTCTCTTCAAACCTCCCAGCAAAGACACCTTTTCTCAGTTCTACACGATAACCTCTTGCTTGTCTGACACGGGTTGATTGTAACTAGAAAAGCATGTGGTCATCAAAATATCTCTTTTGCTCGACTGATTTAAACAAGTTGCAGAGGGTCAGAACCCCTAATACCCGTTAGGCTGAGCTGGCCTTTCTGAAGAGCGAAGGGTTGTTTACCTGCCTAGAAATGCAATGTCTATGGGTTTGTGTGTGTGAGTTGGGTAGGTATATAAAAACAAGTGCCAGAGAGAACAAAGCACTTAAACTGATCTAGAGCAGGAAAAACACAAGATGGCACAAGTAGCATTTCAAGGATGCTCTGTGAAGTTGAGAAACGAATTATTCATGCACTGCCTTAAAGCCACAACCCCTAACTAGAGAATACTGAACTATACAATTGCTCTATAAATTGCTGTGCTTGCCCAACAAAGGTCCCCATGCAGCAGCTTATCAGGATGTCAGTCAGCCATAGGATGCCTCCTAAACCTGTCTGCACAGACTGTTATTTTATGGATCTCCAGAAGCTGTTTGCTATCAGAAGATGCTGCCATGGAGGCCTCTGGACCCGAGTCTTCTTTGCAGTTTACTGCATTCCTGCACTCATATGTTATGATCAACAGAGAATCTCCCAAATACATGGACATAGGACTCCTGTCAAGAGCCATATTGTGCACTGGACCGTGGCTGCTGCTGGTGTTTTTGTTGGTAAATTGGGGTGGGATAGGCAGGTAAATGCTTTGGGTAGAGAGATTACAGGGAAGCTGGGGCTGCAGTAATTACTGCCTCATGATGTTAAGTCACCAACAGTTGTCTGTGCTGGATCTCTACCAAAGTCAGCAGAAGCTCACAAGACTTGATACTGCTCAAAATCCAAAGCTACCACAGTCTCACAATGTGTCCCCAGCAGCTGCATCAAGTTCACCTCCATGCTCAGCCCAGAGCTTAATCATAGCATCATAGAGTCAAAGAATCATACAAGCATAGAATCATAGTACTGTAGAGCCATAGACTGGCTTGGGTTGGAAAGGACCTTAAACCCCCTGCTGTGCAGGGTTGCCAGCCACTAAATCAGGCAGCAGGTCAGGCTGCCCTGCCTTGGCCTTGGACACCTCCAGGGATGGGGCACCCACACTTCTGTGGGCAGCAGTGCCAGGGCCTCACTGTCCTCTGTGAAAAAATTCCCTGAAATCTAATATAAATTTCCCCTCTTTTAGTTTAAAACTGCTCCCCCCTGTCCTGTCACTATCTAATCACAAAAATAGTTGACTTCCCTCCTACTTTTAAGCTCCATTTAAGTATCAGAAGGCCATTATCAGGTTTCCCCTGAGCTTTCTCAGTGGATGCCTGATAGTGTCCTTACAGTAGATAAAGGTGGCAAATGCATTTCTGCCTGGCCAGCCACTGTAGAAGTGCCCCGGCAGATGCATGCCATTCTCCAACAACAAAATGCTGTGTATTTAATTGGACACTTAATAGAAGAGACACCACAGACTTAATTACAGATCCTCCTTACTTACAGAAACACAGGAGTACTCAGGGCTGCTGTGACTTGGATGGACCTCTTTGTAATCATCTTGCTTTGAAACTACGCACAGCCTTTGTGGTCTTGTTTTCCCCCAACTTTGCACTGAAGCTTCCTTAATTGCCTCTTTGGAGCGCTGCGCAGTGCCGCTCGGTGCCAATGGAGCAGCGCTGAAACAGCCTTTTTCCAAAAGCCCGAGCTCAGCAATGCCTAGGTGTGTGGGGTACTAATGAGCTTGATAGCCCAATCATGGAGATGCTGAATAATAATCAGTTTCTTCAGTGAGGACCACGGCACATTTCCAGTTTCTGGCAGCTCCCAGCCTCCTGCCTGGCAAATCCTCTCTGAAAGGGCAGCCCTTGGCCCCCCAGCTCTGTGTCGGTGAGTATCATGGGGCCACTGCTCACAGGGAGATGGGAAAATGTCAGCACAGATGGAGATTAAGCCATCTTCACCCAATGTCAAAACTGCCATCTGCTTCTCTCCTGCACAGCTTTAATCAGATTTTCTCAACAAAAAAAAAACGTAAGTGAGAGGGATCCAGAGGCTCTGAGCATACCAGCACTCATGACTTTTCTGTATGCATGTGGAGGGGCCCAGGAAGATGAAAAGAGTTTGTGTCATAATTTGTCCTTTTAGGATGGGGTTTATTTATTTAAGCAGAAACCAGCAAAGCATACTTTGTCACAGGTGCTTGCTTAGTTCCCCAGCTTGGTTCTACCCTTGCATTCTCAAGAGAGAAAATTGGGTAGCAAAAGAAATCTAATGGCAGAGTTGGATAGTTTGATCTTCACACCAGAATTGGAGTCTCCCTTCCCTTCCCTTCCCTTCCCTTCCCTTCCCTTCCCTTCCCTTCCCTTCCCTTCCCTTCCCTTCCCTTCCCTTCCCT
>NW_024884673.1:0-14556 GCF_019232065.1 Centrocercus urophasianus
TAGCAGCTATACAAACATGCTAAGGGCTGGCTGTTCCCCCCCCCCCCAGCCACTCTCCATCAAGCAGCACGTGGCATGACATATGCTAGACTTCAGCTAACAAAACAAACGTGCACCACTGTGGTTTGTAAGGTCTGTTTAGGTTTTGTGCTAGCATCTGAAATAACAGTACCATCTTTTAAGAGTTCTCTCCATTTACAGCTGCTTACTCATAGCTACGAAGACAGACTGCATTCCTAAGCCCCCAAACACATTTCTCTTCCCATCAGGCAGCTGCCTTTATCGTGGTTGTATTCAGAAGACAGTTGGTGCACCGAGAACTTACCATATTTGACAAAGCTACTCTGTCTTTAGGAACCACCAATGAAATATCAAAAGTCGCCTTAATAGCAGGCTCATCCCAGCAAGGGAAAGCTCTGCGAGCATCAGTAGCCTGAAAGAAGAAAGAACGTTAACCCAAGAAATCACAAGAAGCTGCTGCAATGGAAACAGCCCAAAAATAGGTATATCTCATGGGCAAGAAGTTGGATGAATGCAGGCTGGTGGTGATGGCACTGTGCACCTCCTCACCGACCCCTATGCTAAAGCATTCGGTGACTGATGCGATCATTTGTTTCTCTCTCTGTTTTTCTTCTTCCTTTGTAACACAGCTAAAAAGCACTCTGTGCTCTGATGGAATTCTACAGTCTGTGCAGAATTTAGCAGAGTCATGGCAGGAGCAAAGCTCAGTCATGTGAAAGCAGAAGGGCACGCAGGCATTCCCAGGCAGCAGACACAGGACCACCTACCCTGCACCCAAAGGAAGCCTTCTGTGAGTGCAAGGCAGCACTCTGTGTTTTCCTGTGGCACGCAGCTATGAAATCACAATATGGAATGAAATTCTGTCCTTATGACCAGGGCTTACATAATGCTTGAGCCATTTTCTGGCTCGCGTTTTGGATGTCATTATAATGCCGAGATAAAGGCAGAATGTTCTAATTAAAAATTAATATATTTCACAGGGGCAAGCTATACAGATGTGTTTGACCACATCTACATAAATAGATGCTTCCAAACGCTGCATCTGTTTTATTTATATATAGTGCATCACACATCAGCATGACTGTTGGCTGGGGAATGCGCCAGACCCAGACTGCACCGACCTTCAAGTCACAGCATAAAGGACAGTTTGAGCACTGCCCATCCACCAGAAGCAAAAAAAATAAAAGCATTTTTGAAGTTTACCCAAAGCAGAACCAAAGCCAGGACAGCAGGCCTGCGCTGCTGCCGAGAACAAAGACCCCACAAGAATGAGAACCCTTGCAAAGAGAAACGCAGCCCGTACCTCAAACTGAGTGACAGCAGCATAGCGTGTGTCTCCAGTAGGGGTTGTGTATTTGCTTCGGTAAAAACCTTTCATTTTATCATTCAGCTCCCCTACAAAGTCTATCTTCAGCGTTCCCGTCCCTGAAACAGAAACAGATTGGACGCTGTTAAGGAAACACCACAGAGCATCTCTTTGGCCCAGACCTGCAGCCTGGGCCTCTCGGCTGGACCACTGCCTTTCTGAAGATGGCCTTCGGTTCATCCCCACCCACAGGTTTTCTGACTTTCAAACCCTTTGCTCTCCTTATGAAAGAAATGAGATCCAGCAGAGCTAAGCATCAAAACCAGCGCAGGCAAAGCCAGGCGTACCGTACAGAGCAGGTTCCTGCAGGTTCCTTCTCATCCTCTGAGCACAACACAGGAACCAAGAGAGATCTCCCTGAAGCCATCTGACAGGCCTGACCCCACTGCCCTCGTGTATATTTGCAAAAACACGAGCTGTGGCTGTTCATCCTCTTGAAACTTGCTGCAAAAGCAAAGTGGAGCACTGGTGGCATTCAAGCTCCTAAGTCAATTAGTCTCAGGATTTATTCTGCCCTCCACGACTGGGTGTAAAAGGGGAAACCTGATCTTGATCAGAAAGGCAGCCTGCCAAAATCCCACAGCATGAAATGCCAGCAGTTTATCACCTGACCATCTTTACATTTGTGTTTGAAAAGATGAAGCAAAACAGCTTCATCCAAACCAAGGAGCTAAGCTTCCATCCACAAACCCCACACAGCAAAAAAACAATGGTTTCAAAAGATTTAGTGCATTCAAGCCTAGGAAAAACGCTGCAGTAACTCAGATTAGCCCTTTCTCAGTAAGAGGAGAACAGATCATCAGTATGTGACAGAAATAGCTTTGAGCCTAAAGCCCAATAGCAGGTAAATAATTGGAGTCACCTTCATGTTAGAAGCAAACACCACCATTAAGAAAACAATCTCTCCAGTTCCAGGGGCCCACAGTCAAAGCTCTTATCTGTTGTGTTTCCCATGAATCTCAGAGATTTGAGTACCACAGGGACCTTGTGAAAGAGGTCTCTTGAGTCAGGTGTTAATCTGTGCTGCCCGTTCTAAGCATCCATTCTCTGAGCAGACACAGATAATCAAAGCACTTCCTACAGAAACAGATGAAGAGCAGCTTCTTATGGCACTTCCTTGAACTGCATTCTTTCTGCTAGAAGAAGGAACTCCAACTCTAAGGCATTCTCAGAGTTACTCCAGTCTGACAGCTGACAGCTCAGGTTCCACTCCCTCAGCCTCTGGGGGACACGCAGCTGCTGCTCCAGCTTTGCTAAGCACCACAAATGCACAGGGCAGAACGAGCTGAAAGCACCTGAATAGCTCTTACCTTTCTGAAGGGTACTGGGAAAGGAGAGGGTAACCTTCTCATCCTCATTCTGATAGTTGAACCCTGTGGCATGTACCTCTGCAAGAGAAAGATTTCGTCTGAAAGAAGATCCAGTGATGCTTTTGTAACTCCTGAGCGCTTCAGATGAACCCGATCAGCTGAATCCAACAGCAAATCAATGGAGGTTTTGAATAATCCAGAAGGATCGTTTTGAGCAACCAAAGAAACACCAGCCTTTGTCTGCAATGACCCCACCTCACCTTGCTTCAAGCCTGAATTCAGCACATTCACTCCAGAGCCTGTGCAGCACTACTCCAACCCTCGAAAACAGCAAGAAATGGCACTGTTTTCCCTCAATATTAAAGGCTTACATTAGTGCAGCAGGAGTCCTGTTAATTACCCTGAGCAGAATGCTTATGATTTAACTAATAATTCGTGGGCTGGTTTGAAAAGCACACTAATGCCCACAGCAAGGTGGCTTTGTTTGGTTATAAAGCACTAAGAAAAACTCGATGCTGATTTCATTTTAAGCATGTCTTTAGACCCACAGACCTACCTTGGAGATGGTGCACCATTCAGCAAGGGCATCCAAAACCAACTGGAATATTAAGCAGCCCGGCATTCATTCACACAGCGTTGGGATCTATTTGTAGATGCAAACATCTCAACTATGAGAGCAAAGCAGGAGAGCTGGGGGAGGGAACCAGCAGAGCAGAGCTGCCCTGCAGCCCGTGGACAGAGCCAGCTCCTCCTGGTGCTCCTTCCTGCCCAGCTCCCCGAGTGCCACTGGGGCACACGAAGCGATGCACGACGGCGCTCCTCCAACCACACATCTAAAATAGCTGCACAGGGCCTCGCTGTGCAAGTTCTGCTATCTTTGTCCCCCTATAATTAACTGCTGCCATAACTAGCTATCTCTAAGGAATGCAAATCTGCACCAAAACAGATCAGCAGAAACAGAGACCACACATCAGTGCCACGAATGAAGCAGCTGGGTAACCCTGGGCACGGCAACGCCGTGCAGGAACGCGTAACTCCAGGTTCACAGCGAATATCTGGCAGGTCAGAGCAGTTTGTGAAGATCCAGGAAGTGCCCAAACCAGCATCCAGTGACAGCATTCCCAGCACAAACTGCCCACCCCATCCACTGACAGCAAATCCGATGGGAAAACACGGTTTGGGTGCTGAAATGGCAGAGAAGCTCAGGGAGCTTTTCAGAACCGACCCAGGATGCAGCAAAAACGATGCAGCAAACAGCCTCTGCAACCACAGAACGGCCTGGGTTGAAAACGACCTCAAAGATCACCTAGTTTCAACCCTGGGCCACAGGCAGGGTCATCAACCATCAGCCCAGGCTGCCCAGAGCCTGGGAGGCACACAGATACACATGCTGCTTTCTGAACAATCGCAGAGAGAAGAGACAAAACAGAACAGAACAAAACAGAACAGCTACTGCTCCGTTGGCTGTGCAGAGTGAAAGGCTCGTTGAAAACAAGGCTGTGATTTACAGCATGCCCTGCCTTCCCTGCTCAAGTGTCACTACCAGAACCCAGGTACGCAGCTTCGGAGGCAGCCCGAACGTTCTCAAGACGTTCAGATAAGCTGTTCTATGGATAGCAAATGTAATTGGAGACATGGTTTGATTTTGTATAAAACGTGACGTGTTGGTTTGGGTTTTTTTTCTGGAATACGATGCTGTCAGCCTTCGGTCAGAGCAAACACCACCCTCTGCTCACACAGCACACAAACCACACCGGCGCTGCCTTCACACCGCGCCGCTCGGCCTTCGGGCAGGGCAGCACCATGACACAACCCAAGCTGTGCAAACAGACAAAGATCTTTACAGGATCGAAAACAACTCCACACTGTACTGGGAAGCTGCAAGAGTTTAAAGATCAGCTGTGAGCCGGATGAGATCAACTGCTGAATCAGACCTGCTCGGGTTTGCTCGCTGGGGGAAGCCAGCTGTACCCTCAGCAATGGAAAAGTCCCTTCATGGAGGGGCTGTGGTCCATTGCAACTGAACTCACACCAACAGCAAAGCCATGGCCTCCACTTACTGCACATAGGCTTGGAATTTTTCTATTCCAGACTACAGCAGGATCGATATCCCCTGCTTTACTCCTCACTGTCATTCAGTGGTGGCTCACAGAGTTCTCAAAGCAGTTACTGATACATTCACACGTCAAGAAGAGCAGAATGCAAATGAAAGATTTGAAGCTACACTCTCTAAACTGACGACTCAGCACTAATAATCAAACCCACAGCAAAAAGCAGCACAGAAAACCACCAGCAATGCTTCTTGTCATTTAAGAGAACCACTCACAAACGAAGATGTAATTGCAGTTAAAGGCCGTCCGAATTCCTAACAGCACTGAATACAAAAGCTCCTGAGGAGAACAACACGGTTTTGGCAGCCTGCTCACTTTGGAGAGTCTGGCACTGCAAGGTTGCAAGTTAATCACCAGCACATTAGTGCACAGTCTGGACCAAATAGCATGAGAAAATACAAAGCTGCTAGAGCTGCCTTGGAAAAAAAAGCATCCAAATCAGAGCTAGCGACTCTCCCGGACTGGGAGTGCTGCAGATTAGATTTTACAACAGCATTTTAAACAAATTACAGCCTTCCTACAAAGTACTTCCTGAAATGGCACGGTAACGAGATGGAAACGTCAATTAATGATCCCAATTTCTGTGTTACACACTTCCAAACGTGGAGCCTCGCCAGCGGTTCCAACCGACGTCAGACGGACGCGGAGCAGCACGGCCAAGTGGGAATGGTGGGATTGGGACTATCAGAATCAAGCTGGCTGCAGAATAATGCTGCTCTGTGCACACAGGTTGGGCTGGGGGCAGGGAGGGGGGTTGTGTTTTCTTTTTCCAATTGGCCCCACATAAGGCAGGATGAGATCGACCACTCAAACTGCTGGGAGAAGTCAGCTGCACCCACAGCAATGCAAGGCTGACTCCTGTGGAGGGGCTGGGGGCTGTTAGAGCTGAGCTCACCCAAACTGCATGGACACGGCCTCCACTTCCCATCACTGCACTCTGGTTTGGGATTTTCCTATTGCAAAGTACTGAGCTATCAATATCTCCCGATTTATTCTTCACTGTCATTCAGCTGTGGGCTACGTAGCAGAAATCAGGACTGGGACTTGAAAAGTTCAGCAATCATCCCTCAGCTCCCAGTCAAACTTTGGGAATGCATCTGATTGCCCTGGAAATGTGCATTAAGGACCGAATGCCACCCCCTGCTGCCTCCATCTCCCAAAGAACAAACAGGTGGAGCCTTGCAGGAGAAACCCTCACACAGCTGAACTCGCTCTCAAACATCCTCCATAAGCAACATGAAGAAGATTCACCCAGGGGACCAAACTCTGCTGATTCAGCTGATTTCTGTTGCTTCATTGGACCACATTTCATATTTGGTTTCTGTGACCAGTTCTAAAATTACCATCCAGAAGCTGTGCACAATAGAAGCATTACTAAGACTGACTTGATCTGTATCAACAGGTGCCAGCAAACAGTCTGCCAATTTCATGCAATTTTACTTCCAAAGCCATTATACTATTTGGCAGTTTACCAACCTGAAAGATACGTTTTAACCCCACGAAGCCAGACTATAATTACAGAAAACACGCCAAACTGCACCTCCAGTATTTATGCTGCAGCACTTGGAGAGGTGAGCACCCACACTGCAGCCCTCCGCGTCCAGAGCCCAAAAGCTGACATCAGAATGAAGAAACTCAAGCTACAGAAATTGATTTCCAATTTACTCAGTTTTAAAGACAAAAGCCTCTGTGAAGCTCTGCTGTTAATACTTCAAGGAGAGTGCACCACTGGTGAGGAATATAAAAGCAGACCCCCTGAAGGACAGTGAGATCAGCTCCGAAAACACGAAAACGAGCCACAAACATCCTCTCTATTTTATTAACTTCCCTTGACTGGAGGGGAAAGCAATGATTCTCAGGCACCTTCTCCATTTGTTTTCACTTTCTCAACAGCAAAACAAGGAGCCAGCAGGCGGTGTGGGCTGGGGCACAGTGCTGGATGGAACAGACCCCATCAGCTCTGCTCCTCCCTGCACTCTGCGTGCTGCTTCCCTGCTGCAGCTCCCAACAGCACCTCTGCTTTCTTTGGTCCTACATTAAAACAGCACCAAACAGATTGAAGTGCAAAAACTCCCTGCTTGCCACACCAAACTCCATCAGCCTGAGGACAGTGCTATTCCAGAGAGGGCACTGCAAGGAGAATGAAGCAGTCCCAAGGAAGGCAGGTTCCTCGTGCAGGGGTTCAGGCACAGCCCTTCCCTCCGAGGCCCCCAGCTGCTGGGCAAACATACCTGGGGAGTTTAACCCACTCTCCATGGCCTCCCACACTCCTTTAATTCACAACCCAGTTCTGACACAGTTGCTCCTATGACTCTTCCTCCTGCAGAGCCTTTTGTTGTCTGAGTGATGTAAGCAGCAGTTGTACTTCGTGGACCAAATTACTTCAATGCCTGAGGCAGCAGAGGCTCCCCGTGACAGCCAGAAACCCTTCACCCACTATCAAAGCATTACTCCATTCCAAGCTCCTGATTTCCCACACCTTGATCATTTCATACTGTAATCACTGTAACTCTTTTTGGGCCTGCTAAAATCTCCACACAATAGAATTGGTGACGACATCAACGTATCATGACAGCTCCTGCTTGTGTCCCCAAGAACCTCCTGTCTTCCAGTGCACTGCCTGCTCTCCTCCACACAACCACCTTTTTCCACACTAGGAAAATTCTGTTCCACGTCAATTAAGTTTTGTGCACTTTTTCAGACCCTTCACAGTGAGGATTTCCTACTGCTGGCCACGCCTGATCCAGCTCTAAGCTAAGCCCTTGCTGCAGCTTTTGTCAATATTGCCAAGTCCAGAGGTGCAGAGGATGTTTTTTTATGCAGGTACAACAAACAAACAAAGTCACAACAGGTGCCCTTTCGCCTATGACACACAAATGGGAGAGCAGGCCAAAGGAAACTTGAGGCAACACACAGGAATGGGGAAAAGAAGGAAGGCTGGGGAACTCGCTGCATGCTTTACAGGGAGGGCAGCTCCTCCAATTATGAGATGTATTTTCTATTGAAGTCGTTAACCGTTGGCAGCAGCAACAAAAACACATTGCCATAAAGAAGAGCAGCCCTACCTTCGTCTCCTTCTGGCGCATAGGAGGCTGTAATGATGTCGATGTCAGCACAGTTCATCACAATCTGGTTGGTGCCATGCTTCACCTGCAAGAGAAACGTCATCAGCACCAGGAATAAGGGAGCAGGGTTAGGGAGCACAGGGGGCAGGGCACCCCAGCGAGGCAGGCATTCTCCATCTATCAACTCCCACATCACCACGTGCCTCCAAGGGGCAAAGAAGAGAAAGATTTTCCACCGCCCGCTCTCGTCCTTTTCAGAACCAGAGTGCCTGAATCCCACTCCAACCCTCCGTCCCTGCTTATCAATACTGTAATATTGCAGGGAATGGGCTGCCCGTTCAATACGTGTGCTGGACAATAGGGCCCTTGTACATGCCTGGAAGCCCAGACCAATGAAAACAGATGGAAAGCTGTAGGCTTCCTTTCAGCAACGACCTGGAGGAGACTGCAGAACAAGTGGAATGCTTGTGAACACAAACCCACACCTCCCAGAGATCACAGGCAGCACAACCTACAGGCTCAGCATTCTGCACCGGTGACGATGTTACAAGTTCTTAGGTTAAAAACATCTGCCAAGAAATTCCCTTTACATTTTCCTGAAAGCTTTCCTTCTGCCAGCTCTTGGCTACGCACGCTTTGCTTTATTTAACAAGCGGCCGGCTCCCAGCATAGTCACAAACCGCCTCCCTGTGCCAGCTCCCTATTTGGATGCAAGAGCTCCAACACAGAAGAATTCAAATTAAATATCAATTAATTACAAAGGGGCTAAATATTTGGGAACTAAACTAGGAATTATTCAGAACCTTAGGGCTGCAGCCACCCAACCCAGCACGCTGGATGGAGCCGGACAGCACTTCAGGCAGCAGGCAATGCCTGCTCTGCAGAGGAAAGAGAATCCCTCCAACAGCCAACTGCTCTCCAACAGCCACCGCCGTACCCAGACACTTCATTCCTTGCAGCATGAGGACTTGCAGCCCTTTCTCGTTGCTTTTTGCCTCCTAGTGCCCTGTTAGCCCTCTCCCTGCTACCAGCAGAGCCACAGCAACCAAATGTGAGCATCAGTGCTGGGGATGCTTCAGGCATCCAAGGAGGGCAGCTCTCAGCCCCCAGCCCTCCTGCCCAGGCTGACAGCAGGAACGCTTCCTCAGTCATTGTGTGCACAAGACCCAAATCTGGTCGGTGATGAGAGGCTTAAGAAATTTAACCATGTAACTTAATAGCATCGTTAAGAATGGGCCATCTAATCTAATAATCTGCCTGCCCAAGTGCTAAAACCTGATTGCCCAAGGAAAGCCACCCCCCTCAGATGCTTCACTGGGCACAAACCTCCCCCAGCAGTTCCTCCATTCTCTCATCGCCTCCCTCGCTGCTCCTCATTCCAGCAGCAGAGCTGGCTGTGCACTGAGCACCCAGCTCCTTTCCCCACGGTGCCCCTGAGGGTCACAGAACCAAACCAACAGCACCCAAAGACCTGTTTGGGATTCCACAGCAAGGGATACAACACACTTGCAAGGCATGAAGCTAACAGACAGAACAGCTGCAGAACTCGGGCTGGAGCCGATGCTTCCAGTACAGACTTGCAATCTGAAATCCACGTTTTCCATTTGGTGTGCATGAAACCAAAGGATTGCAACACCTCCCAAAAGACAGAGATCCAAGCCCGATGATTTTCATCACAATTCTAAGGTTCGGGGTTTTTCGAGGTCTTCTAAAACGCAGAAAAAGAAATCGGGATGAGAAAATCTTTTTATAAAAGAGTACTTGTGAAGACCTTTATTCAATCTACAAATCCAAATCTCTCTGGATTAAGAATTCAAGATGCATAAATAGTTGTCCAAATTGCAGACAATACTGGATTTAACAATAGACTTGATCTGTAAAAAATGAACTCTTCTGAGGACAGAGGAATTTCCAGCACAGCACTGTGCTGCAGAATAAGAAAGTTTACGTTGAAGCGGAGACAAATTCAGAGGCTCCTCAGAAAAGCAATTACCTATTCTTAGATTTCTCTTGCCTCCTACAAACAGTGTCATGGAAGAGGCATTAAAAGGGATTGAGCCAGGAGATGGAAAACGTTCTCTGAAAGATGAAAGGTAAAACTCGGTGCATGGATGCAGACATCCAGGACCACGCACCGCACAGCTGAGGCTCTGCTAATCGAGTTGTGGAAGGAAGGAAAGCTCTCAGGTTGGTGCAGAGGCCCTGGCCAAGAGCCTGCTGCCTCCGATCGCCCAGATGATGGACAGCAGACACACCTGGAGGAACACCAGCAGCACAGAGCCACAAACCACCCGTTTATCTCGTGAGAACCTGCAGCACAGCCCCACTGGGAATGGAAGGAGGGGATGAGCCTCAAAGCTTTAAGCTCGCTGCTTCCCACGGAGCTCTGGCAGCGTTCAGAGGCAGCACTGGCCCAAAACACACTGCAGACACTGGGCTGCTTTGGTGCTGATGCTCTCCCAGCCCAGCACGTCCCCTTCCACGCTCAGCACTTGCTGCTGGGAAGGCAAATCTGAGATGCCAGCTAAAGCTGCACCCAAAAAGTTTTCCCAGGGAATACTGTGCTGCACACAAGGGCTGAAAAGGCCGATTACTCAACTATTGTGCACACCACAATGTTCATTTAGCACAAAAAGATGAAATCACTCTTGCCTTAGTGCTCTACAGCTCCTTTCCAGTTACATTTCCTCCTATGGGCAGGCTGAGCCCAGGGCCGGGGGCTGTGAGCACGGTGGCACCTACACTGTTATTCTGACAGTGAGAAACAATGAAGACTTCAGCAGAGCTGTGCCAAACATGACTCAAAGATGCTGGGAGGCCGTTTGTTTTCTCTAGCAGGAAAGGACTCGATGGAAAAACTTTTTTCAGGACGTGAGAAACAAGATTTTGAATGGCTGTGGAATGCCAGCCTACCTGAAATGCAGCGCTGGGTGCTCAGCAGACACCTTGTGCAGCCAAAAGTAATTCTGCAGGGCCTTTTGCAGGTCCAGGTAATTACATCTTGTAACTCTGCTTCACAATACTTGCCTTAACGCAGCATTACAGCCAGCATGCACACTTTCAGCTTTTACCCTCTAAAAATAGTCAACTAAAAATTACTTCAGTTCTCTTCTAAGCAGCAGCTTTTTAAGAATTCCTGAACACAGTGAGGAAAGTATAAGAAGGTTTTATTAATTTGTATCTTAGAGGAAATCAAAGTAGCCAAGCAGTAAAATTACCACTGCCAAGACCAATAGGTGCACTGGAAAAACCCCCTTCACTCCAGTGACCATCCCTACATCCATCTGCAGCAGCCACAAGTGCTTCAGAAGAGAACAATCTGCATGGACAAGCAAATCCCCCTGGAACTGCAATGAATGCCATCACCTCAGCGCTGTGAAATGCAGAGCTGGAGGGGAAAGGAGCAAAGATCCCCACTTCCTGAGAAGCAGCAGCAGGCTGCAGCGCTCAGCACAGCACCTTCAGTGCTCACCTTCCCCAAATTCAGACCTGATTTCATGGGCTGCAAATGTAAACTACAAAGCTGGATAAGAAGCCTGTGTGACACTCACCACCTCCTGCCCACCTCAGGAGATGCAGAGCACAAATACTACACCTGTTACAGCTCCATGTCTCAAGGTTTACATGCTGGAGTGTCAATCTTTAACCGGCACGCAGCGAGATCGGAAGACTGCGTATCTTTAGCTCAGCTCACTCTGCCTTATCAGCCTATTAAAAGCAACAGATACAGGTTAAACACTGCTAAATATAACAGAGCATCCCTAAGACACGTTGAAGGGGCTGGGAAAGACCCGTGCACGAGCCCATCCACCTCAGGTTGGGAACTCCTTACTGTACAAATGCAGTTTGTGAGGGGAGAATCACTGCTGTGCTGCCCACAGACAGCAGCAGGCAGGCAGCACTGCACCTCCTGCCCTGCACCAACAGCTGAGCCCTCAGGGCTGTGCCAGCACTGAGAATTCCCTCCTGGAGGCTCCCAGAACGCTGAGCTTCAGCAGCCAGCTGTGTTTCTGCCTTACTCGTGGCTGCCTTTCAGCACGGTGCAGGAGAGCAGGCCGACAGCACGACCCCTGTGTGCCCCACACCCCCCAGCAGCCAGCAGAGCAGCGCACGGTGCTGATGGCTGCCCCCCGAGCACCGGGGCTGCAAGAAATCAATCTGCAGCTAACAGATGAATAAAGGAGATTAACTGCTTCCACTCAAAAAAAAAACCCCCAAAAAATTAAAAATAAAACAAAACAAAAAGAAAAACCCAACCCAAATCTTCATTGTGCTCATTCTGAAACATCCACACCCCCACATGAATGGTTCACAGCTCCAGGAGTGCAGCTGCTGGAGGGGCGCAGGACCATAGCAGGCGGTGCTGCTCCAGACCCACAGCTGACACACAGGATCTGCTCCTCCCCACGTCCTGCCTGGGACCAAAGGCCCCCATTTCACGAGGAACCTGCAAGGATTCCTGGCTTTTAAGCCACGCCAATGGAAAACTGTCCGTTTATATAATTGTTACATAATTCTCCAGGCTTCCAACGTACTCCTATGACCACAATTTACATGATTTAAGGATCTCAGGTAAGCACTCAAAACTTCGGAGTTAGGCCGCCACGCACTTCACAAGCTAAGTATTAAATGTTATCATGGGACAGATTAGAGCATTGTTCCTTTATCAGGGAACAACAATTAGCAGGCAGAGGGTCACTTCCCTAACTTGAAAACCTGAAGTGCCATCATAAACTGCAGGCACGTATTCTTTCTTTTTAAGCCTCCGAAACCAGCCTGCTCACTGCTGACACCGAAGCAGCTCCTTATCTTTTGAATCACGGAGGGCTTTGCTCTCTGAAGCCGTGGAAGAGATGCATCACTCCTGAGTGGGGCAGAAAAGCAAAGTGTTTCTGTTCAGATCCTGACAGACGCCTCAGTGCCCGCAGCCAGGAGGGCTCAGCAGAGCTTCTTCAGGGCCTGGTGCTCAAGCTGAAAGGCTTAAAGCTCTACACAGAAAGCTGCCAAACCCTGCTCACAGCCAGCAGCACAAACTCACCCATCAGGTGTTTTGCTCCTGGTGTCTCGACTGGGAATTACAGCCCCTGCTAATTCCAGTTTGCTGTTCAATATGCACAAGAGCAAACGAACATTTATGAAGCGTATAAACGAAATTCCCACCATGTAATCCTGCTCCATTTTGGTGTCTCAGTTTCAGCACTCGCCCTGCAATCAGGAAGCATCTCCCCTTTCACTGCTCAAGGTGGATTTCCACTCGCCCAGCCATAATCACACTGGAATGGGGCAGAGGGACCAACGATCACGCTTTATTCATTATTAAAAACCATTGCTGGACTTTCAGGAAGGAGCATTCTATCTCATGATTGCTTTCATTCCTTACCCAAAATCCTGAAAATCCAGTTTGTCTCAATGTTAAATCCCTTTCACCTCCAGGCCTGCACAAGGGATGCTGAAAGCAGGATGAACCCCGCTCTACTTTACAAAAGCTGCTAACAGAAATGGTCAACAGGTCCCCAACGGAGCCAATGAGATCCAAAAGCACGCGAGTTATTTCTTCTAGACTCAGCCTCAACTCAGTAAGGCACAACCAGCAAACGTCAGCACATTCTCATTAAGCAAGCCATTCCCTCGCACCTAGCATTGTTGGAGAGCTGGTTCTTCTTCTCCCCAGTAGCAGCACAAGTTATCCTCTCATTTTCTGGAGCGTGCCTTCACCAGGCTGGGGACACCAGCAGCCAAGCAAGCTTCACATCTGCAGCACTCACCACATCCACCTTCTGCACACACCTGGGACGCAGCCTGGAAACTCTCCCATGGTTGTTATGTTACTCAGAGGCTTCAGAATAAAGATGCATCACATTGGAGGCTTTTAAAACATCCCCCTACTCCGTTTCTCTCTCCCATGGGAACAACGCGCTGCCACAGCGAGAGCTGAATTGGTGACAACCTTGAACCCTCAGCATCAATGCTCTTCCTTATGCCCTCAGCTGGTCAGAAAGTCCAGAATGCTGCACTGTCAGGTGCTGCCTCTGCCCTAAGAAATCACTGAGCAATCCCTCGAACAGCAGCAAAGAGCACCACCATATCCCAGCAGGGCTAAAATCCACAAAACCCCACACCAAACCCATAAGAAGGCTCCGAACCAACACGATTCCTGGAATTCAACGAAGTTTCCACGGCTGCAGCTCAACACCACTCGCTCCCAGCAGCCAGCCTGGCTTAAAAACCCGTCGCTCCCCTCCCCCCCGTGTTATTTTTAACCGGGCTGATTGCAGTGATCCCATTTGCAGTGCAGCCCCACAGCTGCACCAGGGCCCAGCAGCAGCACTTGGGCGCGAAGACAGGAATGGGTGCTTGGGATCCAAGCGGAAGAGATGGGGAATTTCTGCAGCCCCAAGGCAGCACGCTGTGGGAGGACCGGTGCTGTTTGACACCAGCACGTACATTGACACCTTTTTTTTTTTTTTTTTTCTTTTCAGGATTTCTTCCACATGACACAAACTTACTCATCCTCCTGCGGGTCCGCGGTCACGAGGGCTCACAGCTCAGCCCCCCGAGAGGGTCCCACAGTGCTGCAACCCACGAGGCTCTGGCAGCCCCCTGAGCACCGCACGGCAGCTCCCATTGGCCCCCCAGCCTCCCACAGGCCCTCAACCCCCAAACTGGCCCTCTGATCCCCCCCC
>NW_024884674.1:0-10146 GCF_019232065.1 Centrocercus urophasianus
GGGGGGGGGGGGGTCCTCTCAGGGTGCCTAAAGCAGAGGAGAAGGGAGCGAAGGGTGGCACGGCCGCGCTATCCCAGGTACCAGGACTGCAGAGAGAAGGAGAGGCGGCGTTAGTGCTGCAGCCCCGAGTGGAGGCGGAGGGGGGGATGGACGCCCTCACCCGGCGGCGCTGGGCCACATCTCCTGTCCCCCGTGCTGCCGGCCCCGCTGCGCTGGCAGCCCGCGACCAGCCGTGCTGGGGCTGCTGCGCATCCAGGAGCTCCCGCGCCGTGCCACCGTGTCCCCGTGTCCCCGTGCCACCTTCGCGATTCCGTGTCACCGTGGGGGCCCCCCCCCCCCCCCCCACGTCCACAAATCCCCACGTCACCGTGCCCCCCTCCATGTCACCACGTCCCCAGGTCACCGCGCCACCTTCGCATCCCCATGACGCTGCGCCCCATGTCACCGTGTGCCCCTCCACGTCCCCCGGTCCCCACATCGCTGTGCCCCCTCCACGTCACCATGCCACTCCACCCCTCCACGTCCTCAAGTCACCGCAGCCCTCCATGTCCCCGTGTCACCGTGCTCATCCACATCCGCATGACCTCAAGTCCCCACATCCCTGTGCCCCTGCAAGTCCCTCCATGTCCCTGCATCCCTGTGCCCCTTCATGTCACCGTGTTCATCCACATCCCCACGTCCCCAAGACCTCACATCACTGTGACCCTTCATGTCACCATGTCACTGTGCCCCTCCATGTCCCCACATGCCCATGTCACCGTGCTCCTCAACAGTCCCCAAGTCCCTGTATTTATGCCCCTCCATGTCACTGTGTCCCCTCCACGTCTCCATGCCCTTATGTCACTGTGCTCCTCAACGTCCCCAAATCCCCACATCACTCTGACCCTCCCCGTCCCCATATCTCTGTGCCCCGCCATGTCCCCACATCCCCATGTCACTGTGCTCCTCAGTGTCCCCACACCCCCAAGACCCACATCACTGTACCCCTCCATGTCCCCATATCTCTCTGCCCATCCATGTCACCATGCCCCTCTGTCACTGTGTCCTTCCATGTCCCCGCATCACTGTGTCCCCTCCACGTCCCCATGTCCCCATATTTCTGTGCCCCTCCATGTCCCCACATCCCCTGCCCAGCTTTCCCTTTTGCCAGCAGCAAGACGGGTCCCCACCACCCCACACTGTCCCCACCAGTGCCACCCCACCGAGCAAATCCCCATTTTGGGGCCACCGTGCCCCAAACCACCCCCCCCCCACCTCCCCACGGCGATTTTGGGGATGGCTTCACCCCACCAAGGCGCTGCGGTGACACCCCCAGGGTTCTCCCCTTGGGGACAGCGCTGTCCCCAGCTCCTCAGGGGTGGGGCGGGGGGGGGGGGGCCCCCCACTGCTCTCCCATTGTCTCCAGCCTCCCCAAGTCCAAGTTCATCCCCGATGACCTCATGTCTGGTTTCCGTTGGCAACGAGACAGCTCGGGGGCCTCCGTTTCCCTTAACCCTTCCTGGCCCCTCCACACATGAACCGAGCGCGCCGGGTCTCAGCCGATCCCCGCTCCCCAACGTGTCCCCCCCCCTCAATCTCACACCCAGCTATGGAGACACCCAGAGTCATTGCAGGGACCCGCTGGGGGTGGCACGTTGCTCAGTGGGGGCGTCCCTGTGCCCAGTGATGCCACGGGGCCGTGGCTGTATTGCAGTGGGACGGGGGACGTGGCCAAGGGGGGGGTCACCTGGAGACCCCCTGCTATGGCTGTGCCCACGCTGGGGACGCTGCAGTGACAATGGTGACGATGCTCACAGTGCTGGCTGTGCCCACGGCGGCGGTCGGACGGCGGCGATGCCCACAGCCCAAATCCCCACGGCTGCAGTGCCTGCAGTGCTGCTGCCCGCCTGGCGGCGCGGCGTTGCCCGAAGCAGTAACAGCGTGGTGGCAGTGCCACAGCTGCAGTGCCTGAGGCAGTGATGCCTTGGTGACACCACGATGCCCATGGTGCCAATGCCACGTCTGCAAGAGCGCAGTGCTGATGCCCACGGCAGCAACACCACGGTTGCGATGCCATGGCATCGGTGCAGCGCTCACAGCAGCAATGCCTGCCGGTGCAGTGCTTACAGTTGCAGCTCTACAGCAGTGGTGTTCACAGCTGCAGCACCACAGCAATGATGCCCACTACTGCAACGTCCACAGCTGCAATGCCCACAGCTGCAGCACCACGGCAGTGATGCCCACTACTGCAATGCCTACAGCTGCAATGCCCACAGTTGCAGCACCATGGTTGCAATGCCCACGGTTGCAAAGCCCACAGTTGCAATGCCCATGGTTGCAGCACCATGGCAGCAAAAGCCCACAGCAGCAACACCAGGCAGTGATGCCCACTATTGCAATGACAGCTGCAGTACCATGGTTGCAAAGCCCACAGTTGCAATGCCCAAGGTTGCAGCACCATGGCAGTGCCGCCAAGGCTGCAATGCCTGCAGCTACAGCACCACGGCAGCAATGCTCACTGCTGCAGTGCCCACAGCTGCAGCACCAAGGCAGTGCTATCCAACTACTGCACTGCCCACAGCTGCAGCACCACAGCAGTGATGCCCCCTGTTGCAAGGCCCCCCTGTTGCAGGGTCCAGTCAGCAATGCCCGCTGCAGCACTGCCACAGCACGGTGCCCACGGCGGTGACGCTCACACTGATGCCACACAGGGCGAAGGCAGCAGGGTCCCCCCAGCACCCGCCCCATCTCACCTGTGCCTGATAGATACTCCCAGGATCCCTTGGTCCTAATCCCACGAAGGAACGGTTCGCAGGGGGCGTGCCTGGTGCAGAGTAGGCTGGGGAACAAACGAGAGCTGATTAACGGCGCTGTGGGTGGCAATGCCATCAACCCCCCGCTGCAGGGATGGGCGTCCCAGGCACCCTGAGCTGGGTGATGGGCCCGGCCCCACGGCACGGCCGCTGGGCACAGTGCCACGCAGCGCCCACCATGGGATGGGGTCCGGCAACGGGACCCCATGGAGGTGGTGACAGCGGGCTCCGTGTCCCCTCGGGACAGCCAGCCTGTGCCTGGGGGGGACTGGCACTGCCCAGCCCCCTCCCCGAGGCCGTGGTTGATCTCAGGCCACGAGCTGAAACATCCCACCACGAAACGTTAACGCCACCAACGCTCAGCACCCACGCTCCGGCTGTTGGCCCCCGGTGGTGCCCCCTTGGTGCAGTGACACGGGGACGTTCCCCACCGCCACCACGCTCCTGAAACCCCCGCAGCCCCACGCATTGAAATCCCCAGGAACAGAGCACAGGGGGCTGAGTTCATTAGCCGCCACCGCTAACGAAGCACAGTGTTGACATCCGGGGGGGGCTTGGCCAGCCCTCCCGCTCCAGCATCACCCCGCAGCCGGTGGGGACCCTGCTATATGGGCCCCCCCCCGAGCCCAGCGCCGCACCGTCCCCGCAGCACCGCTGGGGAAACCGAGGCACGGAGAGGCGCAGCCTGGGCTCACGGCTCCGCCGCCTTCTCCTGCTCCGCCGGCCTCCCAGGGGGGGCCACGAGGCTCCTGCCGGTCCAAGGGACCAACTTGGAACCCCACACCCCCCCAGGGGGTGGGAAGAACGGGGCGCCGTGCGCCCTTGGTCGCCCTGCCCGAGACCTGGCAAACTCGTGGCACGCATCCCGGAGGAGGTTGGGGGGCCGGCGGGTGGGCGGGCGCCGCGGGGGTGCTTACTGGGTGATGTCGGTGAGGTCGTCCCTCCCTCCGAAGTTGTCGTGGCTGATTTGGTGTCAGGAGAGACGGCCAAGCGGGGCATGCCGGGGGGAGGTGGCGGTGCCAGCATCTGCGTGGGCAGGTAGTGGCTGGGCACTTTCACTTGACCACTTCCATTTAACTGGGGACACAACACAGACACAGAACACAAAAAACAGCACAAAGGCATTAGGGAGGGCGGCGCGGCCCTCGGTGGCACGAGTTTGCTGGGTCTCAGAGCTGACGGCGCCGATGAAACCCCACCTGGGGGTCACAGGGTGGGGGGATCACAGTGCCGGCCTCGATCCGGCCTGACCCCGCATGGGAAGGGCGGCTGTGCCCCACACCGTGGTGTCAGACCCCGGGGAGGCTGAGCGGGGGGGTCCCCAGGACCCTCTGTGCTTGGTGACGGAGCTGCGGTACGCAGGTCTTTCAGGGTGCTGCAGAGATGGAGGTCACCACTGGTGTCAGTGCAAAGGGAGCGTGGTGCAGGGAGCTGGGTGCACGAGGTGCATGGTGTGCTGGGTGCATGGTGCAAATGGTGCCGGGTACACAGGGTGCAAGGGGTGCCTGGTGCACGGTGCACACGGTGCTGGGTGCATGGAGTGCCTGAGCTGCTGGGTGCATGGTGCACAGGAAGCATGGGGTGTGTGGTGCATGGCGTGCATGAGGTGCAGTCTGCATGGTGCACAGCGTGCTGGGTGCACAGCGTGAGTGATGCATGGAGCATGGGGGTGTTGGGTTCATGGTGCACAGGGTGCATGGGGTGATGGGAGAATGGGATGCACTGGCTGCTGCATGCACAGAGTGCACAGTGAGGAGTGCGTGGGGTGCACGGGGTGCTGGGTGCACAATGCATAGGATGCACGGAGTGCCAGGTAGGCAGGGTGATGGGAGACTGGGGTGCACGGGGTGCTGGGTGCACGGGGTGAGGGGTGCAGGGGACGCTCGCAGTGCTGGGCGAAAGGCACGCCGTGTGCACGGTGCATGGGGCGCGCAGGACGCTGGATGCATGGCACACAGATGCTCGTGCCCCACAGCTCAGGGTGCTTGGCTACACCCGAGCAGCACGGCCGGGGCCGCGGGCTGCGCGGCGCGGTAGCTGCGCACGGTGCGGGGCGTGAAGGCTGCCGGTGCGCCGGGAGCACGGAGGACGCTGGGTTTGAGGCATGCTGGGCGCACGGGGAGCCGGTTTGTGCAGAGGGCGCTCGGTGCACGGCATGCTGGATGTGCGGGGGGCAGAGACGGGCGCACAGCAGGACCCCCCCCGTCCCCGGGACCCCCCCTCTCCCCCAGGACTCCCCCAGCAGGATGCGGCGCGGACCGACGGGTCCCCAACTGCTGCAAGGGCGCACCGACCGACGGGGCACGGGGAGCTCCAGGACGGTGCCTCTCTGCAGACGCTCACACCCACAGCCCACCCCCCAACAACCCACCCCCTTTCCACGTGACGGCTCAGCCCCACAACCTCATCACCAACCACCAAAGCGCCGACTCCATTTCTGCACCAAACCAATGCCGACGCTCATTTGGGGCCACAAAACCCCAAGCGCCGGGTGCCGGCACCCCGCGGAGCAGCTCACCACGTCACACCCCACGTCCCCACCGCATCGCACCCCACATCCCCGTGCGGCGACACCACAAATCCCCACGGCCACGCGCTGATGATGGTTCTTGGTTCCCCCGTCCCCACAGGATGGCCGTGTCCCCAAGGGATGGCTGCGTCCCCCTGGGGTGGCCGTGTCCCTGCGGTGGGAGCGGCGCTGGGATGTGGGAGCCTTACCGGTCCAGGCTGCTGGTTGGACGGGTCGCAGGCCAGCGAGACGAGATCTTTCAGTGGGTCCTGCGGGTTGAGATGAGGCGGGTACCGGATGGCCGTGTGCGGGAAGTAGGTGGAGGCCGTCTGGGGGAGAATGGAGGTGGTGGGGAAATGCAGCGTGGATGAAGGGTGCGGGCTGCGAGCGATACCTGCGGGTGGAACAGGGACGAGGGGTGAAGGGGGAGGACGGCGTCACCGAGAGCCCACGGGGGTCCCGTGTCACCCCACGGGGGTCCCGCGTCACCCCACAGCCCCGGCTCACCGCTGTGCACCGCGATGACGGGACGGTGGTGCTGCGTGAAGCTGCTCAGGCGGGGTGAGGAGTCCTGCGGCGAGGGGCTGTTGAAGGGCGATTTGTCCATCTCTGTCTTCACGTTGGGGGAGATGCCTGTGGGGGCCGGGGGGGGGGGGTGGTGGTGTTAGGGGCCGAGCGCCCCACGGCGCCGGGGTGCTACGGGGGGGCTGTGCGTGCAGCCTCGTTTGTTTGCAGCAGCTGCTTGCAGCCGTGTTTTGCACTTGTGCACCTTTGTGCGTGTGCGCGTGCAAAGATCGGGGCAGGTGTGCGACGCTGCGTGTGCATCTGGGCGGCTGCGCGTGGCTGTGCAGCAGCACCAGTGTGTGTGCACGGCCGTGTGCCGGAGACCCTGAGCTCACCACGTTTGTGCACCAGCACGCTGCTGTGCACGTCACTGTGCACCAATATGTCCGTGCACGTGCACCGTGTTTGCTTCACGCCCTCCCCACGGCGCTGTGGGCACCCGCAGAGCCCCGATGTGGGGCAGGACGTGGGGGCTCACTGCTGGCTTCCTGAACCGTGGGGGTGGGTGGGTGGTTAATCCCCCCAGCTTTAGCCGCGGCCATTTGGCCCTGGTGCTGCTAATGGGTTTAGTGCTGTCTGAGTCGCTGCGTTAGGAGGATTTCCCGGAACATCCAGTACAGGATTGCTGTAAAGCCCACCACGCCGAGCACGTCCCGCTGCCCCCCCTTTCCCAATGGGATCAGCCCACTGCCAACCTCCTCCTGCCCCCTCCGTGGCCTCATGACACGGCCTCAGGCTGGGGGCGCAGAGTCTGGTTTGTATAGTGCGCAGCCCCTGGCTCATAAGGGGCACAGCTCATATAGGGCACCATTCCCAGCCCATATGGAGCAGTGTTCCTGGTCCACATAGGGCACAGCCCTCGGCCCATATGGGGCACAGACCCTGGCTCATATGGGGCACAGTTCCTGGTTTATAAAGGGCACCATTTCCAGCCCATATGGGGCACAGACCGCAGCCTATTTGGGGCACAATCCCTGACCAATATTTGGCACAATCCCTGGTACACACAGGGCTGAGTGCCTGGCATACATGGGGAACAGTTAAAGGGCCATATAGGGCACAGACCATCTTCTGTATGGGGCACAGCCCATCACTCTTTGGGTCACAGGCCCCGGCCTGTATAGGGCACAATCTCCAGCCCATATGGGCACAGAGCCTGGTCCACAGGGAGCACAGACCCTGGCACATGTTGGGCACAGTCGCTGCTCCTCATAGGGCACAGTCCATATGGGGCACAGTTCTCCGAACACAGAGCACACAGTGCCCTGCTATGGGCACCCATATGGGGTCTGGGGGCTGCTGTGGGGTTGACCCCACATTTAGGGCAGCCAAGCTTGTGGTGGGGCAGCACAGTGACCTACAGCAGGCACTGGGGAACAGACCCCAAGCACTTGAGAACATCACCAAGAGGACAATACCACTCTGGGATGAAAACCCCATTGGGAAGGGTTTTTCTCCCACAGCACACAAAATCCCATTCATCTCTCCGATGGGCTCTGTGCCCCCTGCTCTGCTCCCCAGGCACCCCACAGCTGTGGGATGGGGTCCGTGGGGTGTGGATCCCATCCTACCATTGGGGTGTGGGATGGGGGGGGAGATGAAAGCAGGGGGGGCTCAGCTGCCCATAAGGTGCCCCAGGGCGTGGGAGCCGCCGTGCCAGCCCCGCAGCATCGCTTTAATTAGCCCAACCCACCCCAGCCCCCCCTTTTCTTAATGAACAGCTAATTGGGGCTGTCTAGACAGGAAAGGGAAAAAAAAAAAAGGAAAAAAAAAAAAAAAGCAAAGCAAGAAAGAAATCTGTCCGCAGTGCAAACGGCAGCTGTGGGGCTGGGAGAGGCTGCTGTGGGGCTGGCCCTATAGGGAGCATGTGCCTAAATGGGGGGGTCCCAAGGAAACCCCATAGCACCTATTGGGGTCTGTGTCTAAATGGGATGGATCCTATAGGAAATGGGGGGTCCTACAGCAACCCCATGGCACCTATGGAGGGTCTGTGTCTAATTGGGGGGATCCTACAGCAGCCCCAAGGAACCTATAGGGGGTCAGTGTCTAATTGGGGGGATCCTACAGCAGCCCCAAGGAACCTATAGGGGGTCAGTGTCTAATTGGGGGGATCCCACAGCAGCCCCACGACACCTACAGAGGGTCTGTGTCCCAGTGGGGGGCTGGCAGCACCTCTGCCCCAAGGGCCCCATAGCACTGCACCAACACAGAGCTCCTCCGCTGCCCTGCAGCAACACCACAGCCTGTGCAAGGAAGCCCCGACCCGCCGTGCCACACGGCAGCCCCACAGGGGGCAGCCCCACACTCACCCCCTTCCATGTCCTCTGTCCAGTTGCGGCTGCTACTCGTGGGTGAGTTGGACGAGGTGTAATACTCGCCGCCGGGGCTCGTGTCGATGTCATCCTCCATGGAGCCAGACTTGTGCCGTTTGCTCCTGAGAACAGCCAGAGGTCAGCATCCCCTGCCACGCTATGGGGCTGCTGGGATATCAGCAGGGTGACCCCAAGGGAGGCGGCCACACGGAGCCCATCCTGCCCGCGTGCCACGGTCCCCAACCCCGGGGTGACACTGGGACGTGCTGTGACCATGGGGATGCGCCTCGAGCCCTGCATCTGGGGTGCTAAAATCTGGTAGGGTGTGAACACACAGTGCAGAGCAAAACCCATCCTGGGGTGCGAAACCCAACAGTGGAGGGGAGAGGGTGGCAAAACCACACTGGGGTGCAAAACTGCGCTGGGATGCAAACCCACGGCCGGATGCTGACACAGCACCGGGGTGAAGAAACCACACTGGGGTGCTGACACCATGATGGGGTGCAAGAAATGGTGGCGGGACGCAAAACCCAATACTGGGCTGCCAAACCCACACACCGGAGTGTTGAAACTATTCTGGGATGTCAAAGCTGCGTCAGGTTTCAGAACCACGTTGCCAAGACCATATCGGGGTACCAAACCGTGCCAGGGTACCCAAATGGCTGCACGGTACCAAAGCAGCAGTGCAGCAGCCCACCCCCCCAGCTTCCCCCCACCCACCCCACAGTGCAGGCAGCCTGGCAGCACACGGCAGGACCCGACGTGCCCATGCCGTCCCACACAGCCGTGCCTGGACCGGTCCCGGCATCGCCCCCGCGCCGCCCGGCGGCACCCACCCGCTGGAGGAGGTGCTGGGCAACGTCCTCCTCATGCCCGTGCTGGAGGGGTTCAGGTCGTAGGCCAGGTGGCCCTGCAGCTCCCCCAGGGAGAAATTTGGGCCCGTGCCCGTCACCACCGGCGCTGTGGGGAGAGGATGACATCGGTAAGGGCACAGTGACACCCCAGGGCGGCACCGGCAGGGTGGGTGCCGGGGAAGGGGCTCCGGGATGGCACTCACTTCGGGACACCTGGATGAGCTCGGTGACACTGAACACCCCCGAGGTGACGAAGCTTTCCTGGAAGTCTGTGGAGTCTGTGTTTGGGAGGGGAGAGCGTGAGTGGGGGCTCCCACGACGCCCTGTGCACCCACATCTCCTCCTGTGCACCCAGAAGAGGCAGAGCCCCATCCCCCACCCCTTCCACATGTGTCCGTGCTGCACCCAAGATCCCCGGTCAGCTGCTAAGCTGCTATGGGATGCACGCCCCGTAGAGCAGGGTGACGTGTCCCCACCGTGTCCCCAAACGCCCCACAGATCAGGGTGCTGGCACCCCACGTGGGTCCCCACTGCGTCCCCTCTTACCCAGCGTGTTGGGCTTGGTGTCCTCCTGGTCTGAGGCGATGCCCGTCCGGGGACTGCTGCTCTGCTCGGAATCTGGGAGAGGGAAAAAGGGGTTGAGACGTGGGGAAACTGAGGCACGGCCGTCCCCAAATGCTGTAACCCACAACCACAGCGGCACATCCCTGCTCACGGGGACCCCCGGGGCTCCGTCACAGGGCGGCAGGGCTGGGGACGGCCTGAAGCAGATGCTCCCCATCCCTGTGGGGCTGTGACACGGCCACCACCCCGCTGACAGCCCCGCTTGGCCCTGGGCTAAAAATACACGCACAGACGCTGAGCTCAGCAGCCATGGGAGCATCCTTCCTCCCGACCCCGGCGCACGGCGCATCCCGGGCCCTGCGGAGCCCTCCAAGCATTCGCCCATCTTTATTATTTTTATTCTTTTTTTCATTTCCCCCCCCTTCCCTCCTCCTTCTCCCACCCCTTTGGCCGTCAGCAGTGCTGCCTGATGCCAGGAAAAGGCTGAGACAATCCAAACAGCGCAGCCACAACACCGCCGCCCGCCCGCCGCTTTCTTTTCTCCATTTCTT
>NW_024884675.1:0-11397 GCF_019232065.1 Centrocercus urophasianus
GAGAGGAGAGGAGAGGAGAGAATGATAGAACAGAATGTTCTATTGCAGAATAGAACATGACCACTTCAGGGTTGAAAAAAAATAAAAATTTTAAAAAAAATGTAAAGCGTATAACTAAGGGCAATATCCAAATGTTTAATCACTGGTAAGAATAAGGCATCAACCAGTTCACTAGGAAATGTGTTCCAGCATTTGACCACTCTCACGGCCATTAAATTTTCCTAATATCCAGTCTGAACTTTCCCTGGTGCAACTTTTTATCATTCTTGTGCTCCCAGTGCATACAGTGCATACTCAGGAAAATAGATCAGCACCTTCCTTTCCATTTCCCCTCCTCAGCAAGTTGTAAAGTGTAATGATGTCAACTGCTACCTCTATTTTCTGCAGACTAACAAGCCAAGTGTCCTCAGCCTCTTGTACAGTCCTTTAATCATCTTTGTTGCCCTTCTCAGCATGCTTTCAAGTATATTAATATATTTTTATTATTTTGTGGAGCCCAGAACTGCACATGGTATTTGATGTGAGGGAACATTAATGTTGGCTATTATGGGAGATTCCCTCTTTTGACTGGCTGGCTATGCTTTATTTAACGCGTGCTACCGAGTGGTGTGGAACCTGCTATCAATCAGCACTTCCCGGTCCTTTTCTGTTGAGCTGCTTTTCAGTAACTCCTCTGCCAGTCTGTTTCTGTGCCTAGCATTACCTTGTCCCAAGTTCAGAATGCAGCACTTATCTTTATTGAATTTCATGCCACTGATTGTCCAATACTCCATTCCATCTAGTTCACTCATGCTATTCCTGTTGACTATGCCTGATAATAGCTTAGTTCTTTATGCCTTTCAATACCACTTAGGATAATCTGAAGTGATTCTATTATTCTGCTCTAGTTCCAGGACAGTTCCCTCTTCAGTCAAGGCAATCTACTTAGTCACTTATTTGACCTGTGGTACAATGAGATTACATGCTCCTGAGGTGCATAAAAGGTGGTTCTTGAAAAGTAACAAAATCTTGAGTACCCCTGAACTCTGTAGATGAGATTAACAGGGGACACTGCTATCTAGCTCCTCAAGGCTGATGTTTACTTTTTTAAAATCCAGAGTGGTAATTTTGCTGCCTTTCTTTCTCATTCTGTGATTTATTTATTTTTTGAGCTCAGCTAATTCCCTAGTCACTGTGGTCAAAATAGACACCTAGACACTTCTTCACAGGTCTTCTGTAATCTCAAACAACATATCTAGGAGGACACTTTTCCTAACAAGGCTAACTGTGACAGGAAGTTATCTACAGCTTGCTTTAAGAATTTCTCAGACTTGCTTGTCATGGCAGTATGGTATTTCCAGTTTACATTTGAGAAGCTAATATCTTTAATAAGGACGAGAGTAACTGATCCAGAGTTTTCTTTAAATTGCATGTAGAATAATCCATCTACACTATTCCCCTGAATTCATTGTTTCTAGTAAGCAAACGTGACAGCAGCTGCTTTGCCCTCAGAAAGTAGCCTCAGGTACAAGCTAAAGCCTGAAATCTGGGTGGTCACATGAATTGCCTTGAACACTCTCTGGGTGATTGCACTAGTCCTTCCTAGTACTGGAAGAAGAGAAACAGAGGCTTGGGTTTCTGATTGGTGGTCACCGCCACAGCTGCACCTGGCTGCCATAGGCATAACAGAGTATTGTTTAATACAGTAAGGAGGCCATCATGCCTATAGCCTAAGCCTGATGGTAAGCAGAGAACCCAGCAACTTACCTACCTGCAGTGTTCTGCCCTTCCTATACAAACTACCCTCACAAACTGCCCTCTCCCTTCCACATAAGCAATTTGCACTGCTTGGTTCCTGGTGCTCTCTAAGGGTGGTTTGCACACAACTTCTTGCTATTCAAACTGTCTACAAAATTAGTTGGCTTAGCTTGACTCTGGCCTGACATTTTGGTGAGACCAGTTGCCTGCTGATAGGTATCTCCATGTGTAGTCTTAGTGATGGGTACCTGCAACATCCTCAGAAAGATCTTGGAAACTCTTGAGTGTCACACTCTTCTCAGAATGTGACAATTGCTGCTGCCACCACAGCTAATACCATTACTGAAGAAGTCACCTTCTTTAAAAAAAGAAGTCAGAAACTTCTGTGTGAATATATAATATTTCGCTGATTTAAACTCACTGCATTTGCGTAGGCACAGTATGCAAATAAACTAAGTACAGAATGTGAACAGATCATGATATAGGATCCAAGTCTAATATAATTAGTATAACAATTCAAATCCCTCTGATTTCAAGTTCTGCATATGCATACATTAGCATGAGTAAAATTTAAAGTATTGTTTAGGCAAGATTATACATAGGTTAGGGAAAATTCATGTAGCAAAGGTTGTGTAATGAGATACTAACGCACTGAGAGTTACAAACAGAAAGAAATGATACAGAAGCAAATGGGAAATACTTAGAAAGACAAAAACAAAAGGGAACTTTGGAATTAAATCTGAGTCAGTGCACTTTAAAAAATGCCACACTTTCCTGAACAGAATTTCATTTTTCAAGTGTATTAAAGCATTTTTTGTTGTCATTGTTTGGTTGTTTTTCTTTGCCTTCCTTATCTCTGACCATGTCAGGCCTTATCTCAAGTACTGCATCCAAATTTGATGCCCTCAGCACAAGAGCGGCATGGAGCTGTTGGAGTGGAGCCAGAGGGGAGCAGTGAAGATAATCAGAGGACTGGAGCACCATTCCAAGAAAAAAGGCTGAGGAAGCTGAGCTTGTTCAGCCTGGAGAAGAAAAGAGTCAGGTAAGACCTCACTGTGGCCTTCCAGTTCCTGAGGAGAGCTTGTTCTTCTGAGGAAGTCTGACTGGGAAGATAGTAGTAGGAAAAGGGAAAATAGTTTTAAAGTGCTGGAGGGGAGATTTAGGTTAGATGTTAAAAGGAAATTTTTTACTGAGAGGGTGGGGAGACTCTATCAAGTTGCCCAGAGAAGATGTGTAGGCACCATTCAAGACCACAGGTATTCAGTACTAGGTGGTAACCCTGCAGAGTGCACTTACACCTCAGCGTGGTAACCCTGAGGGTGCACTTGATCCCCCCATTCAAATTATCAATGCAGATATTAAACAGGATGTGGACCCCAATACCAATCCCTGGGGAACACCACTTATGGCTGGTACCAACTGGATTTAACTCCATTCACCACCATTCTTTGGGCTTGCCCAGCCAGCCGGTATTTTTAGCCAGCAAAAACTGTACCTGTCCAATACACAGTCTGCGAGATTCTCCAGGAGAGTCTTTTGGGGAAGGGAGTCAAAGGCTTTCCTGAAGTCTAGGTATACTGTATCAATGGCATTTCCCTCATCCACCAGTTGAGTCACCTGCTCAGGGAAGGAGATCAGGTTGGTCAAGCAGGACCAACCTTTCAAGATCCCCTGGTGGAAAGTATCTTGACAATCACTTTCTCCACTTGCATCAGCACCTTAGAGTGGATCCTATCTGGACCAATGGATTTTTGACAGTCCAGGTAGAGTAGCAGGTCTCCAACAATCTCATCCTGAATTGTAAGAATGTCTTGATCCAATTATTGGAGATGGTTTGACATACATATAACCAGAAGAAGACTGTGGCAACAAATGAGGCCAGATGCTGTCCAGTGATTTATTACAAATTCTTAGCTACTAAGGAATGTGGGGAAGATAGGGAAGTTAGCGATAGTAAAGAGAGAAACTCTAGCAGTTTAGAGTGGGGATGGTCACCACCAAGGATCCAGCAACATTTCACTGGTCCATAGGGAGGCAGCAAGTCAGGCAATGATGTTTTGCTGACCTACATGGCTGCAGTTCAGTGGGGGGCTACCTGCTCTTCCTTGAAATTCTCCAGGTTTTTGTCCTCTCCATTTTGTGGCATCAGCTGGTTGTCAGGGGCACTCCTGCCTACCCTAATTATCAGGGGCATCATGTCGTGTTTGTCATGGTGATGGTAGCTTTCGGGGTGCCCACATTTTGTTCATCAGGAGGAACAGCATGTCCATCCTCTTACTGCTGTGCTCGTGGTAATTAACCATTAACTTCAAAAGCTTTTTGAGCAAGTTATATCTTGGATGGGTGCTGATAAACAGGCCTTGAGCCAACAATTGTTCCAGCCTCTCGTGGAGGTCTTCACAGAATCGCAGAATCACAGAATTGTAGGGGAAGGGAATTGGAAGGGACCTCCAGAGATCATCGAGTCTAACCCCCCTGCCAAAGCAGGTTCCCTACACCAGGTTGCACAGGTAGGCATCCAGGCAAGTCTTGAACATCTCCAGAGAAGGAGATCTTATTCTTCTTCCCATCCTAGACCCCCAGGTCTGGTGGCTGAGTACCCCAAGAATAATTGTCTTGACTATTAAAGACAAATGTAAAGAAGGCATTGAGAATCTTAGCCTCCATATCCTCAGTTGTCCCGTCTGCATCCAATAAAAAGTGGAAATCAGGCCTTCTCTTACTGTTAATATATTTGTAAAAAAAATTTTTGTTCTCTTTTACCTTAGTGGCCACGTTGAGCTAAAGCTTTTGCCTTTCTAATTTTCTCCCTGCATCCTAGCAACAATGTGCACTCCCCAAGTTGCTCATCCCTTCTGCCATCCCTTCTGCTCAAATACCCTTTGTGAAGGGCTATGCCGTTCTGTTGTGTCATCCCTGTTTGCCCATTCTGTTTACCATGCTCTGAATGGACTGCCCTTGAACACATGGAGGATTTGGCTGCTGTCATTCCTGGCTCTGCCCAAACTGCATCAGCACCACTGCTCCTCAGGGACTCCATTCTTTACAATGAAGAGTCCTTTGGTGAAAGGTTCTGCTATGAAGCTGGTCCACACAAGGTCTTCACTGAAATCACTAGTAACCATTTCACACTGATTGCTAGGTAAAGTTCCCCTCATCAGAGGAACAAAAGGTAAAAAATGGTGAAAGATATCTCAAGTAATGACATATACACTCAGACATCCCTTACCAGTTACTGTTATGAGCAAAACAGACTTAGTGTAGGGAGTGTAATTTGTTTTGTATTACTAGCAGACTGGAGCTGTGAGTAACTAAACTATAATCACTTTCCACTCCACCATCCTCTTCTAAATCCTGCCTTGGGAGCGTCACAAAGAAATGGAGAGAGGGGCTGTGGTCATTTCATAAGAGTTGGCCATATGCTGCTCATTGATCTTCTCCTGTCTTTAGCTGGGTCCCTCCCATGGGATGTCACTCTTCCTGAACTGATCCAAGAAGGCCTCTCACAGACTGCAGTTCTTCAAGAACTGCTCCATTATGGATCTGTACTATGGGCTGTAACCCTCCAGGGACTATTTCAGCATAGGTCCGTGAAATATAGGGTTTACCACCAAATCCACAGGCTTCTTTTTCTCTTCTTTTGTGTTAGAGATCTTCCTTCCTACCCTTTTCCACCTTCAGTTTGACACTGCCTTGCTTAAATACTGACTGTAGCAACTGAGACCTTGCTCAAGCACATAGCAACTACAACATTACAGCAAGGGTCTTGCCCTGTAAATAGTGATACAGTATTGATTACCTGGGTCCCTGCTCCAGCAGATGGGGACCTCAAATAATGGCTCCTAGTTGGTGCTGGATGAACTGCTGAGTAGGTGCCTTGTTTAACAGTTGAAGGCCAGTTCAATAAGCTCTAGAAAATATGGCATTGAGTTAGTCATCTTACCTCACAAATAGTGAATATCCCAAGAGCCTCTTGAGTTCTGTTATACAACAACAGGCTGAATGACAAGACCATTGAATGACAGCATGGCTTGGCTAGAAAGAACACTTAATAATCATCCACATAGTTCTAACCCATTTGCTTTGGAAAGAACTACTGTCCACTAGATCAGGATGCCCAGTGCCCTAGTCCAACCTGGCCTTGAGCACCTCCAGGGATGGGAAGTCGTCAACTTCTCTGAACAATCTGATCCAGTGCCTAATCACTTTTGAGAATAAATGCTTCTTTAGGTTACACCTTTAATAGAGATCCCTTACTCCTTGATGTAAAGAAATTCCTTGATTATACAGATTTTAGCTAAACAAATGACTAATAGCTTGCTAAGCTTTGAAAGCTTTTCTAAGATTATATCTTTCATTGTGCACATATAATTCTTTAGACATAATTTTTGTCCACATTTGAGAGTAGGAGTGGATTCAGATGCACCAATGCTCCTTACTTCTTTGGTTCAATTAGTTTGCAAATGAAAGGGATCCATTCTGCACCACACAACTCAATAGGTGGGCCTCCGATACCTTAAGACACAAACCTTTGACCAACTCGGTAACTAACTTTAGATCCCACTGGTGAGGAAATGAAAATAAAATATTTTCTTAATGATATAATGTTGACTAGTTGATGAAGAACATTATGTTTTAAAGATTTATATCTTTTCAAGTCTTAATTAACAATATAAGTTGAATATAAACCTGAGGCAATCAAAATTCATAACTATTTCTATCTGATTAGTTCCCGTAAAGAAGTTACATTTTTCAGTTTTCAGTCTACATATCAATTGACAGGCATTTGTACTACAAAAGATGACATGAAAATAGACATTTTAGTCCAGCTCACCAACGCAGAGAAGATAATGACGTGAACTTTATTTCTGAATCAGTAAAAACTGAGCTGAGAAATATCCTGTGACTTTTTCCTTCCAAATAAGCTTACCATTTAATAGAATCATGGAATCATAGAATCATAATGTTGATTGAGTTGGAGAGAATCTTTGAAGGTTAACAAGTATAACTTTACTCCAATCAACAGGGACATCTACGGGCAGAACAGTTGCTCATAGACTTGTCCAGCCTGACTTTGATGCCTCCAGAAATGGAGTATTCACCTACTTTCTGGGCAACCTGTTCCAGTGCCTCACCACCCTTATCATAAAAAAAAGTCTTACATTCAATCTAAATTTCCCCTCAGTCTAAAACCATTTATGCTTGTCCTACCACAATAGAACTGCCTAAAGAGTATGCCTCTTTCTTTCTTAGAGCCCTTCTTTAGATACTGAAATCCCACTCTTAGGTTTCCCTAGAGCCTTCTCTTCTGCATACTCAACAGACCCAGCTCTCTCAGCCTGTCCTCATAAGGGAGGTATTCAATCCCTGGGATTATTTTTGTGGCCCTCCTGTGGTCATACTCTAACAGGTCCATGTGTTGTCCACTGTACTGAAGACTCACATCTGAATGCAGTACTCCATGTGAGGTCTCATCACTGTAGAGTAGAGGAGTAGGTTCACTTGCCTCGATGTGCTGACCACACTTCTTTTGATGCAGCCCAAGATATATCTGGATTTCTGGGCTGCAAAGGCACACTGCCAAGAACCACCAAGTATTGTTCAGCAGGGCTGTGTTCAGCACTTTTGTCCCCCTACTGTATTGACTGCATTTCAGAACTAAAGAGACAGTCCTTGTTTTCAACAAGAAGGTTATGATAGATCTTATTCAATAATGTATAAATAAACAGAAAAGTTTATATTAAATGTTCTGGTAGTTCCTTTTTAACTTGAAAACAGTGAGTCTTTAATGTTGTTATTTTAAGTCAGGATGGTTTCAGGTTATAACTCAACTAACCTGCATATAATCATGATAAAAATGTGCAAAGGCTGTCTTTTATTTGGCTTTTGATTTTTCACATTGAGGTTCCCAGACTGTCTCAACCAACGTCAGCTGAGATTTCTTTGTTCACTTTTCATCTGTTTAATCTTTTAATTTCTCTTATCTTTACAGCACTGTCTCATGAGTTTCAATTCTCACCTTATACTTGTTCTTTTTCTATGGAGACAGGCATAATTTAGATATTTTTCTCAAAATTATACTGTATTTGCAGTTTGTCAGTAATTATTAGTAATATTTTTCCACATAAATGTATTTGACAGAGACAAATTAATCACATTCATCTAGTTATAATATGATAATTTAAATAAATAAATAAATATTCATCAGCGATCAAAATAGTTATATAAGAAGGTAGTGCACCTAAGCATACCTTACAGTAAATGATTACATAGTCATACATATGCCACTACTACTTCTCTTCTACAATGAGTGTGCCAAATGCTGTAGCCTTTAAGATGTAAAAACACGGAGATGTTGAATTATGAGAACTCACATACAGAAATCAAACTTAAGACAACGTTACACTCCTGGGAGTGTAGTGCTCCCAGAAGATTGCCTATGGTCAATGTGAATTTCTAATAGCAAGAAATGAACCTGAACCAAGATTTCTCATGCATTTCTCATTCTCTTCTGTCTGATCTTTTATATTCATGACTGAAGCATGGTTCTATCTGTGCACTGGCAGACCTCTAGAAAATAACTTTTTGCCTCATTGTTTCTCAGTGCTACACAGTGTGATGCTTGGTGCAGCAGTTCCTCTCCCTACAAAAGAAAATATCTCCAAAACATTCTCTGACATGGCCTTCCTTTAATTTATCTATATCCCCAAAGCCTGAAATTATTGTATACCATTTCCCTACAAGAGTTGTCTTTTTTAAAAAAGAAGTTAAAATTTTCTATCCAACCATGAAAGTCCTGTAAGATGTTGTGGTTCATTCTAATGTAGGACTTAATTATCAGTTTAAATAATAATAATAATAATAATAATAATAATAATAATAACAAATCCATTGCTTATAGTTTGATTAAAATACAATATGTGTACTGTGAACAATTCTGTTAGAATTTCAAGTAGCAATGAGTGATATCTTGTTTTTCATTTATATTGTGTTCACTTTTAATCCCCTTCATAAAATAGCAGTATAACTCACTAATACCTGAACCGCTTTATTTTATGAACTTTACAGGCTCATTTTCTTGCAGTTTGGTAGAAAATCTGTAGTTGTGACCTATCTAACCTCCCTACAAAGCAACACATAAAGAGCTTAGAAAGCAGCAATAAAACCTAAAGGCACCAGATTTCTTGTTCCTGTTTACAGGAATTTATATCTTATCAGATGTTAAAGGTAAATGAATAAATATTATGACAATAGTATTGATAATTTTACTGGTTTTGGACATCAGTACAGATGTGAAGCAAACTTCTGGAGAGAATTATAGAATCACAGAATCTTCAAAGTTGAAAAAGATCTCTAACATCATCCAGTCCAACTGTTCATCTAACACCAATATTTCCTTACTAAACCATGTCCTTTAGTACAACATCTACATGTTTCTCGAACAAATCCAAGGACGGTGGCTCAATCATCTCTGTGGACATCCTGTTTCACCATCTGACCACTCTTCCAGAGAATAAATTTTTCCAAATGCCCAACCTGAATCTCCTCTAGTGCAATTGATGAGAGTCCATTCCTTCTCATCCTCTTGTTGGTTACATGGGAGAAGAAGCTAATCTCCGCCTCAGCACAACCTCCTTTCATTTAGTTGTAGAGAGCAATAAGGTCTCCCTTGAGCATACTATATATACTTGCCTCCTATATCTGCAGTTACCTTTTTTTGTTTTGTTTTGTTTTTGTTTTAGTGCAAGGAGAATTTGCACAAATTTCAACTATATTTCAATAAGTGTTGCTGAAAAAGGCAGTGAAATAGTCAGTGGGAGTGATCTTTGTAAGCTGAGTCAGGTTGTCTTTTAGTTGTTTTTGCTTGTCGCAGGCTCCCATCACTACCATGGACACTGGACACACATTCTAAACCAGACTGAATTCAAATTCTTATTTCATATCTGATTTTGCATTCAGTGACAGTGTGGGCTGTTGCTTCCACTGAACCTGGGAGACAGCTAATTACCACACCATCATTTTCACTTTCCTCCTCCCAGTGGGTTGAGGGGAAGAGAATAAAGAAAAAACAATACAGAACTCACTTGTAGAGATTAATACTATTTACCAAGTCAATAAATGAAGAGAAAGGGAAAATGACACTTGTGAAAATATTTATTAAAAAAGCGATGCTCACTGCAATTGCTCACCACCTGCCTAACAATGCCCAGCTAGTCCCCAGAGAGTGTGTGCTCTGGCCAACTCATCAGTTTTTGAAGTTTTTTTTGCATTATGCTTTATGGTATGGAATATCCATTTGACCAGTTTAGATCAGCTGTCCTGATTTTGTCCCCTCTAATCTCCTTGTTCCCCTTCAGCCTCACTTACTGACAGAACAGTTCAAACATTTTTGTCTCTGCAAGGCTGCTCAGTAAAAACTGAAATGTTGGTGTGTTATCAAAATTGCTTTTCTCCTAAAGCCAAAACACAGCATCGTACCAGGCAAGGTAAATCAACTCTGTCCCAGCTGAAAAAAAGACAGTAAGCACCCCTTATTCCATATCATTTGTGTCACACTCAAGTCTCAAACTTCCCCACACCTCTCAATTAATTGCCATCTTCTTCCTTGCTTTTTGGTAATACAAAGATATTATTCCAGTAGTCTATGGCCATCTCTCTAAATTATCTGTGGAGAACCATGTGGAGTCCATGACTTTGGGTTCTATCTGCCACAACAATCCTTTAGAACTTACTGGAATGCTAAACCCAATTCTGCTTTCAACAGATTTGGCTGTTCTTCAATCTCAGTCATTCCAACTGTAATACTTTTGATTATAAAGCAGTCATGGTAGTGGTAGAATGTGGTACTATGTAGCAACTAAGATACAATTCAAATTACTGTCTATTTTCACCCAACAGCACATATGCTTGTGGTACCCAACCAGACTTCCCCATTCTTCTTCATTACTCACCAAGTACACCCAGGTTCTTGAGCAAAAGTAATCCCACAGATGGGCTTGCCTTTCCCCAAGGTAGGAATAATCCAGCCTGTCTTGCCCAGCTGGATTTGTATGTGTATTGGAAGACAATATCTCCTTCTAAGATATATGAGAATTTTGTCTGGGCAGAGAGAGCTCAATTGTCAGATCTCAGAGTGTTGGATGACCAAATGACTTTACTAAATGTGTATCCCAATGTTTGCATGACCCAACACCTGTTACTCTGAGTGTTGTCTTCAACGGTTGATCACATCCATACAGATCTGGCAACATCTGTCTTGCTATTTTATTCCTAAAAACTGCATATTCTGAGCAGGTCTTTTTACCTTACTTTGTTTTATAGCAAAAATACCTTTAGATGGATTTGGATTATTCTTTCCCCTTCTTCAAAAACTTCCTCTGCTGTGTTGTCCCATATGATGATCTTATCAATGTATTACACATGTTGCAGGATAACTATGAAATGTACTTATTGTTTTATAGTATCATTGAACAAAATTCTCAAACCACAGCACATTTTATATTTTTAAATGTCTACTGGTTTCAGTGTTGATTCACGTATCATTCAGCCTCTCACAACATGGTTTTTTTTTTTTTTTTTTTTTTTTTTTTGGAATATGTTTGTTTTATTTTTTTTTTTTTAAGTTTGTGTTTTTTTTTTTTTTTTTTTTTTTTTTTTTTT